>NW_006921624.1:3553809-3555312 GCF_000298275.1 Orycteropus afer afer | reverse complement strand
TATAAATCACAGGGTAACCTCAAAGAAAAATGATAAAGCTTCACATCAAAAAAGAGGACCAGCATAAATATTCAGCAAATACTAAAGCAATAGCAATGAAGGAAGTGATAACATAACTCATAAACAAAATGAGCTCAGCATAGAAAATTATATGGAACAAAGAAATTGACACCACAAAAAAATCACATAATAAAAATAACAGCAACAAATTCATATTTGCTTATAATTACATATCTGGCAAGGGACTTATCTCTAAGATTTATAGCAGAAGAGTGGATGCCCAAACTATGGTACATACACAAAATGGAATGCTATGCAGTACTAAAGAATAATGTAGAGTCTGCAAAACACCACATAATATGGATGAACTTGGAGGACATTATGCTGAGTGACATAAGTCGATCACAGAAGGACAAATACAGTATTAGTTCATTGTTGTGGAGGGTCAAGGAAAGGTTTATATATGGAGGGAAACTTTCTATGATGGTTGCCGGGGTGGAAGGGGAGAGGAGGGAACACTGCAAAAAAAAAAAAAAAAAGCATTCACCAATATCATTTTAGTTTTGTGTATTTCACTGTACATAAATTATATTTCAATAAAATGCATTTAAAAAAAAGAAAGAAATAAAGTCTTTTGGGGGACTGGTAATAGGATGGATCAGAGGTAAGACTGGAAGCCAGGACACCAATGAGGAGGAGGCTGATGCGAGATTCTGGGTGACTTGGGAAGAGGCTGAACAAGCGTCCATGAGAAGAGAAGGGATGGATTCTGGAGATATTTAGGAAACAAACTTTGTGAGAGATGAGGTGTTGGCTGATTTCTCGTGAAGGGTACTTAGGGAAATGGAGGAGCCACTTCTCAACACAGGAAGGAGTTTCAGCAGTCTTGAAGACAGCCCAAGGAAGTACTCCTCAGTGACGGGAGCCTGTTCCCCATTTGGACAGAGATGAGAACAGAGCATCAAGCTAAGCTGCCATGAGGGACCCCAAGAAGAGCTGAACTTCTCCGAGGCTGGCTGAGGGAGGTATCCTTTATCTTGGGGAGTGGGAAGTCAGAGCTAGGATTTGTAGTGGGGGCAGGAGATGCGACCTGACAGTGGAAAGCAGACTGTGACATCTATCAAGGGCCAGTTCCTGGACGTGCTGTGCCTGAATCAGGCAGCTTCTTTCTACTGCAAATGGCACAAAACATAGACTGGCTTAAACATAAAAGAGTGTTCTTAGCCCACATAGATCTGGCTCCAGGCATCATAGATGCAGGACTCAGACAATGTCACCAGGCTCATTGACTCTTGCCTGCTTTACCTGGGTTGGCTTCTGCGGTGTAGTAAATTACTTAGTGTGGCTTTTCTACCCATAAGTCTTTGTAAACCCCAAGGTGGGATTTTCTATTAGCAACTGAGGAGATCCTGATTTTAAAGTCGCCCACCTGGGTTATTTCTGTTGGGCGTGGCACAATACAATGTTCTGGGAGGTTCCCACTCTCTCTCACGTGCTTAGAGT
>NW_006921624.1:3540734-3553378 GCF_000298275.1 Orycteropus afer afer | reverse complement strand
GTTGGAGAAAGGGCTGGAGGGAGGCAGCATGTCTGGCCTTGCAGTAATAGGCCTTGGGTTACTGCTGGTAATCCTGTCTTCCTCTTGTAGGGTTAGAGGAGGTCAGAAGATGTGGCCTCCTTGCCGTTTTTACAGCTTCATTCTCTATTTCCCTAAACACCATGCCTACCCCAAGCAAGAGTTGGAGTAATTTCTTGTAGAGTTACTAAATCCCAAAGGATGGGCCTCCGCTGCTGCTGCTGCTGCTGATGATGATGGTGATGGTGATGACAGGTCTTCCTACCCTTCAGTCACCTTTCACTGCAGCCCAACCATGAGCATCAAGTTTCCAATCATCTTTTTAAAGCTCCACTAGCAGTAGGTCCTAGCTCCCATCATCTCAACACCAAGTCCAGTGCTGTTCCTCCATATGTCAAACCAAAGTCCTGAAATTCGGCCTTTTTGTTCCTGATTAGCCTGACTTAGGTCATGTACCCATCCTTGACAGGATCATCATGGCCAGAATCATGAAAACCATGATCACATGTATTCTACCCCTAAGACGAGAGATGGAAGCTTGCTGCTTATGAAGTCCATGGACTGGAGGATAGGATCCCCCAAAGCAAAATCAGGGTACTATTGCCCCAAGAAGAGAAAGTAGACACTTCACAGTCAGAGAAAGTAACAAATGTCTAGATTTGACACTGAGTCTTGATTTTGTGGACCCCTGAAGCAGAGTAGGCATTCAGTGCATGTTTGTGAGATGGATGGATGGATGGACAGAAAAAGTGAATAAATCACTTCCCTCTCTGTGATATATGCCCTTCACCCTTACTAATAATCTAGCACATCACTGGATCTCTCTTGTCACTGCAATATCTCTAGCGCCCAGCACAGGGCCTGGCACAGAGTAAAGACTATGGGAAGATGTGACTGAATAAACAAATTCTCTACAGGCCGATCTCGCAGTTTGACTATGTCTCCTCTAAGCGTCAGTCCCCCATCTGTGGCCTGTTGGTGCTACACTGAGCATCAGACAGCCATGGCAACAATACAGTGGTTCTGTGAACGTGAGCCCTGGCTGATTGTGGACAACATCACCAGTCCCCACAGGGGGCTTCTGGCACTAATCCCTAATTTTTCAGTGCAGCCCTGGCCCTGGCACCAAAGTAGTTAATCTCCCTTCTGAACTGCAAGAAACCTCAGCTCTGCCCTCCCCCATTCCTTGCTTGCCAGATTCATAATCTAATTTTGCAAAGTATGGAGGACTAATCCATTTAGCAGAAGCTCCTGGTCATGGGGAGGAGGAGTGAGGAGTTAGTGGTCCCTGGGAGGCCAACATTTGAAATACCTTCAACTCTCAGCTGGAAAACTAGTGGGATGAAAATCTTGGCCCCACCAAAAAAAAAAGGGTGTTGTCATGGCTATGGATGAACAAGGATAGAAGGGCAAGATTTCATCAGAGGTAGCATGTCTCTTATCACTGGAAGCATTCAAACAGGCAGGTCACGCACTTAAAGCAGATGTTGTACAAGGGATTAGAACGACTGGTTCCTTCCATGCTAAGATTCTAGGGTTAGGATCCAGCTCACAGTAGCAGAGCATCTGCTAGGTGCTGGGCCCAATCCAAGGGGATGCACATGCTGTTGTTCTTTTTCTTGTCCTAACTCGACGGCACATAAAAACAACAACAGAGAGGAAGTTTTCATAGCCCCATTTTGCAAATAAGGACATCAAGGCTCAGAAGGATCAAATTGTTTGACCCAAGTCACTAATGATAGTGACAGACAGCATTGGTTGGACAGGCACCAGACCAAGCATCTTACACGAATCATTGAATCCTCACAACTTATGTATAACGTGGGTACTACACTCCCCATTTTACAGGCTCTTCCTACCCTTCAGATGAGGAAGCTGAGGTCTGGAGAAATTAAGTAACTTTCCCAAGGTCAGAAAGTCAGCAGTTGGCAGCTTCTAGATACGGCTGGCGGTTCAAACCCACCAGCCACTCCTCGGAAGGAAGGTTGGGCAATCCTACTTCCGTAGTGATACTGCCTCGGAAACCCAAGAAGGGGTCGCTATGAGTCGGGTTTGACTCGACAGCACATAACAACAAACAACAACAGATACCCACTCTGGGTTGAGGTCTGCCTGATACCCACGTCCTGGCTTCTCACCAGAGCAGCAGATGTAAACTCAGTTTTTCAGGTTCTCTGTCTGTTGTTTTTCCCACTAAGGTTGACTGCTGAGAACAGCACAGATTCCTGGTGTGGTGCCCTTCCCACTGGCTTCCTCTTCTGGGAAAAGAACACGAAGGAAAGGGGAAGTGAGACAAGTTCCATTTACTTCTTTGCCTGACTTTTACCACCGAAGAAGAAGCGCAAGGGGGATGAGGGGAGAAGGAACTTGCCTTGTCCAGCAGGGGTTGGTCCCAGGGTCTATCTGTGTAGGAGCTCACAATGCCAGCAGAAAAAGACCATGGTGGCAATGTGAACCTGCGGTGCATCCCCCCCAAAAAAACCCAAACCCACTGCCATCGAGTGTATTCCGACTCATAGAGACCCCCATTGGGTTTCCAAAGTGGTAAATATCTACAGAAGTAGATTTCCCCATCTTTCTTATGCAGAGCTACTGGTGGGTTTGAACCACCAACCTTCTGATTAGCAGCCAAGTGCCTTAGGCTCTGCACCACCAGAGCTCCTTGGGATGGGTCTCAGCACCAGCAAAGTCACCTTCTCCTCCAGAACAACAGGGAAAGGAAGGTCTCCGTATTTCCTGAATACTTACAGGGCACGTGAGGTCCGCTCACTTCTTTATTCCTGACATTGAGCTAGAAGACTGGCTTGCATGAATTAGCCCAGGAGGCATGGGGGTCACCGCAGCTTTTAGGATACTGATCTTGCTGTTTCTCAGCTCCCTTCTGGCCCACAGCTTCCTTCTAGGGTCCTCAAGGCCTCCTTCTGCAGCCGCTGTCTCCCCCAATCCCTGAGACTTCCCTGGCCTAGACTTTGACACAATAGCCGGGAACTGCCCCAGTGCCACCTTCTGGCTGGTGGTGGGAGGGCAAGGACCCAGTCCTGGGTTCAGCCTGTTTTCATGATGGACCTGGAAGTCCAGCAGCCCAGCTGTAGGTTAGTTGGGTAAGTAGTTGGTTTCTGGCCTTGCTGCAGAATGGATTTCCGGCAGCTTCCAAGGATGCCTGCTATACAACTAGAGCAGAGAAAAAGAGAGGGACAAAAATGAAGGAAACAAGGATGGGAGCATCAGAGAGCCAGGAATGAAGTTAAAATACTACAGATCATAGAGATCTACTGCTGTGGGAATAAGACCACAGACTCAGAAATTGTTGAAGATGGCTTTTATCATCGACCTAAGCACAAAGAAATGAGGGGCATCCCCCAGGCAGATCCAAGGGGTAATTCATCTTCCTTCTCAGCCTCATTGGCTTTATAGGCTCTCTTTATGCATGGACTCAGGCAAGATTTCACCAATACAAAACATACATGTGTGTGCACACACGTGTTTTCAGAAAATCGTGTTGGGATCTACAGAGGAGAAAGATCTTATAAAGCAGATTTGAAAAGTGATTGAGTATGCGTTTTGAAAACAAGGAGCCACAGAAGACAAAAGAAGGTATTCATCTGAAAAAAAGATTCATATAAAACATTTGAAAAGAAAGGATTCTTGTTTTTTAATTGCATGATTCCATTTATTTGTTTATTTTGAACTTTTTATTGTGATTTGGGTGAAAGTTTACAGAGCAAATCAGTTTTCTGTTCAACAATTTATACACATTTTGTTTCATGACCCATTGGTTACAAAACCCTCAACGTAAGTTCCTCATTTCCATAAGAAGAATAAAAGGGATGCAACTTTGGAGGAGTTTAACATACAGGACATTTCTATCAGTTGAGGTTTTACCTCTTGGAATGTGTGGCACAGGGTTCTTTTGATGTGGAGGGACTGGGTTTCCCCATCACCACACTCTTGCTGTGAAGGACCACATATGTGGCTCTAAGTTTCCCAGCTTATTGTTGTCAGTTGCCGTGGAGTCAGTTCTGAGTCATGGTGACCTCATGTTCAACAGAACAAACTGCTGCTGGCCCTGTTCCATCTTCATGGTTGGCATGGAGCTTCCTGACTAAGACAGACTAGGAAAAAAGGCCTGGCAATCAACAAAAGAAAATTAACCAATGAAAACCCTATGAATGAAGTGTCCTAGCAGGAAGCACAAAAAAAGGGAAATATCATCTTTTATACAATCCCCCAAGTCTATCAGTGAAGACAAACCAGTCACTTAGGAGAAGTACGACTTTGGTACTAAGATAGAAAGAAGCTGTCCAGAGCTGGGTAAGGAGTCCCAGAGAAGATGGGGGGGTGGGGGATGGGGGGGTGGAAGAAAGTTGAGTGATGTCCTCAGTGACTGCTCCCCATGAGGCATTTTACGGGGCACTCACACTCCATCCAAAGAAGGAACGCCTCTTCTGATGAGGCCAAGATCACATGGGTGATGTAGTCACTCTGTGCTGACCTGCCCTGACCCTGGAGGCTGTTGGCCTGTCAGGCAAGATGGCTCCCCTCAGTAGAGTCTGATTTACAGGGAGGGTTGTGAGTACTTGGAGCTTGTGCACCTATGGGAGTCTGCTCCTGGCCCTTCCTAAGCCCTGATCTTGCTTGAAAGTCAGGGTCCCCCTCCGTGACCCTGCCTGGGGTGGTCTTGCCCTCTGGACTCTGTGCCACTCTGTTTGAGGATCCTGAGGTAGGACCAGCAAGGTTGTTACCACCTGTCGCAAGTAGGACCAATCACCACAACAGATTGAAGTGGAAAAGCAAAAGATTTATTGAGTACTGATACCCAAGGAGACAGAGAGAGACAGAGAATCACCTCTCAAAGGTCTGTCTCCCTGAGCAAAAGGTTAAGCTTGATCATATAGGGAGATGGGGAGGGGCTGTAGGTCTCTTGGAATGCCAAAAACGCCTTAGTTCCTCTTTACCTCGTTTCCAGACTCTATGTTTCTCTTCTTCGGGTTGTCTTGCCCATAAATCACAGTGCTCAGCTAAAACTGTCCATAGGCAAAAGAACATATAAGCAAAAAAAAAAAAAAAAAAAAAAAACTAAACTAAAGAAACCAGCATCCATGACGAGATCACCTATTACATTTACTTAAAAGGAGAAGGAAGGACAACTAGCAAGTTAGTCATTATAATCAACATCTACTTTAATCATGACTACTAGTTTGTTGGAGTTCTGCAATTTTCAGCAAGGGGCCCCTTCGGCCTTCCGTAATCCCAGCCCTACACCCACTGGGTCAGTTCCTGGGGTCCTTGGATCCTTCCAGGCTATGCTGAGGTCCTCTGTTTGGATCAGGCTGGAGTGGCTGAAATGAACAGAGACCTGCTCAGATTCACTCTTGAAGGGAAAGTTTGTGGCCCATACATGGGACAACCAGGGAGCCGAGAATCTCATAGAATCTCCTTGATCCAAGATCCCCAAATCAGGGTATTTTTGATGCAAATGACAAAACCACCAGGCAGACCTCAAGCAAAAGAAGGAAGAATGTGAGGAAGAGACGAGAGAGGAAGTACCGGCTCAGAACTGGTTTCAGGTGTGCTTGAATCCAGAGACAGACAATGCCACCAAGATTCAGTCTCATACCCACCCCCCAAACTGCTTCCCTCCAGCTTGGTCCGTTCTCAGACAACCCTCCCTAAGGGGGAAATAAGGCTGCTAATACTTCCGGCTCAATCTCTTCCTCTCAGCAGCACAAAGAACAAAGAGTTTCTTTCCAGCAGTTGTAATCATAGTCATGCTAGGCTCAAGTCTCGTTAGATAGCTTTAGGTCACATGCTGTCTGTCAACCAATCACCACGGTCAGGCAGAAAGAATTACACTGATTGGCCAGGTCTGGATCACATGCCCACCTCTAGAGGTGGGGTCGGTGGTCCCCAACCAAATGGAGTGAGGTTTTAGGAGTTAAGTAAGGAAAACAAGAGTCTGTGAATAGGAAAGAGGATGCTGAGCCAAGACAGCTGTGTGGCCTGTTCCAGGACCCTTGTACCACTGGCCTTCCACAGGGCTGGGCTTCTTTTCCACATTCTCCTTTCCTAACTCCTCTATTTCCCCCTCTTAGTTCCTCTTCCCTCACATATTTGGTCAGCTGCTATGGAGACCCAAGCTATCTCAGAGCCAGATGGGTTCATGAAGCCAGTCCACCTGGGTTTGGGTCCTGGCTTTGTGCTTATTAGCTGAGGGATTGGGACAATTCACTTGATCCTTCTGGATCTCAATGCCCTCCTCTGTGCCACAGGGACAATAGTGGCCAGCATCCCGTGTGATGGCTGGAGAGCTTCATGAAATAAAGCATCAGGAATATGGAGTGGAGAACCTGGTGCATAACATACACTCAGTAAACAGTAGCTATGATGTGAGAAAGGAGAAGGCCCTCAACCAGATGGATTGGCACAGTGGCTGCAGCGATGGGCTCAGGTATAGCAAGGATGGTGAGGTTCGTGCAGGACCAGGCAGTGTTTTGTTCTGTCGTGCACAGGGTCACTAGGAGTGGCAGCACTTGACAACAGCAGCAGCATGATTAGTATGTGCAGTGAATTGCTTGATGTGGCCCTTCTAGCCATTGTCCTCCATTCTGTGATGTTTTGTAAATCTCATTATCCATGCCTATTTGGGGTGGTGTGGTAGTTAAGGTCAGGTATCACTTTGGCTGAGCAGCTGATAGTAGTCATTCCCTATAATGACTGGCAATGGACTCTGTGATGGGATTATTTCTGTTGGGGCAACACAGGTGGAATGTATCTTGAGTCCTGCCTTGCTGGAGGGTATAATTCAAGTCACCACCCTTAGCTTCCCTGAGGGTATACCTACGAATCTCCTGGGAAGATTCGCTCTCCTCTTGCTCCGGCTTTGTGTCTTGGATCATCCTCATCTCACCCCTGGATTTGGGACAGCAGCTGTCATCTGATCTGCTGATTGAGGTTCATCAAACCCTGAGAGTTGGGAGGATCCGCCAGACCTACTCACGGACCCGGGACTCGCCAGCCTGCCAGCCTCCACCACTACTACGTGAGACGAACCCTTGGGTGTCTGTGAGTTCTGTGAGGCCTTACAGCGAAATACAGAACCCTAAGACTGGGGAAATTACTGGGAGGAGGAGGAGGAGTTAATGTCTGAAATGATGGAGTGGCATGGTTGTTTGGACATTTGGGACATCTTTAACCTCCGCCTCATGGGGACCAGCCTCTGCTGATCTTTCTAAGAGAAATTGTTGAAGCAGTATAGATCGACTGGGTGGCGCACGTGGTTACGGACTGGGCTGCTAACCAAAAGGTTGGCGGTTCATACACACCCAGAGGTGCCTCGGATGACAAGCCTGGCAGTCGACTTCTGAAGGGTCACGGCTTGAAAACCCTGCGGAGCTTGGTTCTACTCTGCACACGTGGGGTCTCCATGAGTTGGAATCGACAGGGCAGCAACAAACAACCTGATCAGTATCCATAGCTTTGCTCTCATTCTTTTACATTTGCTTCTGCTAGGGTGACTGACTGTCCCCATTTCCGAGATGCAGGACTATCACAAAAGTCCCAGGCAAGTCGGTTGCCGTAGATTCTGACTCATGGTGACCCTGAGTGTGCAGAGTAGAATTACTCCATGAAGTTTTCAAGGTTGTGACCTTTTGGAAGCAGACTGCTGGGCCTGGCTTCCAAAGCACTTCTGAGTGGGTTCAGAATGCCAACCTTTCAGCTAGAAGTTGAGCATTGAACCGTTTGTGCCACCCAGGGGTTGGTCACCATGTTGTTTTTGTTAGATGCCATCGAGTTGGTTCTGACTCATAGTGACCCTGTGCATAACAGAGTGAAACACTGCCCTGTCCTGCCCCATCCTCACAATTGTTGCTATGTTGGAGCCCGTTGTTGTAGTCACTGTCTCAGTCCATCTCATTGAGGGTCTTCCTCTTTTTTGCTGGCCCTCTGCCAATTCCCCCTCCTTTATGTTTCCCAGTTCTAAACCACCAAAGGGAAAATCACTGTGGTCCAGTTCATCTTTTCCGGCCATGCTGCCGGTCCTACAGGCCTGCCAGGTGTCCTTGGGGCAGAGGCTCACCCTTGTAGGAATCAAGCAGCACTTGATGAAACGTTTCCCTTTGAAGGGCCTGTTAGTGAGGAAGGCTTCAGGAAGGCTTCAAGATGAATTGACATAAGATGAATAAGAACCCACCTGGGGAGATTGGTGGCCTCTGACCTGGGCCTAGCTGGGTCCATGGCACTTCTGAAAACAGCCCAATGGTTGAGGCAGGGAGACCCCAGGTTTTCAAAGCAGACCCCAGCCCAATGTACATTTGGCTATTTGGAAACCATGCTTCAACCTGGTCACTGGTCCTTGTCACTCTCACCTCCTTACCTCATACCACAGCCTTGCCCAGGATGGACCCAGAGACACACACCACCACCACCACCACCCTGGTCACCACCCTGGTCACTTCCTTGCCCCCACCATTTTACCCTTTTACCCCCCTGCCCCCATTCCTTGATATTAAACAAGGAGCCAAGTCTCCTTCTTGGACACTCAGTCCAGCCCATGCCTTGCTACTCCCACCAGGGGGCGTGCAAGCTCCTTGCAAAGATCTGGAGAGGCCAAGAGGAAAAGGTTTGGAATCTGAGGCCAATTCTTCCGGCAAGGTGGTGCGTGCAAGGGGGCGCACTGAAGATGGAGTGGGGGCAGAAGCCCCAGACTGGGAGAAGCCCACTTGGATTCAACTTCCAGCACTGCCACTGCTGTCCAATGCCTGTCCCCTCTGCCGCCCTCAGTTTCTTTGTCTATAAAAGTTTCAAGGTGCACACGAATCACCCGGAGTCTTTTTAAAGGTTCTCATTCAGGGCATCAGAGCCACACCTGGGAAGCTGCGTCTCTAACAAGCTCCCAGGTGATGCCAAGTCTGCTGGCTCTTGTATTTGCCTCGAAGGGACCTGCCAGCTCTCATGATAGTTTGGTTCTTCAAGTTAACAGGGATCCTTCCTCAGAAGCGACTTTGGTCATGTCCACTCATCGCTGGTTCCTTCAGCGATTCAACAAGCATTTTCTGCCACATCAGCAATGGAAGGTCCCGAAAGCTTTACTCCATCATTAAGGTCGACTCCTTTGAGGAGGCAGCTCTTCCCCCGTCCACCTTCCAACCTGAGAGGCTCATCTTCCTGCATTGTACCAAGTTCCGTCTTATTCATCAAGCTTTCCCCGGCTGACTCTTTTCAGAAGTCAATCACCAGATCCTCCTTCCAAGTTGTCTTAGTCTGGAAGCTCCACTCCGTCCACCATGGGTGACCCTGCTGGCATTTGAAATACAGTACCGGTGGCCTAGTGTCCAGCATCATCACAACACCAAAAGCCACTACGGCACAATGAACTGACCGATGAGCGGTGGCCGGATGTCTCTGTGCCAGGCCCCTCTGGTGTTAGGACGTAGAAGTTGACAAGGAGCCAATCCTCCACAGTCCTAGGAAAGCCACAGGTGACAATTGCATGTGATCAGTGCCGGGGGCAAAGTAAGTCAGGAGGGGGCCTGTGGGCACCAAAGAGACCCCTGACCAGGCACTGGGAAGGGAGGCTTCCAGGGGCAATGACTCCTTCACCAACCCCCAATGCATGGGCAAGAGAGTGCCAGGCCAAGGTGGGGTAGGGGTGTTCTGGGTAGATGAAATGGCACAGCAAAGGCCAGGAGGAGAGAGAGCCAGGCTTATTGAGGTAAAATGGTTATGCAGTGAGAAGGGTTTCATACACCTACCCACACACGCGTGCACACGCACACACCCCTCAGAGGAGCAGAAGTGGATAAGATGCAGCATCCTGAAAGAGATGAGAATTCCTGTTGAGGGATCCTCACTGAGCTCCAACTGGAGGGGGTTGTTTCCATGGCAATCCCTGCTTTCCTCTCCCAAAGACTCCGCCAAGCCTGCCTCCAAGACATCTCCAGCTCCACAGCCAAGGCACCCACAGCTGCCAAACTCCAGAGTCCGCCCCACCCCCACCCCTACCCACCTTTCCACTCCCATCCCCACTCTAGGTACCAGACCCCATAGAGCCTGACTGAAGGAGGTGTCCTGTCACACACAGGGCACACGCCTATCTCATCCCTGTCTACCTCTGTTCCAGGCTGTTCCCCAACAACATTGGGAGGCAGTTTTGGGGACCTCCATTGGAGAAGTAAAGATATTGAAAAACAATGTAGGTGAGCTTTCTCGCTGGTGAAGAAAACTGGAACGAACCCTATGGTATTGGATAGAAATAGGTATCAATGTGAGCTCATGGTTTTCAATAGATAGAGAAATAAAGACAGATGTACAGGTGTATGTACATACTCCCCAGCTCTGTCCACGGACACAGGTTAAAGCAGTGACACCCTAAGAGCAGTGAGCACACCTGTACCCCGATCTTGGTTTCTAAACATTATTCTCCATTAAAAAGAACCAAGCCTCCTTAGGGAAATGGTTGATTTCAAGGCGGGGAAAATACAAGATGAGCCTGAAACACCATCTTGTGCCAGAATGAAAGAAGTTTGCAATGAAAACAGCGGTCAAAAGAAGTCCCCACTGGCCAACTTGGGAAAAATTTGAGATTCAACATAAGTGTTGATAGAACCAAGTTATAACCTACTGAAAACAGCAGGAATTTATGAGTCCACAATGAAAGAAATAAATAAGTGAAAAAGTAGAATGTTTGATAAAGAATTGAATATTTACATATTCTCAAAGTACCTCCTCATAAAATACTTATTAATTACAAATGGAAAAAGAAAAATTTTACAGTAGAGGAAACTGGCAGACATCACCTTAATCAAGCCAGGAGTAACAAGACAAATGAAAAGCCTCGGCCATGTGACCGGATGCCATGAGAATAACGCAGCCTCATTTCTGAAGCTTTTATGATTTTCTTTTTACCGGTTTATTCTAACCATTGTAAAAGAGGGATTGTGGAATTGTCTTTCTCTCCTTTTAGTTCGCTGATTGTTGCTTTATCTATTTTGAAGCTACACTATTAGTTGCATGCAAAGTTAGAATTATTGTATTTGCTTGGTAAATTGCACCTTGTGTGTGTGTGTGTGATGAGATTATCCCTTTATCTTTAACATTGCTTTTTCCTATGAAGTTTGCCTTTGCTGATATTAGTATGACTGAGGAGCTCTGGTGGTGTAGTGCCTAAGGCATTTGACTGCTAACCAGAAGGTTGGCAGTTCAAACCCAATAGCCACTCTGTGGAAGGAAGACCAGGCAGTCTGCTTCCATCTCAGAAACGCAATGGAGGTCAAGTCAGAATTGACTCAATGGCAGTGGGTTTGGTTTTTTGGTTTAAACCCACTTATTTTCAGTCAGTATTTGCATACTATAATGTTTTCCATCCTTTTGCTTTCCATATTTCTGTATCCACGTGTTTGGAGCTCTGGTGGCGAAGTGCACACGTCTTTCTTGTTAGCAGCATATTGTTCAGTTTTATCTTTTTAATCCATTTGTCAATGCTTGTCTTTTAATTGAAGTATTTAATTTGTTTACATTGAATGTGATTGGTGATATGTTTGGCTTTATGTCTCCCACCTTACAATTTGTTTTCTATTGGTCCCACCTATTGTCTCTTAGCTCTTCTTTTTTGCCTTCTCTTGCCAATCTCGAATTATATACCCAGCAAAAATACCCTTTAAAAAATGAAAGTGAAATATTTTGGACAAACAAACTGCAGTAATTCATCACCAGCACACTCCCACCAAAGGAAATACTGATCGGTGATTTTTAGGCAGGAGGAAAAGGATCCCAGATGGAAACTCAGAGATGCAGGAAGAAAGGAAAGCCGATGGAAAGAAAATATGTGGTTAATCTAAATAAATATTGTCTGTATGAAACAGTAATGATAATGTGTCTGGAGTTTGAAATATATAAAGAATTAAAATATAGATGGTAGCAGATGACAATAACAGATAAGTCAGGAGGAGGCAAATGGGATTTTAAGTGGTTCAAGCTTCGTGCATTTCCTGACAGTGGTAAGAATACTTATTTATATTAGACTTTAATAAATCAGCAACACATCTTGTAATCTCTAGAGTAAGCTCTAAAAGGATGGAAAGTGTGTTAGGCTGGGTTCTCTAGAGAAGCAAAACTAGTAAAGCTTATTGAGAGAGAGAGAGAGAGAAATTTATCTTAGGAAAATGGCTCACACACTTATAGAAGCTGGCAAGTCCCAAGTTCTAGGATCAAACTTCAAGCTGGAGGCTTTTCCCAACTCACACAGCTGCAGGGGCTGACGAGCTCAAGGTTGGCAGGCAGTATACCAGCTATTGACTCCAATGAATGACAAATCCAAGATCACCAGGCTGACTGGTGGATTGTTCACTCATGGACAGTTGTAGGCAGCACAACAGGATCCCGATCCACAAAAGAGTGTCTCGTTTTCCCAGGATGTCTATGAATCTATTGGAAGCAGGTCACACCCCTAGGGAAACTCCCTTTCAATGGATTGGCTGCTCAACCTCTGATCCCATCATGGGAATAACCCACATCACAACTGCTTAAACCACACAGAATTGTGGTCCAGCCAAGTTGACACACAACTCCAACTATCATAGAAAGCTAACAAGCTAATAAAGAGATGACATGGGTTAATTTTTTTTTTT
>NW_006921624.1:3530740-3538404 GCF_000298275.1 Orycteropus afer afer | reverse complement strand
TGTATAGTAGGTTTTGAGATCCGGCAATGTGAGACCTCCTACTTTGTTTTTCTTCTTCAGTAGTGCTTTGCTTATCCGAGGTCTCTTTCCTTTGACATGGGTTAATTTTAAAATACCAAATCAATCCAGCAGAAGGTGAGAAAGGAGAGAGAAAAAGAAATATATTTGCAACTAAATAAAGCACAAAACAAATGTCAAAGATAATAAAAATGTTCTTTAGCTGGGCAATGGGTACTCAGCATTTGATTCGTGTACATTACAATACATATACTTATACGTATTCTTTTGTCTCTATCCCATAGTTAATAAAAACAAATTTAAAAAGCACAGCAAATGGCAGAATACTAGGTAAATGTATTATGTCTCATTTACATATATATAATTATGGGGGAAAACTGTCAATTTTGGGTTTATATACGTCTTATGGAGTTTGCATTTTCTCCAGTAAGCATGTATTACTTAAATAATTACAAAGAGGCCGCAATTATTTTAAATTTTTAAAACATAAATTGAAAAATGCAGTGAGGTGTGCCTCAAAGACTGGAAAGGCTCTGTAGTGGTTTCCCTCCCGCGCCCCGGCGCTGCCGAGACCGCCTTCGTCCACACGGTGGAGCTGCGGGGCAAGTCCAGCGGCTCAGCTCCTAGAGCTCCCGGTGGGGGGCTAGAAGGAGGTGGCTGTCGCAGTGGGGAGGGGGCGGTGCGTCTTCATAAACAGATTTATTTCCTCGGCATCCCGCTGACAGCCTTACCAGGTGGCATCCGGAGCGCTAGCATGCGACATGTTAGTCGCCCCCGGGGATGGCTCCAGAGCATTTCAGTGCCAGCCGCCAGGCTATTATCCACGTTATGGCATCGCCCAAAACCCCTCGGCATCTCCCCATCCCCACCACGGGTTAAACGCCCTGGCCTTAGTGTTTCCCAGCGACAAGACCGCCAGAGCGTGGTAAAACAGCTAGGGCCCGTCTGCAGAGGTAGTGAGCTCTAGGTCCTGGGAAGAGTGCAAGCCTTCTTGGTCATCTGTCAGGGGAGGACACAGGTGGGGTGAGGGTATGTGTGTCTTGCCTTGGATGAAATGCTCCTGGATCCTTCTGGAGTGAAACTGGATGTTTTAATGGATTCTCCGCAGGCAGATCTGAGCAAGTTACCCCTGGCTAACACCCGCCATGACTCCCCATTGCCCTCAGAAGAAGGTTCAAGTTCCTAAGCCTGACTCCCCAAGTTCTTCATGACCCCTCTCCCAACATCCCCTGCTCTACCAGAATCATTCCATTGTTAGGCTTTCTGTGACCTCTCAGCTTCCAGTGTTGTTCCCATTCACTCCAACCCTTTTCTACAACTTGTTCCTCAGCTGACTCATCCTTCTTGCCTATAGTTATATATTTATTGCCTGCCTTCCCCACTGGACTGTGGATCCCATGAGGGTTGGGGCCTGTCTGCCTGGGCCATTGCTGCTCCCCCAGGGTCAGAACCGAGGGGCACATAATGGGGGGGATTGAGTGGATGCCAACACATGGCAGCCCTGTGTGTTGCAGGGTGGACTGTGCTCCACCAGGTTTTCATGGCTATGACCTTTTGGAAGCAGGTCACCAGGCCCTTCCTCTGAGGCACCTCTGCTAGGTCAGAACCACCAATCTTTCGGTTAGTGGTCAAGTGCTTACTGATTTACACCACCCAGGGACCCCTGGGGGTGGGGGAGCACATTGTTGTGTTGTTGTTATGTGCCATAGAGTTGGACCCAACTCATAGCGACCCCTCCTTGGGTTTCTGAGGTGGTATCACTATGGAAGTAGATTGCTCAACCTTCTTTCCGAGGAGTGGCTGGTGGGTTTGAACCGCCAGCCTTCTGGTTAGCAGTCAAATGCCTTAGGCACTATGCTACCAGAGCTTCCACATGTTGTTGTTATGTGCCCTTGAGTCAGCGACCCCTCCTTGGGTTTCCGAGGCAGTATCACTACGGAAGTAGATTGCCCCATCTTCCTTCCGAGGAGTGGCTGGTGGGTATGAGCTTCCCCATAGTAGGTGCTAAATAAATCCCTTTTCTCTGCAGGAATATTCTGGGCATTTGTTGAACTGATGGGGGCCTCTTCCTTTTGGGGTGGTGCCTGGTGGGCTGTGGGTGGGTCAGTGGAGATGGGAGGGACAGGGTACGGTTACAACAACCTGTGCGGAGGAACGGGGGAACAGCTGGGCTCCCTGGCCTCCTGCTGCTGCTCGGAGCAATAAGCCCAATGACTGGTGCTGCCAGGGGCCCCTCCCCAGCACGCAGCTAGTGGCTGGATGCAGGCTGACCTCAGGCCTCAAGCCAAAGAGAGGTGGGCTCCTCCCTCAGCTCCACCCAGCTCTGCCCACGCTCCTCCCGACCCCTGCGGTCACTTATCAGACCCATGTGCCCAGCTGATGGTGGACATCTCCCCCCTGAGTGTCCCCCAGCACCCTAAAGTTACCTGAATTCATTGCAATCAGTGTCACAAAATAAAATTATATGAAATGCTGAATAGAAAACCAATTTGCTCTGTAAACTTAACTCACATCCCAATAAAATGTTATAAATGAAAAAAATAAGATGTCTGGATTCATCAGCCATCCAAACTGCTTCTGCTCCTGGTTCCCTGTCTCTGCACAGGTTCCCTCTCTCCCCACCCAGCCCCAATGCATCATCAAAGCTGGTTTCTAATCCAGGACCCCGCTGTCTGCTTTGCTGACTTCTCTGAGGTCCTGTGAGGTCAGCCCCCCTCCCTGGCCCTTCCTCACCACACCCGGTATGACAACCTTATCTACTTATCTATAAAGCTTGTCTACTTTCAGTTCTCCAAAGGAGCTGTGACCACTCTCTCCATCTGCCTGTTGCCTGTGCTATTCCCTCGGCCTGGACCTCCCCTTTTTACGTGGCTGATGTTCATGCATCCCTCAGGTTTCTGCTTAGCTATGTCTTCCTCCAGGAAGCCTTCCCTGGTTCAGGCCCCTCCTGGGGGCGCCTGCAGTTGCCTGGGCTTCCCTGTCTCAGCCCAAACGGCACTGTATTTATAGTCTTCTTGTTGCCAGATCCAAGGGTCAGTGTTCTGTCCCTGGCTTGCCTGGCTGCTCAGCAGTGGCCGACACAGCTGAACACACCTCCTTGTTGAAATCCTGTCCTCTGGTGGCTTCCAGGTCACCTCACTGGATGTGCTCTGCCTTCTGCTCGCTGCCTTGTCCTCATTTTCTTGACTGGCCCTTCCTCATCTCCCCTACCTCCAGTGGTGGTGTGCCCTAGGCTGGGGCCCCCGACTTCCACATCTGTGCTCTCTCCCTTGGTGCTTATATCCAGACTCAGGGATCAAATCCATCTGTGTGCTGACAGCCACAACTCTTATGAAGAACTTCCAGAGTCAGGCTTAGGAACTTGAACCTTCTTCTGAGGGCAATGGGGAGTCATGGGGGTGTTAGCCAGGGGGTAACTTGCTCAGATACACCTGCAGAGAATCCATTAAAACATCCAGTTTCAATCCAGAAGGATCCAGGAGCATTTCATCCAAGGCAAGACACACATACCCTCACCCCACCTGTGTCCAGCCTGGACCTCTCCTCAGGCTCCAGGCCCAACCCCACACTGCTTCTCACTCTCCACTTGGATGCCTCGTAGGCACCTGAACTTGTCCACACCACTCTCCCGACTCAAATCCCCTGCCTCCAACCTGCTTCTCTTGTGTTCCCCATCCTTCTGGTTCATGAAGCCAAACACTCAGTGTCACCCTTCACTCCTTTGTATCACCCTGCATCCAATCCATCAGGAAAACCTGTGACTACTTTCAAAATACACCAGGGTCCCACCCCTTTTCACCACCTCCACTCACACCACCTGGTCCAGGATCTGCCATCAGGTCAAGCCCTGTGGCCTCTTGATGGATCTTCCCGCTCCAACCCTGGCTCGTTGTGGTCAGTTTTCAACCCAGCAGCCAGCGTGAGTCAGGCTGTGTCCCTCCTCTGCCCCAGACCTTCCCCAGGCCCCTTGCTCTCTTTGGAATAACAACGAAGCCCTTTCCTTGCCTCTAAGGCCCTTGGAGCCGACCTTCTCTCCCACCACTCCAGATGTGCTGGTCTTTGTAGTTTCCTGAACATCCCTGCCTCAGAGCCTTTGCATGGGCTGTTCCCTCTGGCTTTGACACTTTCCCCCCAATGTCTGCATGGCTCCTTCCCTCAGTGCGCTCAGAGGGTGCTCAGAGAGACCTCCCCAAACCAATCTACACACAAAACACTCCCCAGTACTTTCAAAACTATCACATGGTACTTCCTTGCCTTTTTACTCTGCCTTAAGGGACCTCTGGTGGCATAGTGCCTAAGGCACTTGACTGCTAACCAGAAGGCTGACTGTTCAAACCCACCAGCCACTCTTCAGAAGGAAGGCTGGGCAATCTACTTGTATAGTGATACCACCCAGAAACCTAAGGAGGGGTCACTATGAGTCGCAATCTCACTAGCAGTGAGTTTGGTGTTGTTTTTTTTTTTTTCCCCTTTTGGTTTCACTCTGCCTTATCTCTTACTAAAGTGTCTTACTACCTGACATATATTCATTGTTTATTATCTGTTTTTTCCACTGGGATGCCAAGAGGGCAGGGCTTTTGTCTCTTTTGTTCCCTGCTATATCCTCAGTGCCTAGATCAGAATCTGGCACTTAGTAGACCTTCAATAAATATTTGCTAAACAAATGAACGAACCATAATGAAATACCATTTCACCCCTACCAGGATGGCTATTACCTGAAAACATCAGCGACTCAGCCGATACTTATACACCAATGTTCACTGCAGCATCGTTCACAATAGCCAAAAGGTAGAGACATCCCAAATGTCCATCAACAGAGGAAAGATAAATAAAACATGGTGTATATATATACTGGAATAGTATTCAAGGAGGAGCTCTGGTAGCATAGTGGCTAAGACACTTGACTGCTAACCAGAAGGCTGGCAGTTCAAACCCACCAGCCACTCCTCAGAAGGAAGGTTGGGTAATCTACTTCCGTAGTGATACCACCTCAGAAACTCAGAGGGGTTGCTATGAGTCAGGTCCGACTCCATGGCACATAACAACAACAACAGTATTCAAGGAGCTCCAGTGGTGTAGTGCCTAAGGCATTTGACTGCTAACCAGAAGGTTGATGGTTCAAACCCACCAGCCACTCTGCAGAAGAAAGACTGGGCAATCTACTTCCATAAAGATTTACTGCCTCAGAAACCCAAAGGGGGCGGCTATGAGTCAGGGTTGACTTGATGGCAGTGAGTTTGCTATTTTGGTTTTAGAATTTCTTTTGGTTTTTTAAATTGTAATTTGGGTGAAAGTTTACAGAGCAAATTCATTTCCCATCCAACAGTTCATACACATTTTATTTCATGACATTGATTGCAATTCCCACAATGTAACCACCCTCTTCCCACTTCCTCCCTGTGGCTATCTTTTCCCTCTGTCCTTCTTTCCGTGCATTCCTGCTCTCTGAGCTGTCTCCTTTCAGGGGTACTATATTCCTATTAAGGAGCTCTGGTGACACAGTGGTTAAGGCATTCAGCTGCTAACAAAAAGGTCAACGGTTCGAACCCACCCCCTGCTCCACAGGAGAAAGATGAGGCAGGCTGCTTCCGTAAAGATTTACAGCCTTGGAAACACTATGGGACAGTTCTACTCTGACCTATAGGGTTATTATGAGTCTGAATGACTCGATAGTAGGTTCGGTTTGGGGGTTTGGGGGTTGTTCATGTATTTGAGTTTCTGTTAAGAGCAATCAAAAATTTGGAAACAGACCATGGCAATGGTTGTACAACATAGTGAATGTAATTAATACTATTGAATTGTACACGTAGAAATGGTTGAAATGGCAAATGTTTTGTTATATATATTTCACCACAATAAATGATTTAAAAAATATCCACACCTGCTAATATAAAAAGTAAAGTGAATGAGTGAACATCTTTTCATCAGACAGTGACCACTGAAATGACAGGAACTTGATTGTATTCATCACTGTAGCTGATTACTCAAGTCTTAATTAGTGCTCAGTAAACATTAGAGTGTATGTGCGCCCGGAGGGATGGATGGGCCAGGGTGTCAACTGTCTCCAAGGGTCACCCATTAGGGCAGATGTCCCAGGGGAGATAGGTTGGTCTACCCTGGAGACATGTGAACCTCAGGGTCATCCAGGAACACCCAAGATGCCAAGGTCCCTAGCTTGACAGGCCCCACAGGATTTGCTCTGCATATTATCAGCAGTGACAGGAAGCTGCCACACCAATCTAAATTTTAAGTTCTTGTGCCCTCTGACAGAGCTATTATGCTTCTGAGATTCTTTCCTACAAAAATAGTAGCACCATTGTACAGATAGATATGCGGGCTGGGAGAGTCATGGCAGCGTTTCATGTAATCATATAAAACTGGGACCAAACTAGACTTCCAACAGTAGAAGACCACGTGGGTGAGCTCTGGCCCAGCCCACCACGAAGGGCCTGGTTGTGCTGTGTCCATGTTCTGAGATGGGAAGATGTAGGGTTGAGTTGCTAAGTGACAAAAGCCCGTCCTAAGTCAATCACTCAGAATGAGCCAGGTGTGAATGAAGAAGCCTGTGCGTGTGAACATCAGCCAGGGGCTCAGCTCATACTCACCCATCTCCCAGCTACAGTCACCCCTGCCAGCCAGAGGGCCTGGAAGGGAAACTGCCACTTACTAGTCTATAGACCTTTCAAATGGACTTTTCCTTGAATAATAAGCTTGTACTTCTTATGTAATTAGATACAGATTTTAGAAGAAATAATCCCTACATATATTTCAGCACTTGAGCCGAAGTCACACTTTTCCAGCTTCTTGAGAGGTAGCAACGGTTCAATTGCCAAGTTGGGTCAGGTGGAGAGTGGGTTGATGGGTAATTGGTGAGGATGTCAGCCAGGGTGGCAGGCAGGGTCCAATTACCCAATAAGCAAGGTAAGTACAGGCTTACTTATGCTTACTTACTAATTTATAGTGAACATTTCACATTTTTTTCATCACATCTGAGTCTCCTTCTGGTTATGGCTGTCACCTGTCTTTCTTCTAATCCCATAGCACCTTCCTACAGAATCAAAGCCTCTTTTCAAATTTACTATCCCCAACTGGGGAAGAGTACTCAAAACCAAGGTAAACATGGGCTTACTTGTGCTTACTTACTCATCTGTAGCAAATAATTTCATGTGAGTTTTACCACAAATTATTTCATGTGAAATTATTCACTACAGATTAGTGAGTAAACCAGTGCTTACCTTGCTGACTTGCCCCTGGTGGTAGGTGTGGGATCTGTTGCCACGTTCTGACCAAGTCAACCCCAAAAGTCTCGCTCTGGCATTCAAGAGCCCTTCTACCTTGCTTTCCAGCACAGTCTGCCAGTATTCTCAAACACATATCGCAGGTGTCTGCAAACCATCGCCTGTGTGTCAAATCCAATCTGTCACCTGTTTCTATACAGCCTGTGAGTTAAGAACGAGCTCTGGTGGTTGACAGTGGTAGCCGGTCTCATAGTTGTACAGGTTGAGGATCGCATGGTATACCAGCCACAAGGACTAATTGTTTCCATGAATCTTTGGTTTTCTTCATTCTTCTTTGCTCTGGACGAAGAGAGACCCATCGTTGCATCTAGATGGCTGCTTGCAGAGTTTTTTTTTTTTTTTTTTTTT
>NW_006921624.1:3507588-3526845 GCF_000298275.1 Orycteropus afer afer | reverse complement strand
GAAGTAGATTGCCCCATCTTCCTTCTATGGAGTGTCTGGTGGGTTTGAACTGACAGCCTTCTGGTTAGCAGTCAAGTGCCTTAGGCACTATGCTACCAGAGCTCCCTCACCAAAGTAGGAGGTGGAACAATGTTTTGTGTAGTATGTTATGCCAATTGAGCTTGATGACACTGTGACTATGGTTCCAAGCCCACAGGTTCCACTATTCAGTCCCTCTGGGTAGCTGGCTGTGACCAAGAAGTGACTACAACCTTGTCCCTTGTTAGCTCTACTATACACCTGGGAATTCAGATCATACAAATACACTTATAGGACTATTGTCTGCCAACCCTATGCATGATCTTGGGTATGCTCTCCATAGACATACCTACTGGTTCAGCCTGTCCACCCATCTATCCACCCCTATACCCATGTTTGCCTTCACTGACAGTACTATATGTGCAAAAGGATTCATCTTTGTTGTCTGTACCTCGCATGTACCTCTCTATGTTTTCCTCTTCCTCAATGCCACCAAAACCAGCCATCCTTAAAGGATCGTTTCAAACTCTCCCTTCAACTAGGTGGATCCACTCACTGATTCACCCCCTTGTAGCCAATGCCTTGGTTGTACCTTCACTTCCACAGCCTCCCCCACCCCCTATCAAAGTGGACATCCCCATAGGCAGGGATTCTGACTGATTCATTTGTGTCTCCAGAACTTGGCACAAGTTCTGGTTCAAGTTTGCTGCATTGCGTGGGCTGCCATCACTGCCACGTGGGTAAAGTGTTCCAGGCTTCCTGGGGTTTTTCCTGACTGGCCACAAAGCCTGAAAACTAGCCAGGAAGCACAGCGGGCAGGTGGAGTGCAGGGCTTACGTGGGTTTTCTGACACTCTCAGAGCTTCTCTCTAGGGCAGAATCACTCTGTGACCACAGAGGACAAAGCTGAGACCAGGACGCAGCAGCAACAGGGGACATAGCTTGGCTCTTCAGCAGGAGGTCAGCACAAGGGGTCACTGAGGAAGAGCATTCTGTGGGATCAGAGGAAACAGACTGCCTGGGAGGGAGGGAGTTGCCCATCCTGGGAGGTAGGCAAACAGAGTGCAGATCAAGGATGCCATAGAGTAGCTCATGCTCTGTCTGGAGGATGCAGTGGGTGGTAGCTCAGTTGCTTTCCAACCTGGGACTCCAGGAAGCCTCTTGGGGTGATGACCAGGCACTTAGGTATTTGAATGCCACCAATGCACCAATGTGGTGTGTGGGGGCCTAGAATCTGGGCCCTGCTCCCATCACTTCCTCACTGCGTGAGGTTGAGAAGCCACTTCCCTTCTCTGAGCACTGGTAGGGGTTCCCTGAGAGAACCTGAGAACTCACAAGGGCCCTACACATGTGAGTTGCTGCCATTGGAAGGAAATGGACCATCCCCTGCCCTACCCTGCGCCCCCAGTCCTGATGGAGCCAGTGATGACAGGGCTGGCCTGTAACATGGCCCACAACTTGCAATGGTGCCAACCTTCAGTTTCAGGGCCTTTGAAAGAGCCAAGAAAGCAGAGCCAACCCTCTCCTTAAACACAGGAGCTGGCAAAGATATCCAGGTTGGAAGGGCTCAGGATGTAAAATGAGGCTGTCAGAGAGTAGACTGAAGGCCGGCTGGGACATTCCTTCTCACTCACTTTGATGCCTTCCTGCCACCCCCACTGAAGAGAGAGACACCCTCCTGTTCCTCCACGGCTAAAAGGCACCCCTGGGGGCTACAGTGGAGTAACTGGGATTTCTGGTTCAGACTCCAGCTCTGCCACTTCTCAGATTCTCAGTGCACCTCTCAATTTCCCCAGCTGTGAAACGGGCTTAGAAAACCTTTTTAGAGAATTGATGACTGAAGTGCATGGAGAATGCCAGGTGCACAGAAGGGGCTCCCCAAATCAAAGAGCCTCCCGGTCTCCCTCTTTCCATTCTAGGAGGATGCAATGTAGCCAGATAAGCATCAAGATGCAGGAAGAGACACAGACAGGAGCATCTCAGTACTTCAATCAGGGCTCCTTGGCTGTGTGATGATTAATCAGGGAAGGGAGGCAGTGGGGAAAAATAACAATTAGAGTGAATGTTTAATCATCTGCAAATATTTTGTTCAACACATTATTTATGGGGGGTCCACTGTGCTGGGCACTGTTCTAGGTGCTGGGGATATAGCCTGGAGCTTACGTGAAAGAGGGGGGCAGATGATAAGCAAATAGATACATAATATAATGGCAAGTGATTTCCCAAGTGCCAAGGAGAAAACTAAAATGGAAGGTAGGGTCATGTGGGGGGGGCAGCAGGCACAATATCTTTGAGAGGGTGGTCTGGGAAGTCTCTCAAGGAGGCACCATTTAGCAGAGACTTGAACACAGAGAGGAGTGAGCATCTGGAAGACTCACTCCAGGCAAAGGAAACAGCCAGGTCCTGGCCTGAGTGAGAGTGTGCTGGGCCCTCAAGGGAAAGGTCAGAGGCCAGTGTGGCCAGGGAGGATGGGAGAGAAGGAGGGAAAGGAGGTGGGAGATTGGAGAGCTATTGGGAAGTGCGCTGATCCTGTGGGGGCCTTGAAGGCTGAGCTGAGGGCTCTCTTGTTAGTTGCTGGCAAGCTGGCCCCCAACTCCTGGCCTCAGCCTGCCCGGTAGGCTCGGAAGGCTGTGACCCCCAGCACCTTCTTTGGCTAAGGTTTAGCAGTAGATCACCAGGCCTTTCTTCCTAGTCTGTCTTTTTTGTTTTTCTTTAATGCTTTACTTTTCTTTTTTTTCTGGTTGTTGTTGAGAATATACACAGAGAAACAAACACCAGCCCAACAACACTCTCTACACATTCAGCTCAGGGATGTTGATTCCATTCTTCCCTTTGCCTCATTTATCTTCACACCGAAGCTCCCTTGGGGCCAGTGCAGCAGCACAGTGGCCCCAGAGCCTCCACTGTCAGAATGTGGCAGCTGTGAGTGGAAATCACACCCAGGGCTCCGCATGGCAGGTTAGAACCTACCACTGAATCTCACTGCCCTGGCTCCGAGCTCCCAACTGGCCACTGACTCGAGCTTCCTCCAGGCTGGGTTCTAAGTTTCACATGTATTATTAACTCGTTAATTCTCCTAACAGCTCTCCAGGGACTATCCTTGTCCTGTGATGACACGTGAGGAAACTGAGGTGCTGAATAGTGAAATACTTCTAGCTGGTAAATAGGGGGCTGGGACTCAGACACAGGCTGATGCCAGATCCTGTGCCCCAAATCGCTAAGCTCACCTACCTGTCCTCCCACAGAGAAACCCAACCAGGATGCACAGAGAGTGGTATGCCCCTGGGTCAGCCTCCACCTGGCTCAGAGTCCTAGGAGAATCAAGACACTATGCCACTCAGGGGGAAGCGTGAGCTTTACTCAGCCTTGGGTAGCTGAACTTAGTGAGAAAACCACAACCCAAGCTAGAAAATTTGCAGGAAAATCACCAGCAGGCTCACACAGGTCAGCTACTGGAAGTCTCCATGCCTTGCTACACGAGATAGTGCTGGCCTGACCTTCCTCCTCAAGTCTACCTATTGGACTCCTCTTCATCCCTCAAAGCCCAGCTCAGCTGGCCCCTCCTCTGCAAAGATTTCCTGATTCTGCTGAGCAGATCACGCCTCCAAATCCCCATTTTAACCCATACACACTTCTTCTAGCTATTAGATCCCTGTGTTTTGATTCTTCCTTTCCGTGGGCTGAACAGAGACGGTGAGTGGGCCAGATGCTGCTGCATCAGGTCCAGGCCAGACTGATGGCCAGGTCTTCAGGCTCAGTCTCCAGCAGAGAAGACAATGAACAAGCTGACCACCAGGTCCCTGCTATCTTGCCCCACACCCACTGCTTGGTTTAAACCCCCACCACCCACCCACACGCACACACACACACATCAATCCTCCAAGCAGCCAAACTTGAGGCCAGCTTCGATCAGTTACCACTTAGTTCTCTTTACATGGAGCAACAGGTCATGCCCAAACCAGGGAACTCCAGCTGCTGATGTGCCGGGCTGTAAAGTGGGGCTGGGGCCCTGGGATGTCAGGAGTTGAGGCTCCCAGATCTCCCCCTTCACCCCCACTGCTCCAAAGAGCTTGATTTCTGCAGCCAGTAGCAGTGTCCTGGACATCTCCACACGTCTGCCTGGATTTCTCAAACTCAACATAACCATAACAGAGCTTCCGAGCCCCATTTTCAAACTCTTCTCTGTGGTCTCCCCTAGCTCCATAAATGGCCCCTAATCTAATCAGTTACTCATGCCAAAAGCTTCTGAGTCAAGCTGGACATGTTTCTTTCCCTTCCTCCACATCTAATTATCGAATCATACTCAAGGGCCCCAAACGTATCCTGAATCCAACTTTGACACTAATACCCTGGTTCCAATCCAAGTAGCTTGGGCTTCAAAGATTGAACCAATCCCCAGTGACCTCCCAGCAGCTACCTGGCCCCCCCTCAGGCCTTTCTTCATGTAATAGCCAGGGGAGTCTCTCAGGTCACTCCCTGCTTCAACCTACAATTGCTCCCACACACTCCCGGTCCACAAGACTCTCTGTGGAGTGGGTTTTGTGACATGTCCCTCTTCTCTTGGATCCTTCTCCACCTATCCCAGCCACACCAGCCATCGTCTGACCCTCCTGCATGTCAAGCTCACCAATCCCAGCTACGCCAGCCATCGTCTGACCCTCCTGCAGGCCAAGCTCACCACAGGGCCTTTGCAGTAGCCCTGCCACTCCGATGCTCTTCCTCAAGCTTTACATGGCTGGCTCCTGCTGCCAGTCAGGCCACTGCTCAAGAGCCCTCCAGAGAGGCCGTCCCTAACCACACGAGGGAGAGCAGCCCCCAGCACATTCAGCTACGTCACCCCGCTGAGACTCTCTGAACAACGTCCTTTCCACTTGGGCATGTGTGTGTGTCTGGGACTAGGGTGTAAATGCCACGAGAGCAGCGACTCCATCCCAGTCCCTGCACAGTGTCAGGCATGAAAGCAGTGCTTCCTCACTGTTTCTGGGGTGAGTGAAAGGACCAGATGGGGCATGAATGCCCTTTGCTGCCCTGCTGGGAAAGTACAAATGCAGGCACTTTTCAACCTTCTAAGGTTTTACCCAAAGGAGGTCATTAGACAGATGTGCACAGAGCGGCATTCAAGATGTTCGTGGCAGCACTGTTTGTCCTTGGAAAAACTGGAAAGAGCCAAGGTGCCCAGCAGTAGGGGAATGAATGGTTCAAATCAGGTATGGCAAAGCCAAAGTATGGAACACTGTGCAGCCCCCAAGGAGGGGAAGATGAGTTTGTCTGCATTGGCATGTCACCGGAAGGAAGCACAGCCTAGCGCCTGGTGCTCAGTGATGGCTTATTGTAAATAAATCCCTGGAGGGTCAGAGCTCTGGTTGCACTTGAACGTATCTAATTCATAAAAGGAGGGAACTAGATCTGAAAGGTGGGAACTGCTGAGCTAATCCAAGTCTGTACCTTGACTGATGGAGAAGAGAGAGGAGGAGCCTTGGACCACACAGTGGTTGGAGGTACATGTGTAGCTGGAGCTCAAGTCCCCCCCAACCAAGACCTGCCTCCTGTGTTTATTGGGAGCATAGCTCAGTGAAAGGAGCTCTGGTAGCATAGTGCCTAAGGCACTTGACTGCTAACCAGAAGGCTGGCGGTTCAACCCACCAGCCACTCCTCGGAAGGAAGGTTGGGCAATCCTACTTCCATAGTGATACTACCTCGGAAACCCAAGGAGGGGTCGCTATGAGTCGGGGCCGACTCGATGGCAAATAACAACAACAACAACAGCTGAGCGAAGGATACTTAGCGGAGTGAGGGCTGTGTCTTGAGCCTCACCATGGCATTCCCAAGTCAAGTCCCTTCTCCCTGAGCCTCAGCTTCCGTGTCGGTAAAATAGGCCGCCTTCTCCCCTGCCTCCCTTACTAGGCTTCTGTGGTGATAAAGGTTGGATAGAATGAGCACTACCCATTGGGTAGGTGGGTGGGGAAGCCTGAGACACACCTGGCAGCCCTAAAGGTTTGATGGACGTTATCTCATTTGATCTGCACAACAACACTATGAGGTAAGGTAGCCAGATTCTACCCCTGAGATTCACAGACTTGCCCAATGTTGCCCAGGTAGTAGGAACAGAGCTTGACTATAAACCCAGGTGGTCAGCTTCAACCCCATCCTCGTAAGCACCACACTTTATCTACAAAGAGGTCACATGTGCAAATGGGCTCCCAGAGTCCCTGGAGCTCTCAGGGCCCTGGGAAGCAGAGGGGAGAAAGAGCTGGAACTTGTCTGGTGATGGCTGGTGGCTGAGGACCTGATTCCCTACTCCTAGGCCCCCTTTTTCCCAACACCCTGCATCCATTGTACCCACTGCTTAGGCAGGAGAGGCTGGGGAGCCTGGGGCTGCAGCTAACCTGGGTAGAGCCTGGCCTCGGGTAATTAAGGCAGCTGGAGCTGGGATCTGCGTCCGCCAGAGGTGGAGAGGAGAGGGGAGGGGTGACAAGAGAAACTTCCTGTGGCCCTGTGGTGGCAGGGGCTGGGGTGTCCCTGGCAGCTGGGCGGCAGTGGGTGGCTGGGAGGGACCCAGGTGGTAGTTCCTCTCCTGCTGACTGTGGCCTGGATCCTCCCACAAGCCTCCCTGCCTCCCATCTCCCTCCTCTTGATTTCCCCTCCACCCTGGCACCAGCGCCACATCTCCAAAAAGCAGGTCAGCAGGGCTCAGCTTTTAATGTTCCCAACAATGCTGTAGGGGCAGAAAGGTTTCCGCTGCTTTAAGTGCAGTGCATTAAGGAAAGGAAGTCATCCTCTGGAACAAATGCCTCTGGGGCTGCCTGCCACCCTTGCCAAACCCACACTCCCAGCCTGGCATTCCAGGCCCTTCTCTGGCCCCAACACACCCATCTCCCCTGACATTTTCCCAGTCTTGTGTCATTCCTGAGTGCATGTTACTTTCCTGCTTCTGCGTCTTCGCTTGTACCATTCTCTCTGCCTGGGGTAGCCCCACCTTCCCCATCTCAGCCCATCCAAATCCTACTTCTCTCTCTAGCTAGCTCAGATGCCTCCTCCTCCAAGCAGCCATCCCTGATTGAGGCTCAAACAAAACTCTCTCTCTCTGCTGCAAGCTCACCACATCATCTGTATTCTGGGTCTCACACAGATTTAACTAGTTTAACTCTTACTCATCCTTTATGCTACCCACCCTTCAGGCTGTGACATTCCTGAGGTCAGACCTGCTCCAGGGGCCACTCATAAGCACTTCACCTGTGGAAGTTGCATCGTCCTCATCTGCAAAATAAGATGACTAGAAGATCATGAGAATTATACAAGATGAAATCATTGGGGTAAAGGCTCAAAAGAGTGCTGGTCTCTGGTGGAAACTCAGTAAGTGGTACCCAGTGGTATTGTACCTGTTGCCATTGAGGCCACCTTCATCCAGCCCCTCCCAATCCAATCCTGACTCATCACATACTCTCTTTTCCACTGTAGTCAGAGAGGCCTTTCTAAAGGATAACTTTGTTGTGACACCCCCACAGAGCATCCTCAGGGTAAGGCCTGGACCAACCACACAAGGCTCTGCACTGCCTGGCTCCTGCCACCCTCTCCAGTCCCATCTCTTACCACTCTCTCCCACCCCATCCACCATCTGAAACTAATTTGGGGTTCACTGAATGGCTCATGCACCCTCTCAACTCTAAGCTTTTGCACAGGCCATTCCCTCCACCCAACACACACTTCCCCCTTGCTCCTTCCTTCTTCACCTGGCTAACTCTTACTCATCCTTTAGGCTCCAGCTTAGATGCCCATTCCTCCAGGAAGCCTTCCCTGACTACCTCCCCCATCTAGGTAAGGCACCCCTTCTCTATGCTCTCACAGTACTTACCCCACACACCGCACTGCAATGACCTGTTTACCCATGAGCCCTAAGAGGCGAGACAGTGCACCTCGCTCCCTGCTACAAACCCAGCACCTGGCAAGGCGTCTGGCATGGACAAGATGCTCAAAAAATATTTAGTGACTAACTGAATGGATGGATGAGTCAATTTCTGCATCCCCCACACTGCAGGAAATGTCTGTAGAACAGATTTGAGTGGGAGGTTCCGGCAGGCCCTTGGAGAAGCCCCTGGGGTTTGGGTGCTGGGTGGTGAACAGGGTGGACCCCAGCTCTCTCCCATGGGTGGGTCTGCCCCCTCTTCCCACAGACAGCTCCAGAGTCAGTTGCCAGGTGCTGAGGCCGGTCTCAGTCTTACCTCTTGGCTTTTCCATCTGCACAGCCCAGCCCAGCCAGACCCCCACAGCCAGCATTGCGGGCAGCCAGGCCAACCATCCGTCCCCTGCGTCTTCCTATTTTAGACACCTCGCTGCCTCAGTCCCTTCTAATGTTTCCAGCCTGGCTGCAGGGGGAGGAAAAAGAGGTTACTGCTACTTTAAATGTACTGTATGAAGGCGAGGGCTGGAAAAGGGCCTGCTTGCAGGAATACCCAGTCATCTAGTCCAAAAAGCCGCCAGATGGAATACAAAGGGAGAAACCCAGACGCTCATGGAGACAGGCTCGGTTCATAAATCAGGTGGGGCCAGGGGCTGGGGGCCCGGACGCCATGGAGCCCGACTCCCTCCTGGACCAGGACGACTCCTACGGTAAGACAGGCGCCAGCGAAGTGGCAGAGTTGGAGATTTCAGCTGCGCCGCGGCTCAGGCGGACTTTTCTCTGTGTTTGCTGCAGGAATGCAAGTTAGAGGGGGAGGTGGTCAGTCACGGTCTGGTCTTGGGACCTGAGGGTGGGCTTGAGTGGCCTGGGCTGGTGGGCTCAAGGCTGAAGGGTCCCCAGAGCTAGCCTCTGGGCAGCCCCTCTGACTCGGGGCATTTGGCCGGGGCGCGGGGGGAAGGAAATGGGTAGTTTCGGCTGCTTCTGTTTCACTCTGGGTCCAAAAGGAAAGGAAGGAAGTTTACAGCCCCCCTGCTTGCCTGTCTCGCTTGCTGCCCCCCAGGCCTGCCCAGTGCTTCGGGGAATTTAATTAGTGAGATCCTGCAGATAAATATAGATGGAACAGGCAACAGGAATGTACCCTGTAATTAAAGGCCAGGGCTTGAGTTGAAAGCACTCCTGGCTTTCCAGGGCCCCAGAGGCAGCTGCCACAGCCTGCCACAGCCTCCCCTCAACTGGAAGCCTCAGGCAGATTGTTGGGGAAAAGTTGCTTGGGACAGAGCCTAAGCAGAGTCTGGGAAGGGATTTCTAAGACGGAATGGTCGTTTCTGCAGACTTGGGGCTCCCAGGATGCAGGTATCCAAGCTCCCCACCCTGCCTGCTCAGCCCAGCTAGGCTGGCTGTACCTTCAGCTCAGATGCCTGGCACACTGTCTCTGGGCAATGGGCAAAGGAAGAAGCAGGAGGGCAGTGTGGCCGAGGGACTGAGGCTAGGGGTGGGGGACTTAGTGGGGAGAAGGCCCCACAGCCCCAGAGCGAATGGTCAGTTGAGGGGTGGCCTCTACCAGACTTCCTGGGACTGTGGTCCCTCTAAGAAAACAGAATTCTTGCCTGTCTGGACTCCTCCATCCCAGCCAGGCCTGGCCACTGGGCACAGATTCAAGGCCATATTTCCTTCCTCCTGCAAGAGTTCGGCTCTCTCCAGGGAGGGGGCCCTTTTGCCACGTTTGAAGCTGTGATCCTCCAGGGACCTTAGCTTGGCCCAGCCTGTGGACCTGGCATCATTGGGCAGTCAGGCAAGAGGTAGTGACAACCATGGGCTAAGCTCTGTGTCAGGGTCAGAGTGAGGAAATGAGGAACGAGAGCCTAAGAAACAGTTGATGCTTAGTGACTGGAAGAAGAGGGAGAGAAGAGGGAGGGAGAAGACAGACAGAGAGGCTCTGGTCCTGGAAGAGCTCCCAGCCTGGAAAGGGAGGCAGACAAATGATACTTGACTGGATTTAGCTCGGGGAGTTCCTGGGGTGCTGGAGTAGATAGTCTGGGTGGTGGGACGGCTCTGTCTGTCTCCCAGGTGTGCACCTTGAAGCCTGGCACAGGCCTGGGCCCGCTTTGATGCCTGGATGCTGCTTCAGGGCCTGAGGGGACCAATCCACTGTACCCAAACAAGACTGTTCCAAATCCCAGGAGACCTCCATCTCCTCACCTGGAATGGGATGACCCAGTGATGTGTCCCTTAGGAACCCATAGCCCTGACTTGCTGTCCTCCAGGTTTGCTAGCAGCAGTCCCTGAGCAGGTCAAGGTGGGACCCTTTGAAACTGCCTCCACCCCGATCAGAGGGCCCTGTGTACAATCAGCCCCTTGTCTTTGCCTGTTGCGGGTGCTTTGGCTCCCAGCTGATGTCTTGGAAGCTGGTCAGACCTTTTCCAAGAGGAAAAGGCAAGGGGACAGAGGGGGGGCCTCAGGCAGGGGGCAGGAAGGAATTGGAGTGGAGGCCAGGCTATCTGGGAGGCGTCCCAGGCACAGCTGGAGAGGGCTCTGACTCTTCCAGCCAGGCTCTCCCACCTCCTTGGGGGTGCAAAGCCACAAGGCCATCTTGGGCTACAGTACCAAAGGGCAATTGTGGCCTCAGAGGATCACTTACTGTCTCTGGGCCCTGGCTCTTCATTCGTTGATCCAACAAGTATACTTCCAGGTCCTGGATGGGCTCTGGGTCTGGAGGGAGCGTGCTCCCGACTGTTCCAGCTCTGACTGTCTAAGATTCTAAATCCGACTCAGCATTTGGCACCCTTGTCCCTCGCTGCAGCCTTGGCCTGGTCCCACCTCCCTTTGCCGTTGTCTGGCCTGGACTGAGTCCCTGCTGCTCTCTCAGCCTCAGCTTCCTCACCTGCCAAATGGGCAGACTCGGCTCTCTCCTGTCTGCTTCCAGGGTTGTCTCTAGGCGCCAGTGGGTGACGAGGTGAAAGTAGCCGAGCCTGGATGCCTGTTGGGGGGAATTTATGATTCAGAAGGAGGGAGGTGAGCTCAGACAGACCGAGGGAGAAGCACTCGGGCTCCGGTATGCACTGGTTGCTTTGGAAATCCTTGAAGGGAGGGGTAGACAGCTTAGAAGCTCAGAAGCTTCAGTTTCCTCCCAACAAGGGTCACCGGAGGCCCTAGTAAGGAGGCGGATGGATGTGATTTTGTGGACAGGCTGCAGATGTAGCAACCGGAACTATTTATTGAGTGCCTACTCCGTGCCAGGCTCCGGGCCAGGTTCTTAATGTGTGTTGTCTACTCGAATCCTCACAGCAAACCTGGTAGGTTCCTGTTAGCCCCCTTTTCCAGCTGAGGAGACAGAGACTCAGAGAAGTTAACTAACCAAACAAGATCACACAGCAAGTGCAGTGATTCAAACCCAGCTTGCTTCAGCTAGCTACCAAGTCCAGGAAATTTATTTTTCTGTCCTCTCTAAGAGCCCCCATTGTGCCAAAGCTGCCACCTGGCAGCTCCTCCATTTGCCCATAGATAATTCTGCTTCCTGGGTAGTTTGGGAAACGTGTGACATGGCAGAAGCCACAACCCAAGGTGAAGTCAGTTCCGCTGGGGACAACAAGTGGTTTAGAGAGAGGGCTCTTTGGGGCTAGAAGATTTCAGAGGACCAGGCATCATGACTCTGTGGCCCTTCTAGTGGGAGGGCGGCTGAAGATGCCTCAATGGGTAAGAGAGAGAGAATAATCATAAACATCACGCCATGTGTCCGACACGTGTCTCCAATTGCACCTCAATTATTGCACTTCTTGTAAGAGATGAAGAAGTCTGAAGCTCAGAAAGGCTGACTCACCCCAGGCCACACAGCTAGTGAATGGCTGAATTGAGAGTCGCTTAGATTTGTCGAACTCCAGCACTCACACTCTGAGCAGGTGCCCACGAGGTCCTGCCCAGAGGTTGCATCTGTGTGGAGGAAGCGTGGGAGACTGGCGCTGCCCAGGCCTGTCTACCTCTCAGGGGTGACAGCCTGGCTTGGGCCCCTGCCACTCACCTAATTCACCAGGCTGTGAGCAAAGACCTGGTCCCTCATTAAGCCTCAGTTTCCCCATCTGTGAAGTGGAGGGAATAATACCAGCCTGGCCTATCCAGGGTGGGAAAAACTGCCCAAATCTAGATTCCTTCCACCTTGCTTGAGGGCTCCATCCTAGATCGTACTGGCTGAGCCTCACAGGCTGCTGAAGGAAAAGGAGAAGCCACACTCCCACCTGAGGCCTTTTCACGGGTGAAGCAATGAAACCAGAGAGGACCCTGTTTATGGGACCAGGCTCTACATCAACTCCTCGCATAGGAAAGAACAGCCCCATCGCTCAGGTGAGACAACCAAGGCTTGGAAGGGCCCAGGGCCACATAGCTGGTGAATCGCACATGCAGTTCAAACCCAGGACTCCCAGAGGCTGTGATCTTGCTTAGCACTCTGGGCTGCCCCATGGTCTCCTGACCCTCAATCCCTGGACCCTCCCTACCCCCAGGAGAGCATCAGAGAAAGTGTCAGTGCAGCCTGCCAGCCTCGCCTGAGCCCCCAACTTCCCCAGTTGGGCAGGTGCATGGTGGTGGAATCCCCCTCCTCCAGCCTCTGGGAATCAGGGAAGAGTCTGTATCTGGAAGAACAGTCAATAATGAAGAACAATGAGGCCGGATGGGAGGGGCTTAAATCCTCAGCACACTCAATGTTGGGCAGCTGGTGCCGGAGGCCCTGGGGAGCTGGCCTCCGCACAGGGATAGGGCAGAGCCGGGACAAAGTTCACCGGGGGAGAAGCTGGCGTGCCCCCAGAGGAAAGAGGGGCTTCTGGAGGGAGAACGAGGGAGCAGTTCTTTCAGCTCCTGTGTGCCCAGAATAGTAGACATTTGTCCTCTCAATAGTCTCTGGTCAGTGCCCTCCTGAACCCCACTAACACTCCCAAGCCTGGACTTCAGTCTTGCGCCATCCCATGTGAGCTGGGGTCAGTTGACCTCCTCACAATAGATGCCACCGCAGAGGTCTCTTGCTACTCTCAGGACTGGGGCCTGACCAGTGACTGGCTCTGGTGGTTTCCTCCTGGAGCCTGTTCAGAGTTGCAGACCTTTTTTCAATCAATCAACAGCATGTCCAATTCTCTTGAGCTTTCCCACTACCTAAGGTATTCCTGGCACGTGTTCAGCCCCCATTTTATAACGAAGAAACTGAGGCACAAGTAGGTGAGATCCTAGCCCAGGTCTCAGGCCCGGCAAGCAATGGGCTTGCTCACACTCAGGTTGCTGACTATAGTGGGCCTTTCCCATCAGGCCCAGCATGGCCCCAGCATCCTTTCACTGGCTGGCCTCCCTGGGCTGACTGCTGGGTGCTCCAGGTCTGGCCCTTGTTTCCTCTGCCCAGCCTGTTCCTTCTGCAGGGTGCATGCACCCTTCCTCCCAGCTGGGATTACTCTCAAGAGGTCACTTCCAGGAGCCAAGGGAAGCTAGGAGCAAACAGGAAATGGCTGGAGTGAGAGGATGCCTGAGAGGGAGGGTCTATAGGGGCCCTCCCAGTCAGGCCCCATTACATGATGGAAAGATGGAGGACCAAGAGGAGGAACCAAATGAACCAGGGTCTATCCTCTTAAATGATCCAGCAATCCCTCCTGACTACCTCCCAGCCCCCACCTCAGAGCAGGCCCACCCTGACTACCTGGACAGCTGTCTCGCCTCCTCCTGGGGGACCTAACTCATCTTCCAAGTGCAGCCAGAGGGAGCTGCCCACGGGCATCCAGAGCAGCAGGATCAAGTCCAGACTCATTAACGAGACCACCAGGCGGTCCACAGTCTGCCCTGTCAATGCCTTTGCCCTTGTCCCCAGCCACACTCCTTAGTTCTCTCCACTCTTACTGCCATGAATTAATGTCTGCCTTGAATGTGCCAACCTCTCTTTCCTCCCTCCTTTGCATTGCTTCTCCCCCTGCCTGGAACACTCCCCCATCTCAACTCTCCCCACTATGCCCCCCACCAGGCCACATTCAATCATCCTAAGGTCAACACTCAGGCTGCACTTCCTCCAGGCAGCCTTCCCTGACTACCTGGCCAGGTTACTCTGGCACACAGGGCTTTCTGCTATCTTAACTCACAACAACGTGTAAAGTCCATTTCCCTCCCTCCCTATCTCCACTTCTGGGCTGTGAGTTGCTGGTGAGCCAGACAGAAACTTGGAGGCTGAGGGGAGTGGGGTGGGGGAAGAAATCAAGGTGCCCTTGGTCTCTGGTCTGGGTGCCAGCGACTGTCTGAGAGTCCTACACTGAGAGGGAGACAGGGCAGAAGTGGGGAAAGAGGTCCTGGGGTTGGTGTGTGTGATGGGCCCGTAGGGACCATCCAGTGGTTTTCTGCAGGGGAGTCTATGACTGTAAGCGAGTCCACAATTCCAGGGCATAGGATGGAGCAGCCTCTGTGGCTTCCCAACATGAGTTAGTGTCCCCTCCCTTTCCTAGGCTTTCTGATGGCTTTGCTCAGGGATTGGCCATCTGCCCTGGGACGCCAACCCTGTCAACCAGCTGAGGCTGTCTTCTGTCCCTGACTTTGCCCTCTTGGCCATTACTCACCTCTGGTCCTACAACATTTCATGGTGATGCCTTGGAACTCTTCAAGGTGGGGACAACATCATCTCTGTCTTGGCAGATGCCGCATCCCCTAGTCTAGGGACAGACACACAGAAAAAGCTGTAATAATGGACATGGGGACTCCATGGTAGGCAACAGAATGGATGTGGGCAAGGAGCCCCATCCTCTGGACAGAGCCAGGTCCCAGCAGCCTCAGCCAGCCAGGTTCTGGGGAAAACAAGACAAAAACCAAGAAGTCTGAGCAACATTGGGTCAGATTGACATGGAGAGCAGGAAGGATAGGCAGGTGGAGGGAGGGGTGGATTTCTGTCCAATCTGGGAGTGAAGCAAGTGCCTGGATGGCTGGATCACCACAACCCCAGGCCGGAGGCATTCCAGCTGGTGACCTACATTCCCAGCTCGCCTGTGTGTGTGCACATGTGCACACATGGGCGTCCCAGTGCAGGAGCACTGCCTGTGAGGGTGACAGGTACCTGCAAGTGGGTCCTGTCTCAGCAGGTGTGTCTGTGAAAGCCTGTGAGGGTATAGGTGAGGGTGTTGGGGGCCCATACTCCTACCCCAGACTCTGTGGGCTGCACCAGAATGGCCTGTCTGTGCTCAGGAATAGCCAGCTCAAGGGATGACAGCTCCTGAAATGGCTGGAGGCAGGTGTCCCCCACCTCTGCCTAGGACCCCCTCTATCCCTTCATCTAAAAGCAGGAATAAATGGTTTCACACTGCACTGCTAATGGTGGAATGTTAGGCAGGGAGACTGGAGGGTAGGGTGGTGGTGGAGGAAGCGGGGACCTCCAACCACAGCTTGAGGTTGTCTAGACAGTCAGTAGCCAGAGAGCTCAGGAGGGAGGGGTGATGGGTGGGTCTACAGGAGGGAACAGACACTGGGCTGTGGGTCCCTGAAGCCTGGAGCTCCCAGGGTTAGGACCCCACCCCCTGAGGGGACCAGGCCTTTCCCTGCTAATGAAGTTTTTCCTTGACTAAGGGGCTGTGCGCTTTTTGTCCAGCCTTGTGGTAGAGAGATAGGGGAGGCCGAGCCTGGACCTCTGATAGTGTAGAAGGGATGGGCAGTCCCTTCAGAGTGTCCCTCTCAGCCTCCCTCCCACCCCTGCTCACAGCGCTGCTCCCTCCTCTTCCCCTCAACTACTCTGCAAAGATTCACTCTCCTCAACAGGCTTCAGTCCACACAGACTTAACTGAGGCCCAACTGTGCACTGGGCAGTAAGAGAGGAGCAAGGCTCAAGCCCCCTCAGCTCCTCAAGGGCCCCTTACCAGCCCTGCACAAGCCCAAGTCTCTCCCATGATGCCTCTGCCCTTCCTCAATGCCTCATCCTCTCCAGCCGAGACCAACCTCCCTTCTCCTTCACAGCCAAGCTCCCACTGGGCTCATCTCCACTTCCTCACTGTTCACATGATCTTCAACAATCCCCTCTCACCATCCCCTCCCAAAACTGCTTGGGCCAAAGCTACCAATAGAGTCTCAAATGCTACATCTGGGACTTTTTCCATGGAGAGGTCCTGGTGTGTATGTGGGGGGAGGTGAGATGAGGGAACAGCTCAGGGCAAGGCCCCTGGAGCTGGCAGTTGAAGTTTGCATCCTATTTCTGCCATTTACCAGATATGTGGCTCTGCGAAAATTAACTAATGAGTCTCAATTTTCCCATCTGTGAACTGGGGTGATTATGTCTGTACTTACCTCAGAACTGTTAAGAGGAGTAAACAGGCTATTTGTAAATTCTGAGAACTCTTCAGACTGAGAGTTAGCACTCAAGGATGTCGGCTGCTGTTATAGTTATATCTCCATATCTGTTTTGAGTCTTTCACCCACCCCTTGTACATGACCCCCACACTCTCCCTCTCTCTTTCCCGATGTCTCTGTTTTACCTGCAGGCTTCTCTTCCTCCTCCTCTACCTCCTCGAAACAAGCCACCCAGGTGCCCAAGTCAGAAGACTGTCCCAGATGACATCTCCTTCCGCACCCTTGCTCCTTCCTCACATCTGCATCTATCAAATTCCGCCCTCACATCCCATGGCCTGCTTCACACTCCCTCCCTCATGCACCGTGGTATCAGTCCCCCTAGTGGCCTGCCCTCACCAACTCTATCCAATCCCTACCCCAGACCAGGGACCTCTCTGCCACCTGCTTCCAACACACCTCATCCTCCTTTGATGCCCCAAATGGCTCCCACTCAGGGCTATGGGGCCAGCCCTGTCACACCTGGCAGACACATCCGTCAGTCCATGAGTCCATCAGACAGCTAATGAGCCTCCTCTGTGACCCCAGAGCTTTTTTTTTTTTTTTGCTTGATATTTTTAAATGAATGATCGAATGAATGAACGAATCTATGAAAATGAAAGGATCTCTGGTAGTGTAGTGCCTAAGGCATTTGACTGCTAACCAGAAGGTTGGTGATTCAAACCCATCAGCCATGGCTCAGAAGGAAGGTTGGGCAATCTATTTCCGTAGAGATACCGCCTTGGAAACCCAAGGAGGGGTTGCTATGAATTGGAATCGAATTGAATGGCAGTGAGTTGTTTTTTGTTAAGTGAAAGTGAAGTACTTTGCAAACGGTCAAGGGCTCCTGTGATTGATGCAACACACAGAAGGCACCAGTGAGCACTGGAAGCCTCCCCCAGAACTTAGGCTCACTTGACAGGAGTATCCGCTGTGTCCTGGTGGGAAGAGAGGGGTAGGAGTAACACCCAGCCTCATTAGTAGAGACATGGATTCAATTAGTCTAGACTGCAGCGTGGGCCTTGGAATTTTTACACCCCTCCGGGTGACTCTAATGGGCATCCCCTGGAATTGGAGGGGAGGCCTGGAGCCCTGGGTCCATGTTCACTTGTGTTAGTTCACTCTGAGCACCTCTTCTCTGACAGCTCCATGCTGGGAGCTGATGGTCTAGAGAAGCATGAGGCCAGGTGCCTGCCCTCAGGGAAGGGCGCAGGACAGGCACTCAGACCTACAGTGACAGCCCAGAGTGGGGAGGCCTGGTGTGTGTGTGTGTGTGTGTGTGTGTGAGAGAGAGAGAGAGAGAGAGAGAGAGAGACTCAGCTTGAAGGTAACCAGGACTTGATGTGGTGGAGGGGGATAGAGAACAGGCAAAAGGAACACCAGGGGAAAGACCTGGAGCTAAGGAACACAGTGTGGCCCATCTGGGACCCTCCAGATATTCAGTGAGGCTGGACCCTTACTAGGGGGAAGGACCCTGGACAAGTCAGCAGGGGCCTTGAACGCCAGGCTCAGGGACTTGACTTTTATTCTGGGCCTTGGGGAGCCGTGAGCAGTTTTGAGCAAGGGAGAGGCATGGTTGTGCCGTTGTTGTTGTTATGTGCCGTCGAGTCAGAACCAACTCATAGCAACCCCTCCTTGGGTTTCCGAGGTGGTATCACTACGGAAGTAGGAATGCCCAACCTTCCTTCTGAGGAGTGGCTGGTGGGTTTGAACCGCCAGCTTTCTGGTTAGCAGTCAAGTGCCTTAGGCACTACGCTACCAGAGCTCCTATGGTTGTGCCGAGTCTCCCAGAATTCCCTAAGACCCCAAATTACAACTTTACTCAACACAGCACCCCTTCTCTGTGGCCTCAGGCTGGAGCCAGCTCAGGTAAGGCTGGTTGGCTGCCTACCTCCGGGAGCTCAAAATCCCAGCAGGAGAAGCCTAGCCCAGCAGGAGGCTGGGAAGCTGAGAAGAGCCGCAGAAAAGCAGAGAGTGCCAAGGAGGCCAGGAGCCAAGGGACAGCAGCATTCCTGGGCGGGCTGCTCACCCAGGCCTGCTCGGCCTCCCAGCTCCTGTGTCATGGCTGCAGAGGTCTGTCTCCACATCCTCAGCAGCCCGAGAATGCTCAGCTTCTAGGGCAGAAGTAGGAGGCCGACACTAAATATCCTCCTCTTGGTCCTAAAAGTTGATGGTTTCTGACCTGAGATTAGCCAGAGAAGGAGGTATACCTTGAGTCTGTGAGGAGGTAAACCAACCAGACTGTGAACAAGGGAAGGGAAGGAACACTTAGGCTGGAAGCAGGTACTTGATATGCACAGGTCACAGAACTCTCCCCAGAACTTTTACCGGAGGCACAGAGACGTTTGGTGATGTGCCCACAGTCACAGTGCTAGGAAGTAGTTTTGAACCCTGCTCTTGCTGGCTCCACTGTGCACCATTTGAGTCTGCACTGAGCATCCTAGTGTGTCTAGTCCAGTTCCAGGGAGTGGCAGGAGGGGCTGTGTCAGGGCTGCGTGGGGCCTGGGGTCTCTACTTACCTTGCCCATTCATTTCGTAGATGGGTAATGAGACCCAGGAGGGGTCAAACAGGTAGGTGTTGATCAGGGGCCAAGAGAGATCAGGGTACCAGGCAGTCAGAGAGGACTTCTGGAAGAAGTTAGTCTCAGGCTTGGTACGGGGGGCAAGGCAGGATCCTAGCAAGTAGAAGGGGATGGAGAGAAAGAAGACTTAGACTTAGCTAAGTGGACCGGAGGAGGGGATACCCCGGCAAGGCAACCAGCATGAGCAAATGGGCAGAGGTTGGATTTCGTGGATTAGGGAACTTGTGTGGCTGGGCGGTCCACGTGGCTAGGGAGTGACTGTTGGCCAGGCTACACAGACTGGGTGTGGACATGGGGGTTGAGGCAGCTTTCTCAACCTTCACGTTATTGACGCACCTTCCTTGCTGGGGGTGCTGCCTGTGCAGTGTGTTTAGTAGCACCCCTGGTCTTTGCCCACTAGATGCTAATAGCATGCCCCCACCTCAGTTGTGACAACCAAAAGTGT
>NW_006921624.1:3490325-3507432 GCF_000298275.1 Orycteropus afer afer | reverse complement strand
CAGGAGGTGACTGGGTCCAAAGCTGCAGCCACAAATCGCCTATGTCCTGGTCCCTGCCCACAGCCCCTCAATACCCAGTCCTCTCCCGTCAGCTGACCTGGGGGTCATTAAGTGCTGGGCTAAGGGCTGAGTGAGCCACGTGGTGGAACAAAAGAGCTTGTGTTGGCGATAGACCTCCTCCCTCCACCACCACAGCATGTAGGGGGTGGGCAGCAAGTGATCCAGAGACAAGAGGGGCTGCAGGAACTACCGAAGGGGCTGAGTGGCAGGACCCAGCCATCTGCCTGGCACCAACCAGACCCTGGAAAAAATCTTGTTTCTGCTCACTCCATTTTCAGGTGGCCCTGAGGTCAAAGCATCCTAGCCTGCTGGGATGGAGTTTCTAATTCTTCCTGACCCAGAGTCCTGAAGGTGAAAGGGTCGGGGTAGCCTTCCAGGCTGGAGGCCTGACCCGGGATGGATGACAGCAAGCAGCCCAAAGGCCCCTTCCTTTCTGTCCATTTGCTGTGTCTCAGAAGGATCCAGCACTGTTTGGAGTATGTAGGGAGTAGTGGGAGAGCCGTCTAAAAGGGCAAGGGAAGCCCCATTTTGTACCCCACTCCTGTGTACAGCCAGATGAGCTTCTAAAATGCAGCTCTGGCCTCTTACCACCCCTGCTTTTTAAACCTTCACTGGCTATGACCCACAGGATCAATTCCATAGTCAGAGAGCCCTTCAAGACCCTTGGGGACCTGACACCCGTATCCTAAGTAGTTTATTTCTCACCTGCCCTGCCTGCAACATCTCTCCACTGCCCACCTCTTGCTTCACCCAGACTTGGTGATACCTGGGCTCACTAGGCCTCCGTGTTTCTCACATCCCTCTTCTGAGACTGAAACCTGCCTTCTGCCCATCTACACCCCCTACCCCACTTGGCCAACTCCTATTCACCTGTTGGTGCTCCTTTCAACACCACTGCCTCCAGGAAGCCTACCCAGCCCCAGTGGCTAAGGGGAGCACCTGTGTTTATCTCATGTCTCCTATAACCTTGGGTCTAGAACAGAAAACTGGTTCCTAGTGAGCATCTGTGGAAGTAAGGACAGAAGAAGGGGAAAAAGAAAGCAAGTCTTTAGTAAAGGAAGAAAATAAGAGAGAAAAAAACAAATGGGCAACAGGGGTGAGGAGAGTGGCCTGTTCTTCCAGCCACCAGGAAGTGCTCAGGACTGACTGACCCCCCACCCCAGGCTTGGATAGAAGCAGATACTACTTCTCTGCAGTGAGAGGCCTGCTTCATGCATCCACCCCGGAAGTAGGATCTTTGGCACAGCCTGCCTTGGCTGCCTGATTCAAATTTGTCTGCCACCAATCAGATAGAACAAGTATGCTGAGGTGGGGTGGGGAGGCCCAACTTGTCATTTAGCTGCCCACATAGCATTTTGGGTAAATTCCTTGACTCTAAGAACCCCAGGAGCCAATAGACTCTGTCCAGGCCAATGGTTTTCCAACTGTATCTGGGGAGCCCTGGGGTCCTGAGATGTCCAGAGCCAGTCTGACCAGAGCAGCTCACTTTTCTCCGATGTAAACACCAGGCTTACCTGAAATTTTTCATTTGAGTGAAAGTTCTGTGGCTCAATTTGTTTAAAAATCTAACCCACTCCCCTTTTTGAACGTATGGGAAGATCAGGGCCTAGAGAGGAGCAGGTCTTGTCCACAGTACCCAGGAAGGACAGAGTGGCAGAGCCATGGGTACTTCCTGGCCCTTCTTTCTGAACCACACAGTCCTCTGTTGAAAGTATAGACATGGAAGTGAATGACTGGGAATCTGAAAGTAGGTTTTGTTTCATAACATGGGATGACAAAAAAGGACACTTGGTTTCTGGGGTGATGATAGGGTGAGGAAGAGGAACTGCCCTCAGAATGGGAGAACGGAACAGAGCTGGGTGGCTGGGCACCAAGTACTTTATTTGTAATTAAGTTATACCGAGTCTGCTTCCCACTCTGTTCAAAGACACCTCACAGACTTCAGAACTTTGGCAAAGGCAGTACTAGATTTAGAATGAGAATCTTAGGGTTCAAGTCTCAACTTCTCCATTTACTTACTGTGTTGACCTTGGCCAAATCCAGCTCCTTTTGAGACTCAGTTTTTTCCTCAATACAGTGGGGGCTAACAGAGCCTCCTTCCCAGGGCTGTTGAGAGGAATAAATGAGAGCACAGAGTAAGGGCTGAACAAGTCCTGACGGTTTCAGGATTCTTCCTGTGCGTGAGCTTGAGAAGTTTTAGCATCTAAGGTTCAACTCCCAGTTACTCTCCCTACTAGCTGTGTGACCTGGGGCAAGTTTCTTAACCTCTCCCCTCAGTTTCATCATCTGTAAAATGGGGATTATAATACTAGCACCAGCCTCTTTCATTTGATATAATGAGTTAATATGCATAAAGCAACTAGGGGAAAAAAGTTTGCTGTAGAGTCGATTCTGACTCCTGACAACCCTATGTGTTTCCATAAGGCCTTCAATGACTGATTTTTCAAGCTCCCCGACCCTTTCTCCAGAGGCACCCTTCAGTTAGCACCTTTTGGTTAGCAGCTGAGCGCATTAACCGTGCCCCACCCAGGGACTCCACAGCATCTAGAACAAGTGCTTTAGAGCAGCACCTGGACGCAATAACAGCAGAGATGGGGTGCTGCCCTCGCAAAACTCCACAAATGGGAAGAAGGAATTAATATGCAAGTGGATGAATGCAAGAAAAATTGTAGTTCTCCCAGGGAATGCTTTCTGGACCAAATTCAGCCCAGTTCTCACCCATCCGTGTCTTTGAGTTATTTCTCTCGGCTGGGAGCCCACCCTGGCGCCCTGGCTCTGGACCTCTCCCTGCATTTTTGTGCAAACACAGAGGTAGGATTGTGATTTGCCCCGAGATGACTTTAGGTGATAAAGAAGTAACTTCAGCCTCCTCGAATTGAATCTTCTCTCCAGAACGTGTAACAAACCTGGAAATTGGAATTGCCCTGCAGTTGATTATTCTGGGAGGGCACCTCCTGGCATTAAAACTAAATTAGATCAAGGTACCTCTGTTATTAGCAAAATAATTCCCTACGATTACAGAACGCAGCCATGAATCCTGATGGCAGATGAACTTCAGGTGACTTACTTGAGACAAATAACTGTGCAAAAATCACAGGCTCGTCTAATCGCTTCTCTGTAGCGTTGCAGTCGGGTAATTATGCTAATGGTTATAAGAAATCACCTTTTGTGATCTGAGATTGGAAGGGCTTGAGACAGAAACGTGCATAGCGGAGATTACAAGCTTTGAGCTGGAAAGGCTGGGTGCCATATTTGCTTCCAAAGCAGGTCCTTTCTGGGGAGCTGGTTTGGCCCCTTGTCAACTGGGGAGAAACTCCGTTACACAATCAGAATTGCAGTAGTTTCATGATTCATCTCATTTCAGGATCATCTTAAATCAAGAAAGTGAATTTGTTTAAGTTCCACTTTGGGTCATGGTAATTCCAAGAACTAAGTTACACTATAAGGAGCTCTGATGGCACAGTGCCTGAGAATTTGACTGCTAATCAGAAGGTTGGTGGTTCAAATCCACCACCCCCTCCATGGAAAGATGAGGCAATCTACTTCCCTAAAGATTTACCACCTTGGAAAACCCAAGGTTGCTATGAGTCAGAATTAACTTGATGGCAGTGGGTACCTGGTAAGTTAAACAATAAAAGCTCAGGAACTTCATATCGATTCTGCAAACATGTATTTGTGCCCACTGGGTGTCAGGGACTGATCTAGGCATGGGGGAGGAGTGGTGCCAACATTCAAAAGTGTGTCTGATTCATTTGGAACTCCACCTATTATCCCCTCAGCAACCTGATGAGAGAGGTGATATCATTCCCATTTTAATGGCAAAAAAAACACACAGAGGCTCGAAGAAGTGCAATAACTCACCCAAGAGTCTACTGATACTAATCATTTCATCCACACAGAGGGATCTTCTTCCTGGAAGAGTGGAAATGAGGAAAAGGACACTGCAGGCAGAGGGAACAGCCCATTCCCTCTCATGCCACCTCGTCACCTGCCACGGCTTGAGCCCACGCTCATCAAATGATGCTAGCAGGGAAAATGACCCCAAACCAAGAATTACAAAGCGGGGCAATAAAAAGCCTCACTCTGAATGAAGAGTTGTCAATGTGGAGAGTTTCTCCTTGCTCCTCATTCTGAGCACTGTACCTCGCAGGCCCAATGAGTACAGTGAGCACTGAGTGAGCTTGAGATTAAAGGGAGGTGTCCAAGGATAGGAGCTGGAGCTGGAAGGGTGGCTGAGCATCAGACAATAGTGGGCCTCAAATAACTGGTTGAGGATTTGGACAATGGGGAGCCACTGAAGACGTTTGAGCAAGAGAGGGGTAAGATGGGATCTAAGAAGTAACTCAGGCCCAGTGCGGGGCCAGGAGGGGAGTACTAGTAGATGAAGCTGTGGACAGGGAGGGGGCCAGAAGGCAGTGAAGTCCATCCTGGGGCAGAGGCCAAAGAGCTAGAGAGAAACCTCTACAGAGAAGGGGCCAGATGAGGAATGAGAATCTTGGGTTAGTAGTGTAAGCTCATAAGGTGTGAGAGGTGGGGAGGGTGGCAGCAAAGTGGAGGGCATGTGCTTGGTCCATCAAGGTAGACAGCCATCTTCCAGCACCAGCGGACTCTTGCCGTGCACAGAATTGGGTCGAGTGCTCCCAGCCCCTCCCATTTTTCTAGAAAAGTCAGATTTTTATGGGATATTATCCAGATTTTTAAATTATCATTCAAAATTCTTTAAAACAGCTGTTTGGCCATGTAAAACCCCCTCTGGCCCACAGGTAGCCAGTTTGTGAGCTCTGAGCCTGAGATGAGGTCCACACTTCTCAGCTGACATGCAAGGCCAACTGTCCAGCCTCATTGTCCACCAGTTCCTCCAGATAAGGGTACCAGACTTAGCAAATGAAAACACAGGATGCCTAGTTAGAATTTAATTTTGACATAAACCAAAAAAAAAAAACCCAAACTCACTGAGGTGGAGTTGGATCCAACTCATAATGACCTCTCTTCGGGTTTCCGAGACAGTATCACTATGGAAGTAGGTTGCTCAATGTTCCTTCTGGGGAGTGGCTGGTGGGTTTGAACCACCAGCCTTCTAGTTAGCAGTCAAACGCCTTAGGCACTATGCCACCAAAGCTCCCAATTTTGAGATAGACAATGGAAAAATTTTTACTATGAATATGTCCCAAATAGGAGCTCTGGTGGTGTAGTGTCTAAGGCACTTGACTGCTAACTAGAAGGCTGGCAGTTCAAACCCACCAGCCACTCCTTGGAAGGAAGGTATTGCATGGGACATACATATGCTAAAAGAAAAAAAGGAAAACCACTCATTGTTTATACAAAATTCACACTTAACTGAGCATTTTGTATTTTATCTGGCAACCCTATTCCTAACTCCACATATTATCTCCCAGCTATCTTCTGACTACCTGCTGTTTCCTCTGCCTGGTGTAGTTTCCCTTGTGGAACAAAGTCTGGCAAGCTCCAATTCACCCTTTGAGGCCCTGCACTCCTACCTACAATCATACAACATTTATCATGCACTATTAGTGATGGCTCTTTTTTTATGGTGATTGCTTAAGGAGCTCTGGTGGGGCAGTGCCTAAGCCATTTGACTGCTGACCAGAAAGTTGGTGGTTCAAACCCACCAGCCACTCTGTGGAAGGAAGACGGGCCAATCTACTTCCACAAAGATTTACCCCTTCAGAAACCCAATGGAGGTTGCTATGAGTTGGAATTAACTGGATGGCAGTGGGTTTGGTTTGTTGGTTTGGTATAGGGATTGCTTCCCTATGTAATTCTTTTCATAGTTAACCTTCCCTCAGCTGCCAACCTTATTTCCTGCTGAATGGGGGGGGGGGGGGGGCCGGGGAGTTCAGACTGTGACTCCCTCTTTCCTGAGCTAATCCCACCCTGAGCTGCTCCCAATTTCTGCTTGTCTCACAATGGGCTGCTGCCCCAGCCCTCCTGGACCTTGCCTACTCTCTTGAGTATCGCTCACTTCTCTCACTGGCAATTTCAAACCCACTCTCTCCTAGGGTCACAGTAGCCAGGACACTGTCACAGGCTGGGTTCCCCAGGAAGTAAGGTCTAAGGTATATTAGCATGTAGGTTTATCAGGGAATTCTCTTGGGTCAATATCTGTGGAGGAGAAGGAGGCAGGTTTGGGCAGAAGGAGAAGCTGAGCCACAATTCAGGCTCAATGGAGGTCTCGGCCCACCCAGGAAGGGAAGGCTCTGGATCTGGGACGGCCCTTCAGAGTTGTCCTGAGTCCTGTCTTTATGCCCCCGTGCTGATTTGTCACTGGATGTTGACACTCTGGGAAGGGAGTGTGAACTCGGGTAAGGCACATCTCTTCAGCAGAAGCAACATTCAAAGAGGGCTGATAGCTGAGGGCTTCTGCTGGCAGCCTCCCCACACCGGAGGGGATAAGTCCTTGAAGGGGGATCTGGGTGGCATGCCATAGTGTCCATCACACCCCTAAACCCAAAACATTCCCTTCCAGCAACCAATCTCTTATCTTCATTCTGACCAACTCTTTCAAGGAGAATTATGTCCTCCCTTCCTCACCTGCTGCATTTTGGTCTTCTCCACCTCAAAGGCTGCCAGAGATTCCATTTTGCCTCATCTTATAGGCCCCTCATTGGCCTGGGTCCCAAGGACTACTGCCTCCTTCTTGAATCTCTGCTTTCTCAGCTCTGACAACTCCACCCTCCCCTGGTTCCCTTCCTACTTCTCTGTCACTTCCTAGCCTCCTCTTCAGCTTCTTTTCTCCATCCTAACATTCCTCAGGACCCATCCTCAGCCACCTTCTCTCTCTCCAACGCTTCCTCACTTGAGGCTGTACCTTGAAACCCTCAGTCCAGACTCATGTAAGGACTGAATTCCCATCTTTATATACCCTCTGGACCCATGTGCTAAGTGCTCTGCTACTAACTGAAAGGTTGACAATTCAAATCCACCCAAAGGCACCTTGAAAGTAAGGCCTGGAAATGCTTCCAAAAGATCCTAGCCATTGAAAATCTTATGGAGCAGTTTTACTCTGACACCCATGGGATCACCATGAATCAAAATTGACTTGACTGCAACTGTTACTTATTTTGGTTTGTACCTATCTTACACCTAGGAACCCATGGGTACCTCAAACTCAACAGGCCCTAAACAGAATGCTTCATCTTTACTCCCTATGATGACAGGTGTAGAAGTCTGAGTGACATAAAGGGGGGCCCATTGACGTTAGCTGAGAGACTCAGGGAATTCGGGGACAGACGGCAGGTGTGAGTGAAACAGCAGTGACGGAATCAAAGTATCTGGAAACTGATTAGATTCAGGGGGCTGCCTCCTTCAAACCAGGCTTACTCTGGGAACCAGAGCCACTCTGTCACCAAGTATCATCTAATCCTTCCTCCGTTTGTAGTGTCTGATACCAGCTGTGCTCTCTCTGGGTGTTTAATTCTCAAACATCTCAGAACTGCAAGGGAAGTTTGTACATTTCTACTATTTATTCTCTGGGACTCTCACTGCTCCACACTCTGCATCTGAGTTTCTCTCTTCTCTTGGCCCTTCCTTCCCTCCCCCTCCCCTGCCATTGATGTCATATCTGTTCCAGGGTTCCTGTGGAGCTGAGTCTTCATCATAGGGTCTCACAATTAGTGTGGCTTCGAGTCCTGCTTCCATCCTCAAAGAAGGGCCTGCCACCCAAAGAAGAGATTAAGTAACTGGTTTAGTTTGTGGCTAGAAAACATCATATGCTTGCATATGGTGAAGTGGCACAGTGGTTACAAAGAGCAGGATTTGGAGTCAAACAGAAAAGGGTTCTTGGGGGCAGGCTTTGGTATTTACACACTGTGTGATCTTGTGCAAGTTTCTAAAACACCCTGACTTTCAGCTTTCTCATCTGTCAAATGGAAATAGATAATAATAGAACCCAGAGATGGCTGTGAAAATGTAAAGATGGGACACATAAAGCATCTAGCAAAGCACTCAGACTTGTGTGTGTGTGTATACATATATGTATAAATATAAATATACACATATATGTATGTATGTAGCAGTGTGCATAGACTTAGAAATTTCTGTCAATGAACAGTGACCAACAATGATGAGCAGAGCTCATCACTGGAGGTAGGTTCACTCATTCATTCCAACCACATTCATTGAGCACCTTGCTGCCAAGGTCCTTGCAGGGGGTGGGAGGAGAGGCAACAATGAGCAAAACTAGGCATGATTCCTGAGCTCAGAGATGCACAGTCCCCTGAGGGTGGCAGACACTTATCTGGTGATCACACAAGAAAGGCAGACACCAACTGTCCTAACACCATGAAGGGAAGTGACTGGAGGCCCTGCATGTGTAGTTCGGGAGGTCAGGGATGCAGTGGAACTTGCCTTGGGAGAGAGTCTAGAAGGATAAAGGGGAAGCAGATGCCTCTAACCTCTCATTTCTATAGTCCAGCCGAGTAAGATGAGGTAGCCAAGGAGGGGAAGTAGTGAGCAGAGAACCAGGAGGAAAAATGGAAGAGTGTTGTAAGATGGAATCCAAAATGGAGATGAGCATTTCCATTGGGGTTGAGTATTACCAAGGGGTCAAGGGAGAGAAAGATGGAAAAGTACCTTTCGGAATCACCAGTAAAGAGGTCATTGGTAACCCACTGAGAGCCATTAAGATGGCAGATGAAACTGCATGGTATTCTTACTTTGTATGGTCATTTGTACAGGACAAAGTGACAACCGTGGCCAATTCCATGTCAAAGGATACTTACTATAACAGTGTCCATCCAGATCCGGATCCAAGAGGATCAACTCATTAGCTCAGAAAGTCTCATCTGAACCCTTGAAGGGTGTGGTGTTGTTCTTCTTCAGTGTCTGTACAACCCTGTCGACGTTATATATTTCTTTGCTCTTACGATATGTAACACTGGCCAATTTATCTTCTAGAATCTGGACCATAAGCAATTTGTGATCCTGTATGTTGCCTTGATGGAAGCTCCCAACAAGTGGACATATGTGGATTTTGCATATATAGTGCAGACGATGCATTTGGTAAATTGCTTCAAACGCATCCCTGGGAAGGGTGCCGCAGGCTCTGTCGCCTCTACAGATGGAAGATAGCAAGGAAAAGACTAGTCCAGATTGGGATCCCTAGGCTATGTATGAGAACAGATTGGAGAGGGCCAGACCAGGCATGGGGAGACAGACAGGAGGGTCTGTGGTTATAAAAATGGCGTGGCGAGGGTGTCTGACCTCCTCTAACTTCACAAGGGGAATGGAGAATCAAGATGAGCAACCCAAAGCTGATTTCTATGAAGTGGAAGTCAGACATAGCTCCTCTCTCCAATCTTTTTATTAATTCTGACACTAGCCGTCCCTCCCACAATACTCCCTACTTCTCTGTTGGGTTCAATAATTCATTGCAAAGGCCACACAGAGCTCAGACAATACTCATGATTATGGGATTTATCAGAGAAGTAACAGATTACAATTCAGGATCCAGAGCGAATCAGGATATAGCCTCCTCTTAGCTGGGCCTGCAGGTAGGTCTCTCTCTGGCCTCCAGGCCTTTTGGCTCAGCCTCTGATCCACTTGGGCAGGTGTTAAAAAGCTCTTTTATCTCCACCAATACGTGTCCAGAGGCATCCCCTTCTCCAGTAAGCCTCTGCCCAAAGGTGCTCAGCTGTCACACTCTATGGTTCAGCAAGCCTAGCTCTGCCAAGTGCCTAGAGGCACCCCATTCAGAAAGACTCCTGCCCAAAGGGTTTCAGCTCTCTCTTGCTCTGTGGATCACTGAGCCTGGCTCCACAAAGTTTTTGGAGGCACCCTGCTTTACCAGTAAGCCTTCTGCCTGAAGACACTCAACGTTCTCACTCTGTGGGCCAGGAAGTCCACTGTGCCATCTCCTGGTGGTGTCTGTTCTCTTGACTCTGCTGCCACCATTTCTTTGCTTCTGCTTCTTCCTGTCTCTTGCCATCTCTGGTGTTACACTTCTCTCTCTCTCTCTCTCTCTCTCTCTGGGTATGTGTCCTGAGTCTAGGATGTTCTCAGCAGAGGGATCCCAGATCCAAAAGACGTGCAGCACTCCAGGCTCTTCTTTCTTGGTGGTAGTCAAGTCTCCTCTTTCTGCTCACTTCTTTCTCCTTTCATCTCTTGTAGGATAAAAGATAAAAGATATTACGCAAGCAAGGGCAATGATTTGAATAAGGGTGGTGACTTGAATATATCCCACCCTAATCCTGCCTTGATAACATAACAAACATAACCTATTCTTCATTAACATAACCTAATTCTCCCTCTAACACATAAACAAAAAACAAACCCACTGCCATTGATTCAGACTCATAGTGACCCCTATTGGATTTCCAAGGTGATAAACCTTTACAGAAGTAGATGGCTCCATCTTCCTTCTGCAGAACTGCTGGTGAGTTTGAACGGCCAAACTTCTCCTTAGCAGTCAAATGCCTTAGGCACTGTGCCACCAGACTGCCTTTATTAACACATCAAAACCAAAACTAAACTCACTGCCATCCAGTAGATTCCTAGTCATAGCGACCCCCTTTGGGTTTCCAAGGTGGTAAATCTTTACAGAAGTAGATTGCCCAGTCTTCCTTCCATGGAGTGGCTGGTGGGTTTGAACCACCAACCTTCTGGTTAGCAGTCAACTGTCTTAGGCACTATACCACCAGAGCTCCTTTCATTAACATACAGAGGTCAGGATTTATAACACATATAAAATGGTGATAATGACATCACATCAGAAATGGAAGACAATTAGTCATTACATAACTGCCAGATTACATTATTACATAACTGCCAAACCACTGACAATGATGGTCCAGATAAATTGACACATAACCTTAACCATCACAGGTTCCATAGACCTTATTTGCATTGTCCATTCAATTATTACATGGGAGTCACAAAGACTATGGCTCGAAGGGCCATATTCAGTAATTCACTGCACTGTAGTGGTCTCAGATGTTGCAAAGCTCTCGCCCAGGGGTAGAACAAAGGACAGGAAGAGGAAAAACCAGGAGCACAGGTCCAAGACTACTTCTGACCCCTCCCATCTCCTGGGTCTGCCTCCATGTGCAGTCAGAACTGGAAAACACCCCTCGCATTTTTTTTTTTTTTAATCATCCACTCACTTTCTAGTAACCCAGGTGGGTTCCTTCTGCTCTCCCCTACAAGCATCTTCCTCTTGGCCAATCTTCACATAATTGCTACCTGTATCCAGGAACAGGGCCATGTCATTTTGCTTCTTATCTCCCTAAATCCTCACTATTACCCCTGCAGTGTTAGCCACATCCTGATTGTGTAGACTTAGAAGTAATCAAGGAAATGCAAAATAAAACCCCAGTAGGGTGCCATTTCACACCTGTCAGAATGACAGACAAAATGGACAAGAGGCAGGTGTTAGTGAAGATGTACTGGTGTGGATGTGAGGCACGGTGACCTCTCATACACTGCTGGTGGGAGGGGAAATGGGTACAGGGACTCTGAAAAACCATTGGGCAACATCTAGAAATGTTGAAGATGTCCACACCCCAGTGACACAGAAATTTTGTTTCTGGGATGTATTTGGAGAACCTCTTGCATGTACACAAGGAGATGGTACAAGAATGCTTATTGCAACAATGTTTATGATAGTGAAGAAAACAATCTCAATCAATCTTGACACTGATCTTTATAGTTTGTGCTTTTTAGGTCTTGTTTAAGAAGGGTTTCTCTTTTTGATATTATCTTTAACCCACCTCAAATGGATTTTTTTATGCATGGTGTGAGGTAGGGATTTCATCTCATTTTTCTCCGGTATGGATATCCAATGCTCTAGCACTGTTTATAGAAAAGTCTATCCTTTCTCTCATTGACTTACAGTGCCAACTCTACCTTAGATCAAGTTTCCACACATACATGGGTCTAGTTTTTTCAGCTTCTATTCTACTCCATGGGAGCTCTGGTGGTGTAGGCCCTAAGGTATTTGACTGCTAACCAGAAGGCTGGCAGTTCAAACCCACCAGCCACTCCTCGGAAGGAAGGTTGGGCAATCTACTTCTGTAGTGATACCACCTCAGAAACCCAAGGAGGGGTTGCTATGAGTTTGATCCAACTCCTCGGTAGTGCATTTGGTTTGGATTCTAGTCCATAAGGCACTCTGATGATGCATTGATAAGGTATTGGCTGCTAACCAAAAGGTCAGTGGTTCAAACCCACCTGCAACTCCATGGGAGAAAGATGAGGCAGTCTGCTTCTGTAAAGATTTTAGCCTTGGAAACCATATGTGACAGTTCTACTCTGTCCTATAGAGTTGCTATGAGTTGGGATCAACTGGATGGCAGTGGGTTTTTATTCTAGTCCATTGGCCTATTCATCTGTTCTTGGGCCAGTAAGACATGTCTGCTTGTACCTCTGTAAGTCCTCAGAACCTCTTCCTTTGAATTAAAAGAGTCAGTAGCTCCCTGAGAGTGGGATCCATGTCTTACGTACGGTTGTATCTCTCTAGTCCCTTATTAAAGGAGCCCTGGTAGTGAAGCATGAAAGGTTGGTAGTGCAAACTCACCAGGCACTCCATGGGAGAAAGATGTAGCAGTCTGCTTCTGTAAACATTTTAGCCTTGGAAACCCTATGGGACAGTTCTGCTCTGTCCTGTAGGGTCACTGAGTCAGAACTGACTCAATGGCAAGCGTTAATGGGGAAGTCCCTTATTACAAGTACATCCGGGCAATGTGCTTATTTAGAAAAGATTTTCTCACATACTATCTCCTGGGATCCTGAGACTCTCTGTAGTAGGGGAGGAAATAGGGGCAGAAGTGAAATGACAGAAAGTGTTGGATTAGGGGTTTTGTCAGAGACGAAAGTTCATGCATTTCCTATTGCCCAGGATCAGAAAGCCTTCTCTCGATCCTCTCATTCATCTGCTCTCAGATTTTCTCTCTTACATTCAACAAGTAGCTTCTGAATGATGGCTGTGTGTGTGGGTGCTGGGGTGTAGACCGCATTTCTGAGGGCCATTCCCACGCGCTGGAGACCAGTAAGAGTGTTTGGGTGGACATTTGATGGGCCTTCGTCGGAGACTTGGGGTCAGCGCCGCACGAGGAAGGCGAAGCGGGTTTCAGAGTCGATTTAAAGAATCTCATCCTGGGCGTGCACTTGGGGCCCAAGCTCTGCCTTCAGAAATCCCGCCGGCTTCCCCTAGGAATTAGAGGCGTCCGCCCGCCCTCCCGCCTCGCGAGGCAGGAATGCAAAGGATCAGCTTTCAGCCGAGCCCCGGCTGCCGTTCTGGGGAGCTCCCGGCGCAGGCCCTTGCTGAGCGGCCGATTTAACTGGTTCTGTCTGTCCGACCAGGAGAGCAGCTCTTGCTAAAAATAGCGCCCTGCCCAGCTCGACCTGAGCGCATCAGGAGCCTGGGCTGGCGCTGCTGGAGTCCGAGCCACAACAACCAAAGATCCCAGGGACCGGGCGCACCCCCACCGGGGGCCTGGGCCGAGACTGACCCGCGAGGCCAAGACTGCGGGCACCGGGCTGGCCCCACAGGGGTCGCGGACGGTGGAAGGCCTGCGGGGCGAGGCCGGGGCGAGGCTGTCCGGCATGGGAGCCGGAGGTCCGGCGTCCCGCGCCCTCGCCTGGGCCTCCTTGCCCCTGCTGGGGCCTCCCGCCGGCGCGCTCTGCGAGGAAAAGCTTTGCTGTCGAGGTAAGGCCGAGGGCCGGCCGCGCCTGTGCCTTTCGCTTTTCCCTGGAACCTGCGGAGGGCTCCCTTTCTCCTCCGCCACCCCAGCTCCTCAGTGGGAACTGGGCTGTGTGTGTGTGTGTGTGTGTGTGTGTGTTGGGGGTGGGGGGTGACGAACCAGGCATCCGCACGGCGCTGGGGAGAGGAGCCACGCGGTATCTTCAAACTCACCTTTAGTTTGAAAAGGTCGTGGGGTCCCGCCCCTACGGACTTGTGAAGCATTCTCCTTCCTCTGGCCTCCGTGTTCCTGTCTGGAAAATGGGAGCATAAAATCGTCATGTGTATTATTGTGCCCCTAAGAGAATTTTGGATCGCAAGCATTCTCGAGAAGTTTGCCCGAGGGCAGTTGGGGTCTTCCGGAGTATTGGTGGGAATGCGCGCCTCCCAGGCTCAAGCCGGGGTTTTAACTGCAAACTCCTGGGCGCCGGGCCCGGAGCACACTTCAACCGCACACAGGGCCCGGGAGAGGAAGGGACGTCTGACTCGGCCTGGATCCCGGGCCAAAGCGAGGACAGGGGGCGTGTGCCGGGAGTGGAAGGGGTCGACCTGCGAGACTGAACCGGGCGGGGTGGGGTGATGGGGTCGATTGGCCAAACAGGTGCGCCCCCGCCCTTCCCCGCCCCCGCTCGGTCCCTGCCGGCCTGGCGGGCGGAGCTGCAGGCGACCGGGCCTGCGATTGGCCGGGTTGGGCTGGCCGGGCCCGCGGAGGGAGCCCCGGAGCCCGAGCGCGGCCTCGCAGGGGGAGGCACGGAGCCTGCCCGAGCGCGCTCCTGCGGGGCCCGCCGCCCGCCCGGCCAGCTCGGCTCGGCCCGGCTGGCGCGCGGAAACTTTATTACCGACGCCCCGCCACCCTGCGACTCGGTGACCCCGCCACCTCGAGACCCTGGCCCTGGGCCTCTCGGGCTCCGGCGCCTTTGGGATGCCAGCGGCCGGCGGCTCGGTCGGCGCGTAGAGGTGAGAGCTAGGGGCCTTGGGTCAGGATGAGGGGGCTCCGGGGGCATGCATGAGTCGGAACGGGGTCGAGGGGTTGAGAGGATCTGGGGGCCCTGATGGGAGGAATGGGGGTACTAGACTGACGGGTGAGCCTGATTGCCTTACTAAACCCTCTGCCACCTTACAGCCCTCCTCCCCCTTCCGCAAGGATCTTTGCGCCGTTCCACTGACCCCGTCAACTTTCCTGTGCGCCCTGCCTCCATTTCTGACCGTGAGTGCCGGCCTGACGCCGGGTCCAGAGCTCTGGGAGAGGACCGCACGGGGTGTCACAGAGAAGGCACCCTCAGTTGGAGCCTGCGGCCCGAGGGGTGGGAGTGGAAGGTTTCTCCAGCCCCCTCCCCCTCCCAGGCTACCAGCGGTCTCCCAAAACTTTGGACCCTCTTTGGCTCACTCTGAGGGTTGATAAACAGGCCTGTTTGTACACTGGGGCACCCAAATCTTGTGCGTCTTTTGTTCAACCTGTAGCCAGTCTTCAGTTATCTGCAGGTCATTGAAGTGAGATCTGTTTTCCTGAGCTACCCTGAACCCCACTGTCCATGAAAACACCTTGAACTAAGCTGAGGGCAACAGGGGCCAAAGCAACATAGGTTCGGATCCCCAGGCTGGTGGGAGTGATTGCAGGGATTTCTGGTTTTCAGATGGTCCACTCTTTTGAGTTATATCAGAGGTCAGCCATGTGGAAACCACATCCCACCTCAGCTGCCCCTTCTGCTGTGTAGGGGAAAATCTGCCTTACTTTTGATGGTGAGTGGGTGGGTGGTTTGTCACTGATGAGGCTTTTCATCTTTAACACTGTTCCTCCCTCAATATCAAAGCCAAAACTCCTATGCTTTCTTGACTTAAGATAGTACACCTCGGAGTTGAAAACCAAGCCAAGCATCCACCTCTGGTGTCCAGGGAACCTGGGTTCAAACCTCAGCTGTGCTGCTCACTAACTGTGTACTTGGGCAGGTTTCTTAACCTCTCTGAGGTCAAAGGTCCCACCTCAGGGGATGTGGTGAGAATTTTGAGAAGTAAGGTGTGAAAGGCACCTAACACAGCACTTGGTGCACTGGAAGGCCAATGCTTTGGCCTGCTAGTCCAAACCTTGGATTGGCCCCTGTAGCTTCCTGAAGGACAGAGCCCCCTTCTGCCTCAGCCTCCCCTTTCACATGTTGGTCTGGACGAGCCACTCTTAACCAGCCCTTCTGAGAAAAGTGCACACCCAACAGGGCTTACATTTCGGTACATTTATAGGCCCTAGAATTAAGACAGTCCCATAATTCCCCTTCCTGCCATTAAATATTCAGAAAGTGTAAGGATTTCTGTCAGTCACTGACTTCTGCTGAGAGGTCATCCCTTTTTGGATGCTTTAAGGTGAAGATCTTAAATATCAGGGAAGTGAAGATTAACTAATCAACCAGCATGATGTGGGGGGAGAGAGGCTGACCCACAGAAGCTGGCAGGAAGTCATGTTCAAGATCATCTATGCGCCCCATCCCCCAATCCTTCCTTCCTGGCTGCTGCATCCCCATCTGGTTCCCATCTAGTCTTTTTTGCTGGGATCTTCCAGTGACAGTCAACTCACTACCTGTTGAGGCAGCTGGTTTCATGATTTAGCAGCTCCAGTCTGGTAAAGAATTGTTCATGTCTGGAGCCAAAGTTTATTTTCCTATTACTTCTATCCCCTGGTTCTAGTACAACCCTCTGAGCATCTCATATTGGCTTAATTATTCATTGCCATCCTCTGGTGCCTGGCATTATATTCCTTCCCTTAGCCGCTGAGTTCCCTCACTCAAACTGAGTTTGGCAATGATCATAGTCCCATTTATTGAGTGTTTATTATGTGCCAGGCTCTACGCTGAAGGTGTTATTCAAATTATTTCCTTGCATCTTTAAGACGACTTTATGAGATCAAGTCTTTTCTTCATTTTGCATATGAAGAAACAGGTTTAGAGAAGTTAAGAGACTTGCCCAAGGTCCTACAACTGTTAGAGGCTCGGCTGCACTGGTACACCCAGCATTTGTTTTCAGAGTGTATCTAACTTGAGTTACTCTTGTGTGAATGCACGGGGACCCCGTGTGTGTATGTGTGTATGCCTGGGCCCATGGTGTATGCTGCTCATACTTTTATCACAGTCACTTGGAACACCTGTAACAATGCAGATTCCCCCTGAAACTACCCCATGAAGTCATCCGTAAACTAAACAACAGTTTAGCTCAAGTAGTAAAGAATGTTTGCCTTGAGCAGTGCATTCTTTTAAAAAATTACCTGTGTGAGATCAAATTGACAACAGTAACTCTAAAACAAGGAGCTCTGGTAGCATAGTGCCTAAGGCACTTGACTGCTAACCAGAAGGCTGGCGGTTCAAACCC
>NW_006921624.1:3472453-3490225 GCF_000298275.1 Orycteropus afer afer | reverse complement strand
CAACTCTAAAACAGGGAAGTTTAGGGGGCAGAGAGTCTAAATTAATGGTGGTGAAACAGTATTGGTAGAGGTAATACAAATGGTGACACAGTGCAAAGAATGTAACCAACACTATTAAACTGTACATCTGGGAAGTGTTGAATGGGTATATGTTTTGTTACGTATATTTTCACCCTAAACAAACAAACAAACAAACACATAAATAAATAAAAAAAAATGTGGGTTCCTCATCTCTACCCTGGACTTTATACTCTGGACTTAGGAATCTACTCTTTTAAAAACTCCCAGGCCAGAACTGAGTTTCTGATTGGGGTGATGAAAAGCTTTTGAAATGGATAGTGGTGATGGCTGCACAATGTGGTGAATGTGGTTATTGTCACTGCATTGTACACTTAAAAATGATTAAAATGGCTTTTTTGTATTATATGTGTGTGCGTGCGTGCGTGTGTGTTTATCTCCACAATAAAATTAAAAGCAAAGTATCTGTAGTATCCTCTGCAGGCCATTCTCACCAGCGCCACAGTTTGAGAACCACAGCCCTACTGTATCCCTAGGGAGAGAAAATGGGATACAGGTTCCAGGGGATCTGAATTCAAGTCTTGGCTTCCCTCTCTTCAGTTAGTTACTTTTCCTTTGTGAGGCTTTCTTCCCAGTTAGAAAGTGGGCATGGTGTTCTACGTACTCATGAGGTGACGGTGATGAACCAGTCAGCTACTGTCTGTGGAACCCCCTGGGTAGATGTCAGGGGTTGTCAGGAGGTACTTGGTGGGCTGATTCCTGGTCAGGACTCTCCTGTCACCATGGATGTGTATGGGGCCAGGCCTCTGGCTACCTCCTCCCCCTGGCAGGCCCTTGACCTCTGCTTCCTAGAGGGATTCTTGCATCTGCCTTGGATGAGGCCCTGTGTTCAGGTTTCTCAGGCGGGGCGGTGGGGACCCTGAAGACATACATACCCTCCTCCCCCATGGCCGAAAAAAACCCAAAACCAAACTCACTGCCGTCAAGTCGGATCCCACTCATAGTGACCCCTCCTTGGGTTTCCAAGGTGGTATCACTACAGAAGTAGATTGCCCAACCTTCTTTCCAAGGAGTGGCTGGTGGGTTTGAACTGCCAGCCTTCTGGTTAGCAGTCAAATATTTTAGGCACTATGATACCAGAGCTCCCCACTCACGCCATGGCAGCCTCTGGCATTCCCAGGCAGGAGGTGAGGTGGATAGCTGTTTGCATATCTGTGTCTTAAATCAGATAGAAATCCATCCATTCCCTGGAGGGCTACAGTAGCTGCTCCTGGGTGGTTCTGGGGAAGTAAGTGTCTGTCCTGAGACTGGCTGGGCTGGGCTGGCTCTCTGGGAGGGTGTGGGGTGAAGGAACTGCCTGCTGAGGCCTCAGTGACTTCACAGTTCTGACCTCCCAGCATTCCTGTGCAGCGCTTGTTCCACCTTTACCCCGCTTGATCCTGCTCAAAGTCAAAAAAAAAAAAAAAAAGAAAGAAATCAAACCCAACTCACTGCCATCAAGTTGATTCCAACTCACAGTGACCCCCATTGGGTTTCCAAGGTGGTAAATCTTTATGGAAGTAGATTGCCCCATTTTCCTCCCATGGAGTGGCTGGTGGGTTTGAACTGCCAAATTTCTGGTTAGTAGTCTGCACCACCAAAGCTCCTTCTGCTCAGAGTAGGATTTATTAAATACTCATTTTATGGAAGAGGTCACTGGAGTCCAGGGAGCTGCCATGACATATGCAGAGATTGGGGAGAGTTGGTAGAGACAGAACTTGAACCTAGGACCCTGACAATGGGCGCAGACCTTTTTTTACACTGTCTCCCATGCCTTATGTTTTTTGCTGTCTCACCTGGCCCTGGCTTTGGTGCTAGAGCCCTCACTTGGAAGCCTGAAGATGTACTTTCTGGCTGGGCCACAGCTAGGCTGTGAGATCCCGGGTAGGGCTGGTCATCGCTTAAAGATTTAGTTTCCTCATCTGTAAAGTCAAGGTGTTCAGCTAGATCTTGGAGATTCCTCCCAACCTTGACATTCACAGGTTCCGCTTTTGTCTGTTTTTCAGGAGTGTCTCTGATAAGCCTAGGACATGAATGAGATGTTGGGTTTGGGGCAAGGTGCTGCCATAGGGTGTATGAAACCAGCCAGAAAGGATCCTGTGGAGTCTGTCTCCAGAAGGGCTGGTGTGCTGCTGCTAGTGGTGGTGGTGGTGGAGTGCAGTAGGAAGAAACTCATGGTGGACTGGGTTGCTTTCCTCAGAATTAAACAGTCGTTTGCACTTTGAACTCCGCAGGAGGGTGATGATGGGAATGCCTGGGGCTGTGCCAAGGCGGAGTGTGGGCTCTGGAGCCAACCCAGCTGGGGCTCCTCTCTCAGCCCAGTGTAGCCAAGACACCAGTGAGATATGTAACAGCCTCTCATGTCCCTCCAGAGCCACCATACGTTGGTGTCTCTTCCCTGGGCTTTCTCTGAGTCCAGCTCCCACCCACACCACAACTGGTATCTATGCTTGGGATGCTCTCCATGGAGCACAGCAGCTGGCTGATGGGATCTGGTTGCCTGTTCCCTGTGGCCAGGTTGAGCCTGGCTTCCCAAATCAGGCCCTTGTTAATCGCAGCCTCTGCTGGCCACCTGCCCTCAGTTTCCCCATCCATCATACATCTTCTCCCCTTGCGGGTGGTGGTTCCCTGTTACCCACCTAGAGCATCAAATCCGTGCACCTTGGCCCGGCAGTCAAGGCCCCCATGCCTGGCTGCAACACTCCTCCTTGTCTCTGACTGTGACTCCTGGAATATCCTCTCTCTGCTGTTGCTTCATTGCCCAAATTCTTCCTGTCCCTCAGGGTCAAGCCAGCACAAATGTCACCTCCATTTGGTCTCATCAGCCTATGAAGGGGGTGCCTTCTCTCTGGTCATCCATGATGGGCTCTGTACTTCTTGAGGGCCAGGACCTTGCCTTTCCTCTCATCTCAGTGCCTTGCAGTGGGTGGGGCCTGGCTAGCTGCCTTCCTTGGGTAAGGTATGCTCGTAAAGCCCTGTGGAGTTTGACTGTAATTTAATGGGGTTTGGGTTTTCGCTCCTGGCTCAGTGTTTTGTTTGCACCCTGCTCCCCAGGGCAAACAGATGGGAATCCTGCAGTCTGTGCTCTGGACTGGGCTGGCTCCAGCTGAGGGACAGACAGAGAGATGTCTTTGACTCACAGACAGACTTTCCTGTTGGCTCTGTATTTTGCTTGATATTTTTTAAAAAATAAAATATCTATTCTGGCTTTGTGGTATCAAGGAGGGACAGTCCCAGAAGTAGGTCTGGAAGGGCTGCCTTGTCAGTTCCTCTGCCTGCTGTTGAACTTCAGGTCTCACATGAGCCCAAACTCACCTGATTCTTGAGAATTTATAAGAGAGTTTGCAAAGTATCTATGAAGCGTCTGTGGGGGTTGTTATGATTGTGTTGGCGGCCCACAGACATGTCTCCAGAGCCTTTGAGGGGTCATATGACTTTCTAGGGTTGCGCCATATCTGTGGTCAGAACCTTCACTAAAAGTCTCCCCAAGTTTAGAGAAGGTTGTTGAGCCCCAGGGGCTAAAGGGAAAAGAGCAGAAACAAGGACAAATAATTTATGCTACAACACAAAACATTCATCTAAGACTTCCTGGTTTGCAAAATGCTTTTACTCGAGGATCTTACTTAATTTAGTCTTTCTCTTAGTCACCCTGAGAGAGCTCTGGTGGTGCAGTGGGTAAGGCTTTAGCTGCTAACCAGAAGGTTGGTGGTTCAAACCCACCAGCTGTTCCGCAGGATGATGATGAGGCAATCTACTTTTGTAAAGATTTACAGCCTTGGAAACCCAGTGGGGTTCACTATGATTCAGAATCAACTCAAAGGCTGTGGGTTTGGTTTTTCAGTTAGCCACCCTGTAGATTTTCTGCTGAGAAAGTGAGGTTCAGAGGAGAAGACACTTGCCTAAGCTCACAGGGCCAGAGAGGCAGCCCAGGACCTCCACAGACCCCCTGATTCCAGGTCCAATGCTCACTGTATTCAGTGGGCCGTGAGGGGGCAGAACTCAGAATAAGGAGCAAGGAGTAGCTCTCCATATTGACAGTTCCCCATTCAGAGTGAGGCTTGGTTTGAAATCATTTCCCCTGCTGGCATCATTTGATGAGAGTGTTCTCAAGCAGGGGCAGGTGACAAAGTGAGATGAGAGGGAATGGGCCATTAGAAGTTCATGTGGGTGGGCTAGGTGACCTAGTGGGAGATCTCTGTCCTGAGGTAGGAAGCCTCATCTTGCTGTGAAGACCTGTCTTGGAGTGAGGTCTGAGGTGCCCAGGGGGTGCTAGAGAGAGAGACTGGTGATGATAAGTTCAAGATGCTTCCCAAGTGTCTTGTGAGGGTGGAGGCTGTCAGGGCCCCTCTGCTCCCATTGTGCCTTTGTTAACCATATGTACCTTTGTCAGTTTACCTGTCTCCATGCTTGCCCCTGCCACTACCACCAGTCTAAGCTCCTACCACAGATACTTCATGGGTTGACTCCTTTAGATGACGTCAGAGCAGGGCCCACTTCCTTCATGGGGTGGATAGGGAATGGAAAGTGATGAATGAACAAATGAATGGCCCTTCTCAGCATCTTTGGTGCCCTTGTCTAGCTGTCACCAGCTGGAGAAATATGTGACAACTAAGTCCACCAAAAATGGCTATTTGACAGGATAGTGGGGACCCGGGCCAGACAAAATGGAACCTGGCCCTGGCTGGAGCGGGGACCTGAGAGCCTTTCCTGGCAGAGGGAAAGCCATCAAAGCCGCCACTGCTTCCGAGATGAGAGATTTCCCAAAAGACTTGGGCAGTCCTCTGATAGGGATCTGCAGGGTGTGTGTGGGATTTGTTGTTCAGCCAGGATGTGGGGAGTTAAAAATAGACATCCTAATCCCTCGAGTTCGTGTCACACTTGACTCTGTGCAGAGCCCTTTGGCTCCATGATCTCACTTGAGTGGTGTGGCAGTTGACGTGGTCGCACTGCCAACTTTATAAATGAGCGTGTGGAGGCATGCCAAGTTACTTGCTTGAGGTTCTTCCCAAAATTTACTGGCTGAGCCTAGGTCTGCTCCCTAGGCCCCTATGTCTGTACTTTTCGCTCTCATGAGGAGCACAGTAATTAAGTAAGGCAGTAATGGTGGTGAGCACACTAAGGAGAAACCAGGGTCCCCGTGGGCAAAGGCTCCTGATGGGTTTGGGGAGCAACTAGAAAAAACAAAACAAAAAAGCAAAACCCAAACCAGTTGATTCCCATTCCTGGAGACCCCATGCCTTTCAGAGTGGAACTGCACTCCGTAGGGTTTTCAATGGCTGTGGTCTTTTGGGAGTAGATTGCCAGTCTTCTTCCACAGAGCCTCTGGGTGGATTTGAACCACTAACCTTCTGGTTAGTAGCAAAGCGCTTAACCACTTACACCATGGAGGGACTCCTCTTTACTCTTATGAGAAGCACAATTAGAGTCGACAGGCTATAGAAGGGTAGGGGTAAATGATTAGGCAAGGCAGCAATAGGGTGAGAAAACCACGGCTGGATCAAGGCCCCAGGGGGTTTGGGGAACAATAGGGAATTGTAATTGGCTGGAGCAGGGATTGAGGGAGAGTAATGTGGGAGCAAAGCAGCAAAGTGCCACTGGGGCTACCATAGCAAGGCTCTAATGCCTTCTGAGGAATTCGAATATGATTCTGTAGACAGTGTGGAGCCTTTGAGGATACAGAACACAGCAGTTACCTGCTTTGTCAACAGAACAGTGCCATGGTGTGCTCCCTGCCTTTGTGACAAGTGTCACATTATGGCCTTTGGCAGGGCAGATTTCTTTGGTTTTCAGAAGACACCCTGTCCATCCCCACCCCTCTTCCCTGGACCTTGTACCACAACTGAGGGAGGATCCCATTTTCTCTTGCTTCTAGACTCTGGCAGGAGCCAGCTCTGGGGCAAAGTCTGTGTCTGTTTCTCGGCTTTTTCTAGGTCCTGTCTCTTGGTCTCCCCACGGTGGGAGGGATGAGATGGTGGCTGAAGTTCTGGGGAAGGTGCTCCTCTTGTCCTGGCCTGATTCAGTGAAGCCTTCCTGGGGCTGTTCTGGTGTGTCCAGCACTGTGCTCTGTGCCCCTACCACCCCCGGACCTCCAGAAGCCATGCTCTTCCAGCCCTGTTATGCCTCAGCTTCTGCAGGCAGCCTGCGCCAGTTACTTCAGCAACGCTGGCCTCTCCCTCCACATATTTTAGTGCCAGTTGCCCTCTAACCTGCACCTTCGTTAACTCTTTGCACACTGTCCAGCTAGGCCAGAGCCCCTTGGTGGCAGAATAGGGCTGTCTCATGGCACTAAACCAGGTCTGAGCTGGATGGGCCATTGGAAATCTTCTGGTTCAATTCACTCATTTTAGACTTGGGTAGACAAAGGCCTAAGTTTGCCTAAAACCTTATGCCAAGTTCAAAGCAGAGCTGGGACTCGAACCTGAATCTCTCGCCTCATGCTCGTCTTCGGCTGCAATAGCCCCCAACTTCTCTGCTCTGAGAGCTGGGGACTCCCAGCTCTGTGAGAATCCTGGTTTTGCAGCTTTGGCTCCTCCTGGGTCTGGGAGCCAGCAGCATCAAGCCTTCGGGTTCCCAGAGAATGCTATTGGCATCGGGAGCTTAGTCACAGGGATGAGGTCACCACTCACCTCTGGATTGGGGAGGGTGCCAAGGTTTGGAAACTTTCATTCTGAGCCACTTGTTATTTATTTTTTTTTTGTAGGAAAACAAACCTGTTGGTTGGGACTTTGTACTTGGCTGGTGCACTCCAGGCCTGGGAAGCCGCTGGGATATGATAAGCACCTGGGCTGTGCCATCTCACAGTTTCCAGGAGAGTGGTTCTGTGTCAAGAAAGAGTTTGGACCAGTACCAGGAGCTGGAACCTGGATGTTAGCATTTGTTGTGGTCAGTGGCTGTGTTGTGGTCAGAGAGCAGGCATTGCTATATCCAGGCTCCCTGGAGAGGGAGAGCACATTAGAAAGCCTGGCCTCATAGACAGCCAAGCCTGCATCTCTGCTCCTCTTCTCTATCTTGCTGGCTTTTTGTTGTTGATGTTAATTCCTTTCCCATGCTCCCCCAGAGGCACCTACAAGGCAGAGGGGTTGTTGGGGGCATTTCCTTTTGGAGGGGTTGACCAATGGGGAGCTGATTCAGATTTGGAGCAAGTGTCTATTGATGACCACTGAATCCCCAAATCCTGAGCTCGGGCTCCAGTGGGAGAAGAGCCAAGCATCTTGTCCCCACTCCAGAGGAACCTGGTAGAACAGAGATATTCAGGGGTGGGAGGCTGGTGTCTATCTCAAAACAGACCTGTGAGACTTGAATACTGGCTGCTCTACCTACCAGCTGTGTGACTTTGGACAAAGTTATGTCACTTCTCTGACCCTCAGTAGTGTCATCGATAACTGAGGGCAGTAATACCTACCTCCGAGAGTTACTGTTAGGTGAGAATTAGATATGGAGACAGAGAATCTATTATGTGTCTATACAGTGTAAATATTCAATGAGTGTTATTGTTATTATTTACCATTAATAGTATTACTGTCACTATTACTGAGGGTCTTCTTTGCCTAGTTTTCATTGGTTGTGGAATTCTCTGGCCTGTGCCCTTTTTCAGAACTTACTGCCTTTGGTGAAGACGGTTCTGGGTAGAGAAAGGTCTGCATTAAAAAGGACCCACCAGCCACTCCTCGGAAGGAAGATGGGGCAATCTACTTCCGTAGTGATACTGCCTCGGAAACCCAAGGAGGGGTTGCTATGAGTCGGGTCCGACTCAACGGCACATAACAACAACAACAACAACATACAAAAACCAAACCCGGTACCATCAAGTCAGTTCCTACTTGTAGCCATTGGGTTTTCTAGGTGATAAATCTTTATGGAAGTAGACTGCCCCATCTTTCCTTCACAGAGTGGGTGGTGGGTTTGAACCACCAACCTTCTGGTTAGCAGTCAAATGACTTAGGCACTGCACTACCAGAGCTCCTTAAAAAAAGGGGGGGGGGCCTATAAGAATTATTTATTTATTTTTCTTATAAACATATACAAGTGACTCAAATCAGCCAGACAAAAGGTTTCCTTATAATAAATATCAAAAGGTTTAGGAATAGAGAAAGGTGATAATTAGAGAAAGGTGGTTTGTGACTGGTATATTAAAATCAGAGAAAAAAAAAATTCTCCAAGGTGCATGAACATCCCTGTTGATGTGGTGTGACATCCAGTTGATTCCAGCTCATAATGACCCCTGTGGCAGTACAACAGCCCCCATAGAATTTTGGTGACCTTATATGAGTCAGAGTTGACTTGATGGCAGTGGGTTTTCTTTTTCTTTCTTTTTTTTTTTTAGTTATAAGACAGGGTAGAACTGCCCCTTAGGGTTTCCAAGACTAATCTTTATGGGAACAAACTGCCACATCTTTCTCCCATGGAGTGGCTGGTGGGTTCAAACCATGGACCTTTTGGTTAGTGGCTGAGTACTGAACCACTGCACCACCAGGGCTCCTTATCTTTGCAGAAGCAGACTGCCTCATCTTTCTCCCACAGAGTGGCTAGTGGGTTCAAATTGCCAACCTTTGGGTGAGCAGCCTAATGCTTTAACGACTGCTCTACCAGAGCTCCTGGAACATCCCTCAAAAAACCAAACTCACTGCCACTGACTTGATTCCGACTCATAGTGATCCCCATTGGGTTTGTAAGCCTGTAAATCTTTACAGAAGCAGACTGCCTCATCTTTCATCAGAGGAGTGGCTGATGGGTTTGAACCACTGATCTTTTGGTGAGCAACCAGATGCCTTAACCACTACACCACCAGAGCTCCTTTGGAACATCCCTCCGGCCCCAAACATCCCTCCGGCCCCCTTTATCTCATGCATGATTTTGGAGAGGGAGCAGAGAGGAGATTCTGATTTGGAATCTGACAGAACTGGGTTTGTCATTTCCCATTGTGTGCCCTCAGGCAAGCATTTCACTGCCTGTACCTCGGTTTCCTTATCTGTCAAATGAGAATAATACTGACACCTATGTCAGAGTTGTTTTGAGACTTAGGTGAGGTAATGCATGTAAAGTGTTTATCACAGACCTGGCCCTTAAGTGCCTGTAATTACAAACTTCTGCTGTTGTTTTCAGCTTGGGACACACCTCAGCTGCCCTCACCCCATCCTCCTGCCTGAATTCCTGTTTGTTGTTGACATCCTCTTCACCAACTATCTGCAGGGATTTTAAGTATTTATATCCTTGCTGGAATTTCTCTTTGCATTGTCTACTTAATTACCTAATTGAATCAGGGCAAACATTTTCAGTTTCTTTCCTGTGCAAGGGCAGGAAGTGACCTGGTGCCTTCTTTCTGTGATTGAGGTAATTACTGAAATATTTGATGATACTGATGCCTCCCTCCCCTGAGAGGTTTGCTTGCTCTTAGAACAGCCCCATAGGCCTATAAATCAAGCAGCAGCCATGTGCTTGGAAACATAAATCTTGTTGAGGATGTTGATGTGTTGGGCAACATGTTTCTTTCTTGCCATTCATAGAGAGATGATTGGAAAAACCAAAACCAAACTCACTGCCCTCGAGTAGATTTGACTCATAGTGACCCCTCCTTGGATTTCTGAGGTGATATCACTACGGAAGTAGATTGCTTAATCTTCTTTCCAAAGAGTGGCTGGGGGATTTGAACCACCAGCCTTCTGGTTAGCAGTCAGATGCTTTAGGCACTATGTCACCAGAGCTCCCAATGGTTGTAAGGACTCCTTTTAAATATTCAGATCTAATGAATCTGAGTATTAGATTCATATAGGATAATGGAGTCTCTGGATCATGCAGATGGTTAAGCACTTGACTATTAACTGAAAGGTTGGCAGTTCAGATTCCTTCAGAGGCACCTAGGAAGACAGGTCTGGTGATTTACTTCCAGAAGGTCAAAGCCTTGAAAACCCTGTGGAAACCAGTTCTACTCTGTAACACGTGGGGTTGCCATGAGTCAGAATCAACTCTGTGGCAGCTGATTTGAGGTTTTTTGTGTTTTTTTAAATGACATCTATATCCATATCTATCTCTGTATATCTAAGACACTCTGGTGGCATAGTGGATAAGGCATTTGGCTGCTAACCAGAAGGTCAGCTGTTCAAACCCACCAGCTGCTCTGTGGAAGGAAAATGGGGAGATCTACTTCCATAAAGATTTACAGTCTTAGAAACTCAATGGGGGTCACTATGAGTCAGAATTGACTTGACGGCAATGAGTTTGGTTTTAGTATAATACAATTGACTAGATGGCAGTGAGTATCTGTCTATCTGTCTATCTATCTATCTATCTATCTATCTATCTATCTATCTATCTATCTTTGAGGAGCACTTTCCAATGAAATGTAAATAAGAAACCAAGGCACTGGGAGAAGGCTTCAGATGGGGAGGGATTAGTGGCTCTCTCTGTGCCTTGAAGGTGTTGATGGTGTTGGGTTCTGCCCTGTCCTCCATGGCTCAGGATCCATAAAGGTTCTGACTGCCTTGCTGGAGGCTTCAAATCCCTGCCCTGCCACTTTGTTGCTGAGTGAATTGGGGCAGGTACTTAACTTTTCTTTGATTTGAAAAAGAGGGATAAAATGGAAATACAGTGGGAGTGTTGTAAGAATTGTGCTCAACACAGTTTAAGCACTTGCAAATATAAGCCATTATTTTTACCCAAGGACCTTAAAACCTCACCATTTTCTTTACTCCTAGACCCTCCCACCCTTCCTTTCTTTTGTTACCTCCTCTCCAGGTAGCAGTGGAAGTAGCAGTCATAAATATACTGGATGGTGTATATTTAGAGCCACTTGGGCTCTTGCCTGGGCAATTCTCTCAACTTGGAATGTTCCCCACCCTGTCTCTGCCCACAGAAACCCTCTCTTTTCTTTCAGAATATATCTCAAGCACCATCTTCTATGACATTTTCCTGTAGCACCCTCTCCCCACAAGCCTGCCCCCTTTAAACTTTTTGTTACATCCTTGTGCTTATGTCTGCAACCACTGTTGGTCCCAGTGTGTTCCATGGGAGCCTGTTAAGACGCTTTGACACACGAGTGCCAGAGCAGAGCTGAGATCCACAGAGTTTTTAATGGCTGATTTTTCAGAAAGTAGTTCATAAGGTCTTTTCCTTCTGTGGTGGCTCTGGGTGGACTTTAACTTCCAGCCTTTCTGTTAGCAGGTAAGCACAGTAGTTGGTTTCAAGATGTTTTGGAAAAAGTTGGGTCTTGTATAGTACCAACCCACAGTTAGCAATTTTAAAGGCTCTGAGAAGTCCTGCGGTAAAGAAACCGGCTAAGTGTTGTTTACCCTGGAACTCTCAAAGCATCTTTGACTGTAGTGCACTTTGTTCTTGGAATGCCTGTTGAAAGGCTTTGTGACACATTTGGGGAAGTAGCATTACAGATGTTGTTGTTAGGTGCCGTCAAGTTGGTCTGCGCTCATAGTGACCCTATGTACAGCAGAACGAAACACTGCCCAGTCCCGTGCCAACGTCATAATCCTTACTGTACCTGAGCCCATCGTTGCAGCCACTGTGTCAATCCATCTTATTGAGGACCTTCCCCTTTTTCGCTGACTCTCCACTTTACCAAGCATGGTATCCTTCTCCAAGGCCATGGCTAAAATTAGTAAGACGAAGTCTGACCATTCTTGCTTCTGAGGAGAATTCTGGCTGCGGTTCTTCCAGGATACATTTGCTAGTTCTGGCAGTCCATGGCCTTCAGAATTCTTCACCAACACAACTCAAAAGCATCAACTCTTCTTTGCTCTTCCTCATTCATTGTCGAGCTCTCACATGCATATGAAGCGATTAAAAATACCTTGGCTTGGGTCAGGCCCACCTTAGTCTTCAAAGAGACATCTTTGCTCTTTGGCACTTTCAGGAGGTCTTTTGCAGCAGATTTTCCCAGTGCAATATGACATCAGACTTTTTGACTTCTGCTTCCATTGGTGTTGATTGTGGAACCAAGTAATACAAAATTTCTGACAACTTCAGTCTTTTCTCCATTTGTTGTGATGCTGCTTATTGGTCCAATTGTGAGGACTTTAATTTTCTTTATGTTGAGATGTAATCCATACTGCAGATTGTAGTCTTTAATATTCATCAGTAAGTGCTTCAAATCATCTTCACTTTCAGCAAGCAAGTTGTGTCATCTGCATAGCACAGTTTGTTAATGAGTCTTCCTCCAATCCTGATCCCGTGTTCTCTTTCATATAGCCCAGTTTCTCAGGTGATTTGCTCAGCATACAGATTGAATAAATATAGTGAAAGAATACAATCCTGACACACTCCTTTCCTGATTTTCAACCATACAGTATCCCCTTGTTCTGTTCAAATGACAGCCTCTTGTCTGTGTACAGGTTCCTCAAGAGCATAAATAAGTGTTCTAGAATTCCCATTCTTCTCAATGTTATCCATCGTTTGTTATGATCCATACAATCTAATGTTTTTGCATAGCCAATAAAACACAAGTAAATATCTTTCTGGTATCCTTTGCTTTCAGGCAAGATCCATCTGACAGCAGCAATGATATCCCTCATTCCACGTCCTCTTCTGAATCCTGCTTGTATTTCTGGAAGTTCCTTGCTGCAACCACTTTTGAATTATCTTCAGCAAAATTTTATTAGCATGTGATATTAATGATGTTGTTTGATAATTTCCACATTCTATTGTATCACTTTTCTTTGGTATGGGTACAAATATGGATCTCTTCCAGTCAGTTGGCCAGGTAGCTGTCTTCCAAATTTCTTAGCATAGACTAATAAGTGCCCCCAACACAGCATCCATTTGTTGAAACACCTCAATGGGTATTCCGTTAATTCCTGGATCCTTGTTTTTTTGCCAATTCCTTCAGTGCATCTTCAACTTCTTCCTTCAAAACCATTGGTTCTTAATCCTGAAATATATGAACATTGGCCAATTTTTTTCAGTACAGTGACTGTGTATTCCTTCCATGTTCTTTTGATGCTTCCTCATCATTCAATATTTTGCCCATAGAATCTTTCAATATTGCACCTGGAGGCTTGAATTTTTTCTTCATTTCTTTCAGCTTGAGAAGTGCTGAATGTGTTATTCCCTTTTGGTTTTCAAACTCTAGGTCTTTGCACATTTTATTATAATAATTGACTTTGTCTTCTTGAGCTCCCTTGGAAATCATCTGTTCAGCTCTTTAACTTGTCATTTCTTCCATTTGCTTTAGCTACTCTCTGTTTAAAAGCAAGTTTCAGAGTCTCTTCTGACATCCATGTTGGTCTTTCTTTCCTGTCTTTTTAATTACTTTTTGCTTTCCTCACGTATGATGTTCTTGACGTCATCCCACAATTCATCTGATTTTTAGTCGTTGGTGTGCAGAGTGTCAAGTCTCTTTTTCACATGGTCTTTAAATTCAGGCGGGATATAATCAAGGTCATATTCCAGCTCTCATGGACTTATTTTAATTGTCTTTAGTTTCAATTTGAACTTGCATATGAGCAATTGATGGTCTGTTCCAGTCAGCTCCTAGCTTTGTTTTGGCTGAAGATAATTGAGCTTCTCCATCGACTCTTTTCACAGAGGTAGTTGATCTGATTCCTGTATATTCCATCTAGCAAGGTCCACAGCTATTATAGATAACTGTATAATAATCTAAGGAGCTCTGGTGGTGTAGTGGTTAAGGCATTTGGGCACTTACCAGAAGGTCAGTGGTTCGAACTCACCAGCTGCTCTGCAGAAGAAAGATGGGGCATTCTACTTCAGTAAAGATTTAAGCCCTGGAAACCAAATGAGGGCCACTGTGAGTCAGAATTGACTCGATGGCAATGAGTTTGGTTTTAGTATAATAATTTGGTCCCATCTCACCATTTTACAAACAGGGAAACCAAGGCCCAGAGGGCCCAGTAACTGGCCCCAGGTGAGCCTGTGGCCCTGTCCCTCCATAACCTCCCGGGTCAATTGGCAAGTCCTTTTTGTGGTTGTGCTGTGTAAGTGGTGAGAGAGGACTGGGCATTGACAGCCACGGACCTTGCTCTCAAGGAGCTTCTGGCCTTGTTGAGGAGATGAGATGGACACGTGGAAGAGAGCTAGATTTACTGCCGAATCATGTATCCCTGAGTCTGGGTGTAACCGGAGCTCTGGGGCCCTGTCCATAGCACTGTCCCAGGAATGACAAAAGAGTCAAATGTCCTCTGAGAACCCAGCACTGCCCCTGGGGCCCAGGCCTTAAGGTCCAGACTCCAGAACTCAGCCCTACCAGACTCCCACCCTGATTCCCTTGGATTCCTGTGACCCCCCAGTCCCTGTGGGTTACTCCTGAGTGGACGTATCTGGAGATGGGTGAGAGAAGGCAGTAGGGAAGAGAGGAGCCTTCTGTTTATCAACTCAAGTCTTCCCCTTCCTTTATGGGGGAAAATGCTCTCTTTCTGATTCCTCTTTTATTATCTGAAATTCTCGTGGGAGCAATTACCTCATGGTGGGAATTATGTGGTGTCTTTATTGTAGTGCCTGTCTGCCTGAGTTCCTCCTCCAAGTAATTGATTTTGCTAATTCAGAGCTGCTGAATGTTGTTTTAGGAGAGGGTGCTGGTGCAGAGGCAGGGGGATACCCACAAAGATGTATTTAAAGGCGTTGGCGGCAAGCAGTGCTGCTGGTGATGGTTAGTGGGTGAGGGGAAATGGAACAGTAACTAGAGATAATGTGTTTTTTAACTTTGAATTTGAATTTTTTTCCCTCTTGTATTGAAGGTGTGTGGGTTGTGTGGAATCTCGCCTGTCTGAGGAACTAGGACACATTTGTTGTAGGAAAATGAAGAGCTGAAAGGCAGGTTGTCACCCATTGCCACAGGCAGGTCAGCCCTGTGCGTTGGCCCTCAGTCTGACCTGGCCCTGGCCCTGACCATCTCAGAGGGTAAGGGAGGCTGCAGGGACTCCTTGGAGAGCCTTTCAGTTATGCAGCTGCTGTGAAATGGGCTGACCTTTACCCTGGCAGACCGAGGTGCTGGCTCCAGATCCTGCTGCCTGGGGCACTGCTGTCCACTGGGAGGGGAAGGGCAGATCAGGGCACCTGGCTTAATGGGGGTATGGAGAAGGACATGCACCAGGACCTCATTGTGGGGAAGTGCGATGTGGCTGGAGGTTTATCTGCTCAGTGAGTGAAAAGAAAGCGTGGGAAGACTTCCTCACGGAAACAGCTCCCAGCAAAGACCCAGAGAGGCCCAATTTCAGATGAGTGAATGATCTGGATGTGGAAGGAAAAGTGTGGGCTAGATGGTTTATCGGGTCTCTTTCATCTCAGGCAATCTGTGGAGGAAGAGTGCAGTGCACAGCTCCCATGGAGCCTCTCTTCCCTTCTTACCCTGTCCTTCCTTGCTGAACAGAAAGGGGTGGGGGTGGGGATGGCAGGGGTACTGGTTTGGCTCCAGACCCCAAAGTTGGTCTGCCCATTATCATAATGACTACCCTGAGGGCTGGACCCTCCATGGTCTTCAATTTGGGATCCTCATGGCATTTTCATCGCTGTTTTACAGATGAGGGAACTGAGGCCCAAGGTGATGTGTCCAAGTTCACATCATATCCAGCCTCTTGACTCCTAGCCCAGGACTTGGGGGCTGTAAAGCGACCAAGTAAGGGGCTGGGAGCTCATTGGCTGCGCAAGGGAGGTGGGGTGGGTGAGAATGCAGGTGGGAGGTGGGCTGGTTTCTCTGGGTCCATCAAGGCTCCTCGCCATGGATCTGGCTCTCTGACTATGACTAATTACTTGAGTTTGTGTGGAGTCACCTGCTTACTGGGAACCACCCAAGGACAGGGACCTTTTGTCACCTCAGGACCACCCCTCAGAGCCAGGGATTACATGGGGGTCAGCCAGGGGCTCGTTCAGTACAAGAGAAGAAACGCTCCTCAAACTGACTAAAGTTAAAGAGATTTTATTGGCTCATGAAGAACCCAAAGAGGTTCAAATGAATTAGTGAGGGCTCGATATCCATCTCTTTGTCTCTGTCCTTCCATTTTCCCTCAGTTCTAAGCTCTGTTTCTCCATAGAACTTGGAATGGGGAGGAGGGTTCTCAATGAAAATGGGGGCACTGGCAGTGAAAGAAAGGGGAGAAACTAGGCAGAAACACAGAAGACTCATAAACACCTAGGGGGCATGTCATGAATGTTTGTTAAATTCTATGTATTTTTGTAGAAAGTTTTTTTTCCTCCAAAGAAGACATTGTCGTAGACACAATATCCAGATGATATGAATGTATCTCCCATAAGCAAAACAAAGCAAACCCTGTTGTTGTTGTTGTTATGTGCTATCGAGTTGGACCGACTCATAGCAACCCCTCCTTGGGTTTCCGAGGCAGTATCACTACGAAAGTAGATTGCCCCATCTTCCTTCTGAGGAGTGGCTGAACCTCCAGCCTTCTGGTTAGCAGTCAAGTGCCTTAGGCACTATGCTACCAGAGCTCCCTAGGCATGGAAAAGGATTCTGAAGCCACATCTTGGATCAGCAGAAAAGAGTGCCATAATTGATTAGTGATGTCTTCCCTAGCTTTGGTGGCAGGGGTGGTAGTGTATGGGATGTGTGTGCTAATGTTGGCCTGATTGCTATTCATAGTCTGGTCTGAGTTTAGGTCTTATAGAAATCCTTTTAAGGATTGAAAACAATCAAGTCGAATCTAAATTTATGTTGAAAGTTTCTCCCAAACTTTAAAGGGTCAAATATATGTGGTTTAAAGCCCTTTCTGACTAGGTATAATACCACCCCACAGAATAAACCAAATGAAGCTCATCAAGTCAATTCTGACTCATGATGACCCCCATTTGGTTTCCAAGGCTATAAATCTTTATGGAAGCAGACTGCCTTTCTTCTGCAGAGCAGCTGGTGAGTTCGAACCACCAATCTTTTGGTTAGCAGCCAAATGCCTTAACAGCTACACCACCAGAGCTCCTACCCCACAGAATAGAAGGATAAATTACCAATGTGAAGGCATGTGGAGAAGGAGTGATTGTTGGAAGACGATGGCTCCTGACACTCCAAGGATTCCAGGAAGGCCTCCATATCTTTTCTCTGTGACAACAGCAAGTTCACAGCCCCTGCCTGGGCTGATTGAGTCAACACATAGTTTTTGAGTGTCTGTGCTGTGCCAGGCACCATTTTAGTGTTTATTGAGAACTTATTTCACTGAGCCACATAATTTTAAGCTTCTGAAAAGGGAGATGTTAAAAAGGGAGGCAGATCTAGGACTTTTTTTTAGCAAGGCTTTGGTAAGGCTTTAAGACATCTTACACATGGGCTGAGTATGGTATGTGTGTGTGTGTATGTGTGTGTATATATACACACACATATGTATATATGCACTGCAGTCAAGTTGGATCCGACTCATAGCAACCCCTCCTTGAGTTTTCAAGGTAGTATCACTACAGAAATAGATTGCCCAACCTTCCTTCTGAGGAGTAGCTAGTGGGATTGAACCACCAGCCTTCTGATTAGCAGTCAAATGCTTAGGTACTATGCTACCAGAGCTCCTAAAATTTCACCATTAGTGATTAATTCCTTTGATTAAGGATTGATTAGCCTTTCTCACTTAGTTAGCAACTAATGGGAGGCTGGAAGGAGATCTCATTCATCTCTAAGACTTCTTTGGGTTGAAAATTATCATTTATATTTTCTCCCCTGACAAGGTCCTGAGAAGATAGGGCCCCTATTTGGGGTGGAGGTGGAAGAAGAAGTTTTTGAGTCAACTCCGACTCATGTTGATCCCATGTGTGTCAAAGTAG
>NW_006921624.1:3457368-3466753 GCF_000298275.1 Orycteropus afer afer | reverse complement strand
CTGGGACTTTCTGTTCTGTTCTGTTCCTGGTCAGAGCAGTTGGTAGTGGTAGCTGGCACCATCTAGTTCTTCTGGTCTCAGTCTAGAGAGGCTATGGTTCATGAGGACCATTACTCCTTTGGATTACTTCCTTATTTGATTCTTTGGTTTTCTTCACTCTCCTTTGCTTAAGATGGAAAGAGACCAACGGTTGTATCTTAAATGGTCTCTCCAAGCTTTTAAGACCCCAGATACCACTTACTAAACTAGAATGAATGTAGGACTTAACTTTATGAACTATGTTATAAAAGTTATTAATATGTAATTGACCTACATGTCCTCTGAGACTATGGTGCTTAGCCTTCAAGCCCAGTAGCTCAGTCTCCATAGGGTTTTCAATAGCTTATTTTTTGGAAGTAGAGCTCTGGTGGCGTAGCACCTGAGGTATTTGACTGCTAACGAGAAGGCTGGCAGTTCAAACCCACCAGCCACTCCTCAGAGGGAAGGTTGGGCAATCTACTTCCATAGTGATACTGCCTTGGAAAACCAAGGAGGGGTTACTGTGAGTTGGAATCGACTTGACGGCAGTGAGTTTTTTTTTTTTAGACCACCAGAACTTTCTTTTGAGGCATCTCTGGATGGATTCAAACCTCCAGCCTTTGGTTAGCAGCCAAGCATATTAACCATTTGCACCACCTGGGACTCCAGAGGTGGAAATAAAAAAGAAGTTGAACAGGGACCAAGATACAACTTGGGCTGGTGATGGAAGTCAAAGTTTACGCATTGTATGTCATTGTGCCTACCCCACCCTGAGTGCTAAACTTAGCATCAGTCAAAAATTTTAGTCATCAAAATGCTTTTAGCGGTCATTGTTTTCCAAGTTTAAGTCCTTAAAGGCAGAACAAGAATTAAAAGTCCTTCCTGGCTCTGGCCACCCACTGTAGCCTCTCAAGATCCTTCCTCTAAGGAGGGCAGCTCCTACTCTGGCCGCCTGGGCCAGCTGCCGGAGGAAGTGCTGGACCGTTCAGACTCCCCTGGCCTCTCACCCTTTGTAGCTGAGGGAGCAGTTGTCTGCCTCCAGCTGGTTACTTTCTGGTCCCTAAGAGACGATTCCCCACTGAAAATGCTGGCTACTGACCCATTGGCAACCTCTGTCTCTCTCTCTATCTTTCTTTCTGTCTGTCTGTCTGTCTCTCTCTCTCTCTCTGACACACACACACACCATATAGTGGTTAAATGCTCTGAAGTTGGACTGAGTTAAACTGGATCTAGAATTGGCCAGGTCTGTCATTTAGCTGCATTTTGCTTACTTTCCCATCTGTAAAATTGGATAACAGTAGTAACCTCAGAGGGGTTTTAGAGGCATCAGTGAGGTGGATAATGCCTATCAGGTCCCTATTTAGGGCTTGGCATGTAGCATGAGCTAAATAATACCTGAGTTTTGTTTTTGTTTTTAATTGTGGTGAAAATAAACACAACCAAACATACACCAATTCAACAATTTCTACATGTATTGTTTCCACCCTTTGGCTATTGGGGACAGTGCTGCAGTGTATCCGGTAGAGAAGCAGCTTTCTCTATTCCACCTGAGTGGAATAGTTGGATCTTACACACATACTGCCTCCTCGGAAACCCAAGGAGGGGTTGCTATGAGTCGAATCAACCCGACAGCAGTGAGTTTGGTTTTTGGTTTATGGTAGCTCTATGTTCAGCTTTTTGAGGAATTGCCAAACTGTTTTCCACAGTTGTTGTTGTTACGTGCTGTCGAGTCTCACCTGACTCATAGCGACCCCTCCTTGGGTTTCCGAGGCAGTATCACTACAGAAGTAGATTGCCCAACCTTCCTTCCGAGGAGTGGCTGGTGGGTTTGAATCACCAGCTTTCTGGTTAGCAGTCAAATGCCTTAGGCACTACACTGCCAGAGCTCCTGTTTTCCACAGTGGCTAGACCATTTTACATTACCACCAGCAGTGGGTGAGGGTTCCTATTTCTCCACAACCTTACTAACACCTGTTTTTTTGATCATTGCCATTCTAATGGGAGCGAGATGGTATCCCATTGTGGTTTTTATTTGCATCTCTCTAATGGCTGTGGCGTAGGAGCTCTGGTAGCATAGTGCCTAAGGCACTTGACTGCTAACCAGAAGGCTGGCAGTTCAAACCCACCAGCCACTCCTCGGAAGGAAGGTTGGGCATTCCTACTTCCGTAGTGATACTGCCTCGGAAACCCAAGGAGGGTTCGCTATGAGTCGGGGCCGACTCGATGGCAAATAACAATAACAATGGCTGTGGCATGGCGCCTAATGCATTTGACTGCTAATCAGAAGGCTGGTGGTTCAAATGCACCAGCCACTCCTCGGAAGGAAGATTGGGCAATTTACTTCCGTAGTGATCCTGCCTCGGAAACCCAAGGAGGGGTCACTATGAGTCGGATCCATCTTGACGGCAGTGAATGGCTGATGCAATGTGGAAGTGCTCACTCGTCTATGCCAAGAAATTTGGAAGACAGCTACTTGGCCAACAGACTGGAAGAGATCCATATTAGTGCCCATTCCAAAGAAAAGTAATCCAACAGATTGTGGAAATTATCAAACAGTATCATTAATATCATACACGAGTCAAATTTTCTGGAAGATAACTAAAAAATGGTTGCAGCAGTATGATGACAATGAGCTGCCAGAAATTCAAACCAGATTCAGAAGAGGACGTGGAACAAAGGATATCATTGCTGATATCAGATGGATCATGGCTGGAAGTGGAATACCAGAAAGATGTTTACCTGTGTTGTATTGACTATGCAAAGGCATTCAACTCTGTGTATCATAACTTTATGGATAACATTTCAAAGAATGGAAATTGTGGAACACTTAATTGTGCTCATGTGGAACCTGTACATAGACCAAGAGGCACTTGTTTGAATGGAACAAGGGGATACTTCAGGATTTAAAATTAGGTAAGGTGTACATCAGTGTGGTATCATTTCACCATATTTATTCAATCTGTATTCTGGGCAAATTAATCAAGAACCTAGGCTATATGAAGAAGAACATAGCATCGAGGTTGGAGAAGACTCATTAACACCTGTGATACTAGATCACACAGCCTTGCTTGCTGAAAGCAAAGAGGACTCGAAGCACTTATTGATGAAGATCAAAGACTACAGCCTTCAGTATGGATTACACTTCAGCATAAAAACTAGGAGCTCTGGGGGCATAGTGCCTAAAGCATATGACTGCTAACCAGAAGGCTGGTGGTTCAAACCCACCATCCACTCCTCAGAAGGAATGTTGGACAATCTACTATGAAGATCTCTATGGCAATAGTGATATGGATTACACTTCATCATAAAGAAAACAAAAATCCTCGCAATTGGACCAATCAACAACATCATAGCAAATATAGAAAGTATTGAAGTTGCCAAGGATTTAATTTTAGTTAGATCCACAATCAACACCCATGGAAGTAGTGGTCAAGAAACCAAATGTGTTGTATTCAGCACATCTGTTGCAAAAGACCTTTTTAAGTTAAAAAGCAAATATGTCATTTTTGAAGACTAAAGTGCACCTGACTCAAGCTATGATATTTTCAGTTGCCTCATATGCATACAAAAGCTGGACAAATGAGTAAGGAAGACCAAAGAACAATTGCTGCCTTTGAATTATGGTGTTGGTGAAGTATATTGAATATACCATGGACTGCCAGAAGAACTAACAAATCTGTCTTGGAAGAAGTACAGCTGAAATGCTCCTTAGAAGCAAGGATGGTGAGACTTTGTCTCATGTACTTGGGACACGTTATCAGGAGGTCTAGTCCCTGGAGAAGGACATCATTCTTGGTAAAGTAGAGGGTCAGTGATAAAGAAGACCCTCAATGAGATAGATTGACACAGTGGCTGCAACAATGGGTTCCATGAAGCATAGTAATGATTGTGACAAGACCTTGTGGTGTTTCATTCTGCTGTATGTAGGGTCAGTATGGGTTGGAACCAACTCAATGGCCCCTAACTACAACAACAACAACGACTAGTTTTATAGAGCATCTTTTCATGTGCTTATTGTCCATTTGGCTATTCTTTTCAGTTCCTTGTCTGTTCAAGTCCTTTGCTCATTTTTTCATTGAATGTTGGTCTTTTTGTTGTTAAGTTCTAGACTTATTTTATATTTTTTTGAAACATCACGCTTTCAGTAGTTTGGATTTGATCCAGGTCAATAAACCAAAGTCATCAACACAGCTGTATGAAATTTTGTGTGTGGAGTAAAATCAAATTGTTAGACTTTGTTGTAGTGAAAAGAAAAATAATTTGCTGTGAAGCACTAAAGATGTTGGTGGTGAAGGACTGGGTGACGTATTCATTTTCTACTGCTAGTGTTACAAACTACCACAAACTTAGTGACTTAAAACACCAGAAATGTATTATCTTACAGTTATGGAGATCAGATGCCCCAAAATGGGCCTCGCTGGACTAATATCAAGGTGCCAGCATTGCTGCATTCCTTCTGGAGGCTCTAGGGGAGAATCTGACTCCTTGTCCCTTTCACCTTCTAGAGGCCACCCACATTTCTCGGCTCATGAACTTGTTCTTCCATCTTCAAAGCTACAGCAGTGAGTAGAGTTCTCCTCTCTTCCACCTCTCTCTCAATATTTTATATATTTTAGATATTAGACACTTTCCAGGCATATGGTTCCCCAAATTTTTCTCCCATTCTGTAGGTTTTCTTTTTTCACTTTTTTGATACAGTCCTTTGATGAACAAAATTATTTAATTTTTATGAGGTCCCATTGATCTGTTTTGTCTTTTGCTGCTCATGCTTTTGTTATATTCGATAACCTGTTGCTAAAACTAGGTTCCACAACATCGCCCCCACATTTTCTTCATTTGAGCTTTGAAGGTTGCCCTTCATTATTTCTCAGGCCTCTGACAGGCTCTCTAGCTTCCCTCTCTGGCCTTCCCAGACATCACATTCTTCTGGCTTCCTTTGACTTTTGGGTCCTCTGTGGGTCTTACCCTGGGTGCCTTCCTCTTCTCCTCCATCAGTTTTCACCTGAGTCCCATTCAAGCCCAGGGTGTCAGTGACCCCTGAACCAGGCCTATTCCCAATCCCGGTGGTAGATCTCCTACTCTAATCCTTTCTGCTGAGTTCCAGATGAAGAGAAGTGAGCAGTGATTTTCACCGGATATTCTAAAGGCACATTAACCCATACAACATGGAAGGCCTTCTTCCCCCTCAAAACCACTTCCTCCCACACTAATTACCGACCTCCTTCCTTCTCTTCCGCTCCAGACTTCCTTCTCTCTGGTGAAGACTATCATGCCCAGCCTGTGGGCCAGAGAACCTCTGCAGGTGGCTTCCCTCCTTTCCCTCCCTCTCTCCTATGTGCAAGACAGGTAGTTAAGTCTTCTGCTTCTCCCACGCTCCACCCCATCCTTGCCCTCATTACCCATATGGGAATAACCTTATCATTACAGCCTTAGCTCATCTTGTCTGTTTCCCATCCACCCTCCTCACTGCCCCCAAGTGAGCTTTTTAAATCTGGGTCTAATCAGATCACCCCCTGCTCAAGGACCTTGAGGGACATCCTATGTCCCCCAGGGTGTAGTCCAGACTTCTCTGTTCAATTTTCAGGGTCCTCTGAACTCCAGCAGGGACCTCCTTGTCCACAGCTTCTTTTTATGCACCCAGATGCTCAGCCAGCCGAACTGCTCCATGGCCTCCCACTTGTCCTGTTGTCATGCCTTTGTGCTCAAGGCTCCCCCTGCCTGGAATGTCATCCCCGCAGCCCTGCTCCTGCATGTTGAAATCCTACTGATTGATTGACTCATAATACTGGAGGGGGATGCGAGTCCCCATCTAGGCCAGCCGCCTGCCTCCACTCAGAACAGCATGGCTGTTTTGGTTTCTTACCTTCCCCTCAGCTCCTTGGGAGATGTTCCTTTCACAGAATCTATAATATTTGCAGCTCACTTGATTGGGTCTTAGCTCAGAAATCTCAGGGGAAATCTCGGGGGCTGGTCAGAGTAGGAGGGCTGCTTCTCCAGAAGGCAAGTGGGTGTCAGGATGGGTTTCACCAGTACCTGGCCCAGGGCTGAACTCTATGCTCCAAGATTCAATGTTTAACAGTGACGCTATTTGGGTTTTGTTGGATATGCTGGGCTCAGTGACTGCACCAGTCCCCCCACTGCCTGCTTGAGGGGCTGCTGACCCCCATCTATCCACTGGGAGGTAATATTTCTACTTCTTAGGCTAGGGCTACTGGGTGAATTGAGCAATGGTTCGAGTGAAAGTTAAGCAGAAATGGACAAACTAATAATTAACAGATGTCAATTGTTAATAGCTTAGAAATACCACTACTCCCCTGCCTCCCAGGAGGGAGGAGATGGCAGTCACTTGACCCCTTGGAAGAATCCATTTGACAGCCAGCTTGGGACAAGTCTGGAGGGGAGAGTAATAGGTTTTGTGGGGGTGTGAGGGACAGATGGATGTCTTTGCCAGAGCCATGGAGTGTTGACTTTGATTGCAGAGGGTTTCTTGGGGAAAGTGGCTGCTGAGCTAAAGGGGAAGGTGGCAGGGGTGAGGAGTATCTGTTCCTTGTCCCTGCCTCATCCTGATCCTGGCTGCTGTCAGACTGCAGGATGCTTCTAAGTGCACTCACTTCTATTTTTGCTTCTCCACAGTCCATTCTTTACTCGGAAGCCAATGTGTGGGGGTTTTTAATCTAACATGGATTGGCTCCCCTTGTCCCCGGCTCCCCACTGCTCTGAGAAGCACATGTGGCCCCCTGGGCATCTGCATGGTGCTGCTGGGCCTACCCTGGCTGCAGCTCCAGGCGCTCACATAGCCTTCCTCTCCCTCACTGTGCTTTCCACACTGGCCTTTCTTTCAGTTCCTTTAATACACGTGGGCCTGCTATGCCTCTGGCAGCTCACCTGAGCTATTCTGTCTGGACTCACCTCTTTGGAATAGTCTGTCCTTCTCATCATTCAGCTCTCATTTCCAGTGTCACCTCTTTGGGGAGGCCTTCTCTGACCCCTATGTCTAAATAGGACAACCCTTCCTACAGCTAGTCTACCTTAGGCTGTTTTTTCTTTTTCCTTTATACCTTATATTACAATTTTAATTTATACACACATGCACATGAATTGTGTGTGTCTCTATATGAAATTTTAATGCTTGTATTTGTGCATTCCCCACTGGATTGAAAGCCTATGAGGGCAACTTCCCTGTCTGGCTTTTCACCATTAGCATCTGTAGAGTTTCTGGTACACAGTAGGTGCTTGGTAAATATTTGTCAAATAAATGCATGAATCAGTAAATAAAGGCTCCAGGAGACCAAATCCTTGGCTAGGGTGAACAACCGTCTCAGCTACCCAGGACTGAGGAATTCCCAGGATGTGAGACTTTCAGTTTTAAAACTAGAATGAACTGATCACCCTACCCTCAGTCCCAGGGTCATGTCTTGGAGGATTGGGTTATTGTCGCCCCAGGTTCTGCTTAATGAGCGTCATCAAGAGTGAAAGCATTTCTGGGAAGCTGGGGAGATATTGGGTGCCTGGGGGCTGCTGCTCCCACCTGACTGGGGTCTGTTTATCCTGAGCCTCCCTGTAAGATGAGCAGCCACCTCTACTCAAACCCATTTTGCAGACTAAAACCTGTCTTGACATGCCCGAGGTCAGCTCCAAGTGCCAAGCTGGGGTCTTTGCTATGGTATAACATGGCCAGTCCTCCCAGTTCTGTCCTAGGCCAGAGTGACATCCGCCACCCAATTTATTCCCCCAGCATGGCCGTACTGGGCCAGTGGTCTTTTCTGGCAAGAGGTTTTTCTCAGGGCTGGAAACCACAGGGTAGGGTTAAAGATTTTAAGTTTTTTTCATCTCCAAGATCTGTTTGTTTTTTTTTCTTTATTCACATATTCTCTCAAAAGAAGCCATCTTCTTTTCTATCTCTTGCATTGGTCCAAACCCAGTTAGTTGGTTCTGTCTGGATTGTAGTTTCCCACCTCCCAGCTCTAAGGCTTGGTTGTCCCTTGAGTTCACTCCTGGTGCATCCAGCCCACTGCCCACCTGCACACCTCTGGCCTGGCTTCTCTCATCTCCTGGTCTTGGCTCAGGTGTTAGCTCCTCCTTGAAACAGCTCTTCCAAGCAGAGTCCATAGTCCCCCGGCTCCCCCCACTCACACCTATTAGGCTGTGAGTGCCCAGAAGGCAGGAGCTGGTATTGTTCTTGGTGTCCTCAGGACTGGGTCAGCGCCTGGCACACTGAAGGAATCACAAAGGTTTGTGTAAAGGAGGAAGAAAGGTGCCTGAGGAGCAGGGTAGAGTGGTGGCGAGAGCTCTGGAATAGACTGTCTGAAGCCAAATCGGGGCTGCTGCAAATCACTGTCTGTAGAAAAGTCACTTCTCTGAGTCTCAGTTTACTTATCTGCAAAATGGGGAGGTGCAAATACTTACTTCCTGGGGTAGTTCGAGAAGTTAAAGAACAGGAACTTTCCAAAAGCATTTAGTATGGTATCAGGCATGTAGTAAGTGCTCAAAACAAACAAACAAACAAAAAAACACCTCACTGCCCACAAGTCGATTTGACTCATAGCGACCCCTCCTTGGGGTTTCTGTGACTGTATCAGTATGGAAGTAGATTGCCCAGTCTTCCTTCCGAGGAGTGGCTGGTGGGTTTGAACCACCAGCCTTCTGGTTAGTAGTCAAATGCTTTAGGCACTGTGCCACCAGAGCTCTATTATAATCTTATGAGACCACAGATGTATATGTGGAGTGTGTATCTATATATATCTATACACACACATACACACACACAGAGTCATGTACTGCATACCTGTTTGGACAATGTCTGACTGCATATACATCTGTGGTCTCGTAAGATTATAGTAGAGAGAGATCTTAATTAGAGGATGGAACGTAGGGAATCCAATGGCTTCCTGCATGCAACACGTGTATCTCATGTCTCTTGTATACAAAGCAATTGTGCTGCCAAGGGTATAATGATACAGTACATATATAACCTATAATGCATGTCTTCATAGTCACAACAAACTGTTGCTGGCCTATGTATGTACTGGACTGGATTTTCTATCTAAAAAGTTTATTGTGTAACAATGTGTGCTCAGCGAGTGTTAATTTCTGTGATGTGGGCATTTAGAGTTTTTGGACAACAGGTATGTCACTGTAAACAAACCTTTCTGGATGGGAGCTCTGTGACTTGTCATTCTCAGTCCCTGGAGCATCAAGGGCACGGGTGGGGGGCCAAGGCGGAGGGGCCCTGCTTCCCACCCAGCCCCTGTACATGTCCCTTGCCCCCTCTAGGCTTGTTGTTGTTGTTATTTGCCGTCGAGTCGGCCCCAACTCATAGCGACCCCTCCTTGGGTTTCCGAGGCAGTATCACTACGGAAGTAGGATT
>NW_006921624.1:3400899-3455977 GCF_000298275.1 Orycteropus afer afer | reverse complement strand
AGACTGGGCAGTCTACTTCCATAGTGATACCACCTCGGAAACCCAAGGAGAGGTCGCTGTGAGTCGGGTCCAACTCCACGGCACGTAACAACAACAACAATCTTTCCAGGCAGATTGATCACTAGGCCTGTTTCTTCCATGGTACTTCTGGGTGGGTTTGAACCACCAACCTTTTGGTTACCAGCCGACCTCCAACCATTTGCCTCACCCAGGGACCTTCAGGTTGAGTGATATTTGAACAGGTAAAATGAAGGTGTGAAGGCATTCCAGACGGGAAATAGTGTGTGCAGAGGTTCAGAGGTGGAACCTCAACAGGACTGCCTCAGTTTGAGCTTTAGAAGGGCAGCTCCCCTGCCTGCCCCTGCCCCACCCCAGGTTCTAGTGGGAGCTAGGTTGGAACTAGGGACTTGCCCAAGAAGGATGAAGATACAGGAGACTCACCTGAAGAAACACTGAATAAGGAGGACAAGATTCTGTTGGCTTTTTTTTTTTTTAATTAATAGATATGGAGCAGTTTTAAAGGCATTCTGGTGGTATAATGCCTAAGGCATTTGACTGCTAACCAGAAGGTTTGGCGGTTCAAACCCACCAGCTGCTCTGTGGAAGGAAGATGAGGCAATCTACTTCCATAAAGGTTTACCGTCTAGGAAACCCAATGGGGGTCGCTATGACTTGGAATCGACTTGGTGGCAGTGAGTTTGGGCTTTTTGAGAGCACTTTTAGGTTTTAAGCAGAAAATACAGTTCACACATACCTCCTCCCCCTGCACACTATTTCTCCTGTTATTAACATCTTGTGATAGTATGGCATGTTTTCTATAATCGATGACCATTATTGATACATTATTATTAACGAAAGCCCATAGTTTTCTTTTTGTTTAAAGACCATAGTTTACACTAGGGTTCACTCTTTTTGTTGTATAGTTCTGTGTCTATTAAAAAGACAATAGAAAGTCTTTTTAATTTTTAAAGACTTTTAGTTTGCTTATTATGATAAAAAATAGCATATTCCTTAATTTAAAATAAAATCAAACATTACAGAAGGGTATAAAATGAAAACTAGCCTGCCCCCTTACTTGTACCCCCCCACAACACATATGCACACACACGTGCACACACACACACATTCCCCAGAATAACCATTGTTTATTTTTCAGAAGAATACACAAAAACTTGTTTCCTTGTTTCCACAGAGATATCCTTTCAGGGCTCGTCGCCCAAGTCCTGAACTGTTACATGTATTGTCACTTCACAGTGTACCGTGCCTGTACCATGCATCTCCACCTCATGCTGCGTAAGGGCCACACACCATTCCATTTTCAGGAAGCACCACGATTTATTCAACCAGCCCCTACTGATGGACATGGGTGTTGCTTACATCCTTTTTTTCTGCCATAAATATCCTTGTGCATCTGTCCTTGAATACTTCTGTGAGTTTATCTGGGAGATAGAATATAGAGAAAATATATGAATGTAACATAGACGTCCTAGTACGTGGATTTTAACAGTTGATGAATGTTGCTGACTTGCTTTCCACAAAGCTTGAGTGGCTTACACTCCTGGCAGTAGCAGGTGAGAGAGGGTGTGGCCATGGTCTTCCTGTGTATCAAGAGCTGGGCGGGGCCAGGGCTGAGGTGGAGTTTGTATGGCCCCAGGGGGCAGACCCCAGCCAGTGGGGGACATTCTCAGTGCTGTCTTGTTCTGAGGGAGCCTCTGGACAGGGACAGGGGAGGGGCCTGTCAACCTCCTTTGGGGAGACCTGTCCAGTTGTCTGTGGTAGCAGCAGGAGTATTCAGGGACCAAAAAGCTACTAATGGGGAGATTTAGAACAGGGATTTGACTTGGTTTGAACCAGTTCAGTCATGGCTGATGAAGTGCTACAGATCTGAATTTGGTTGAATATGTGGTTGAAATGAAATAGTAACCAGAGTGGGAAAAATTATGGGTTGAAGCCCTGGATGGGAGACTCAGAAGAGGCATGTTGTTGTTGTTGTTACGTGCCGTTGAATCGGACCTGACACATAGCGACTCCTCCTTGGGTTTCTGAGGCGGTATCACTATGGAAGTAGATTGCCCAACCTTCCTTCCAAGGAGTGGCTGGTGGGTTTGAACCGCCAGGCTTCTGGTTAGCAGTCAAGTGCCTTAGGCACTACGGCACCAGAGCTCCCAAGAATAGGCATAATGAGCCCTTTCAGGAACTTGATGCAGGAGATTGGATTATTGGCTGGACTATGGAGAGCGACACACTTTCAAAGGGCCGTAGTCTGCCACCATCTTTGAATGGAGCACCACTGTTTCTGATTCTGCTGGTGAAGAGGTTTGGTTGCTATGCAATGCAACCAAATGCTCTTGTTTTCTAACAGGAAGATTAAGTTTCCAGTAGTGTGTTGACCCATGGTTTTTCCTGATCCAGTTATCTTTATGGTTCACCCACACTTTACAAATTTGAGTCTATTCCTGGTTCACTTTATTGGCCATGATTGAATCAGGAGAACCTTTTTGAAGCCCTGATTTGGAATCAGAAACTTTGAGTTCAAACTGATTCTGTCAGTTACCACTGTGCTTCCTTGGACCAGTCACTTAACCTGAGTCTTAGTTGCTTCATTTCTGTGAAATGGGATAATAACAGTACCTCCCTCACAGGGCTGGCAGGAGGGTGCACTGAGCACACCTGCCTTACAGTGTTTGGTGCAGGCTTGTACAACATAACAGGGATGGGGTACCATGAAGGTGACCTGCTCACCCCAGCATGAGATGATGACTAGCATCGGCTGTGGGCTTCTGGGTGAGGCAGAGATGCTTCCTGATTGGAGTCTGCAAGACTCAGTGATGGACCTGAGGTGCTGGTGAAAGAAGAGGATGTAAAGGGTAGACTCTCCTTCCCTCTTGGTTCCCATTGCCACCTGGGGAGCCCTGTTTGGGGGTCCTGTCTGTAAAAGCTATCCCTTCAGGGATGGGATAGGTCAAGAGGCATTGGGGGCAGGACCTAGGTTGAAAGGTAGCCCTGGAGTACACCAGGAGGAGGAAAGCCTATCTAGCTTGCCCGCTGGTGGCAGAAAGAGCCAGTGGTGTCAGCGGGCCCCTTGGCTTGTTCCAGAAAATGTGGCCAGAGACATTGTTGAGCAGTGTTTGGGCGCGTCCTCATGGCACCCTTTCTTCTCGGGTAATTAATGATGCTTTCATCCCTCTCAGAGGCAGTGGTGGGTACAGTGGGGTGTCTGGGTGGGCGCCGTGCAGACACTCGGAGCCCACTCCAGCCTTCTTTGGTGATTTATCACCTGTCGGCTTTGCTCTTTCGGGACATAAAACAAGTTCCCTGGGAGGCAGCCAGGGGCCCTGAAGCCCAAGCTGGGCTGTCTAAGGGGCAGTAGCTTCCAGGGGGGTCATTCTCCAGGGGCCTCTGCCAAGCCCGGCCCAGGGAAGGGCTTTGCATTAAGCTGGAACAACCAGGCTGCTGACACATGGCTTGGTCCTCCTCTGTGATCTGGCTGAGCCAGGCAGGCAGAGACAGAGGCTCTGAGAAGGTCAGAGCTGTGCCAGGCATCTCACAGCCAGAATCTGGGCTCCAGGACATGTCCTGCTCATTTACCTTTAAACCCCCAGCCTGAAGCCCGGGTTTCTTAAGCAGAATCCAGGAAGTCTCTGGTTGGAATTTACAGTGTCCAAGAATTTAGGCCAAGAACTTGGACAGAGAAAAAAAGAATTTTTTTCACTAACCTCTGATTATAATTACAAATTGTAATTCCTTTGATTATAAAAATTGTGGATAATAAACCACAGTGGCATTAGCTATTCTTATGACTTTATCACCAAGGGAAACCACAGAAACTTTCCTGTCATATTACAGTGGTTGTGGGGTATCTTGAAATATTGTTTTTGTTCATCACTCCTTTGAAATTACAGCACCTAGATCTTATTTAATGCTTTAATAAAGAACCACATATATCACTTTAGCATGCTTTTGTATAATATTTTGAAACCATATTTCACTGTAATGGGTTTTCTTTGTAATCCTCTGTATTTGGTCTGATGTATTCAAAGACACTTTTCTGAGAAGGAGTCCTTAGGCTTTCACTAGCTGCCAGAGGGGTCCATGGCACAACGCAAGGTTAAAACCCCTGCCAAAGCCCTGGGAGGGACCCTCAGGCTGGGTCCTTCAAGCTGTGTCTCTCTTGCTGTCCCTCACTAATAAGGTCAACGTGTCCTGTTGTCACTTGAACTTAAATCTGCACCAAACAAGCCTGCCCCATGTGTCTGGCTCTGTGCTGGGCATTGCGGGGAGGCAGCTCCTCAGAAGGGGGACCGTGCCCCACTAGGAGCTCCTGGCCTCATCAGGAGTGGGGTGGGGAGCAAGACTTGTACACAAATAGCTGTACAAAGAGACACTGAGATGCTTTCTGGCTGGGAATCAGAGGAGGGAGAAAGCACACTGTAGGGACTTGATTGAAGATCCAGGAAGGCTTCCTGGAGAAAGTGGCCTTGGATTTGGGCCTTGAGAATTCTTAAGTAGGAGATATGAGGAGAAGCACTTTGAGCAGAGAGCCCAGCATGAGCAGAGGCACAGAGGCCAGCTGGTGGGTGCATGTGTGGTGAGAGAGGAGGGGGCTCAACTGGAAGGTCTGGGAGAGAGAGGATGGTGAGGATGGGAATGGAAGTCCTGTGGGCCCAGGAAGCCATAGCAAGGTTTGCAGCAGAGGAGTGACATAGTCAGGGTTGAGTTCAAAGATAGCAGCCTCTGGCTGCTGAGTAGAGGGATAACTGGGAGACCTGGAGGCTGGAAGGCCAGCGAGGAGGTGAGACATCATTTGAATGGGGGACGATGAGACCTAAACTGGAGCCCAGATTGAGGGGCCTGGTGGGGGCAGACAGGAGATTGTTCCAGCTGTGGAATGAGGGGAAGGTCAGCAAGGCTCAGACCCCAGGCTCTGCGTTTGAGTCCTGGCTTGCAGGTTACGAGTGGTGTGGCCTCTTGAATGTCAGTGATGCTTTCCAAGGTTCATTTCTCACTGGCCACTTGGGGTGAGAGCAGGCCTGCCTTGCAGGGTTGTTGTGAGGCTGAACTTAGATGACACTTTCAGAGCTCAGCACACTGCTCAGCATGGGGTAAGTTCTGGATACCCTGTAGCTATAGTGGTTCTGTTACCAGGAATGAAGCAGACGGGACCAGGTGTGTGTGTGTGTGGGGGGGTGCGGATGCAGGGAGAAGAGAGGCCAAGTGTGAGGGTTCAAGTCACCACTGAGTCCTGGGCCTCTGCAACCTGTATTGAGAATGGGCCAGGTTCACCCTTCCCTACCCCCTACCTAGGATGCTAGTCTTGACCACCCCGTTGTCCCAAAGGACTGGGCCCGGGACACCTCCTGCCCTATCTTCAGCCCCTCCATCCAGCTTGCGTCAGATAGAGCCTCCTCTGGCCTCTCAAGTGTAGTCCCAGATACAGACTCCCAAGGAAGCATCAAACGAAAATTCAGCCTCTTTCCTGACACCTCTGACACCTGCCCGGTTCTTCCCTCCAGTAGTTCCAGTTGCTGGTGCCTTAGGACTTGAAGGGTTTTCTGATTCTGTTGCCACGTGGGGACCATGCAGCTCAGAGCAAGAAGGGACTAGACCAGTAATATCACACTGTGAGTCCCAGAGCCCCAGCTGAGCAGATGCCAAAGGGGTCCATGGTCAGGTAGGTGAGGAGGAAGGCAGCGGCTTCCAACATGGAACTTTGCAGGAACATGTTCTCCTCTGGCTCCTGTTCATGCTGGGGCCATATCATGGGTCACTAGAATTCTGTTCTCCCCTTCCAACACTCACCCAGACCCTGGCCAGGGACTCCCACACACCACGTGACTTCCCTCCCTCCTGGGTCAGGAGTTCCAGCTTAAACTCCGCTAAGTGATTGTGCTGCTCTGGGCAGTGGGAGCCCACAGACGCCAGAGAATAAATTTGCCATGTTTTGTAGAGCATGCAGAAGCATATTTTGGGGGTTTAATCTTCTTAATAAATCGTTCTCAGATTGTGCACTATTAAACCCCCGGAAAATTCATGAGCACGCTGGGAATAGAGACCTCATCGGGGAGGTTTGACATGAACAACACAATAAACGCAGCTTCTAAATTGGGTCAGGGAAGCCTCTGAGGCCCAGAGAAAGGACATTCCCGCTTGGCTCTCCCCAGGCCTGTAAATTAATCATGCATACAAAGGGTGCCTTGTCCTGTCTTGTCAGAGCTGGGGGTTGTGTCTTTGCCCACTGCCCACCGCCCCCACCCCCAACCTCAGCCACAAACAGAGTGCCTGGTGAGGCATTTCAGCTTCTGTGTTTTGTTATTCCTGTGTCTCCAAAGCAAGGTGGGTGTACATTTCAGCAAGAGAGATATAGGTTAGATAGGGGGAAGAACTTCCTGGCTGACCGTGGGGCAGTGCAAAATCCTGGCCTGGGTATTCAGGGAACCTGGGGAGATTCTTTTCTGTAGGACTTTTAAGACCTGGCAGGCTCTTTCCCCTCTTTGGCACTCTCAGGCCACTGCCCTGTGACAGCAGTGACCAGGAGAGGACAAGTCTCAGGAACTAGCCTGGAAAGTGCCTCCTCCTGGGCTATCTTGGGGGATTTATCTCCCTCCAGGGCTAAGAGGCCCAACTAACTAATGGGTACCAGGCCAGTGTCCTCCAAGTCCAAACTTTCACTATGGTCTAACCACATGACATTTGGAAAAGAGAGGTCAAATTAGGTCTCTGTTGTGGGTCCCAGACTGCTGCTAAGGTCTCAGTAGTTTACTTCCTTCCCTGATACCTGATGCCTGTTGGACTCCTATCCAAAGACCTGGCCTGGATGCCTCTTCCTCTGTGAAGCATTCCTTGATTTCTCCCCACCCTGTCAGTCAGAATTAATTACTCCCTCCCTTGTGTTTCCCTCTGCCTTGGGTCCCTTGTCTGTGGGTCCCTGGGGGAGTCCATGTGTCCCAGTAGAATGTTGTCTCCTAAGGACAGGGACTTGTCGGAGTCCTCTTGGGCACACAGTCTTCCTCTCAGTCCTATGCCAGGACTTGCACAGGTGTTTAAATGCCATCCCCTGGGAAGTGCCCTCCGTGAACTCCCAGTGTGGGGACTGAATAGCCTGGCTTTTCCCAATGACACTGAGAACCCTGAGCTTCTGGGCAGGCAGCATAGTGGGGGCAGAAGGTGAGGTGCAGAAGGCAGAGGCCTGGCCCCAGCTGGCCATGCTGGCCCTATTTTTACTCACTTGGTTCTAAGCTTTCACCACTTTTAGTCTTTCTTCTCTGAGCCTGTTCAAAGGCCTCTGCTCTGGTTCTGCAGCTGGGTTGTTAACTGCTGTTGTGTTGACTGCCACATCATGGCGACTCCATCCCCAGTGGGACTGGATCATTGTGATCCATAGTGTTGTCATTGGCTGATTTTCGGGAGGCAGAGGGACTCCATCCCCAGTGGGACTGGATCATTGTGATCCATAGCATTGTCACTGGCTGATTTTTGGGAAGTAGATCACCAGGCTTTTCATCCTAATCCATCTTACTTTAGAAGCTCTGTTGAAACCTGTTCAGCATCATAGCAACATGAAAGTCCCCACTGAGGTGGTGGCTGTGCTGAAGTGCATTGGCTGGGAATCAAACCTGAGGCTTCTACGTGGGAGGGGCAATTACAGCAGGTCTTTGGAGCACCTCCCTAAGCTGCCAGGGCCCCAGGCAGCCCCTGGCACTTAGAAACCAGGAACCAGCCCCATCCTAGCAGAGCCTCTGTGAGCAGTTTGGAGGGAGTCTGAGGCCGGCCAAGTATAGAGGGGGAGTTCACCAACAGCACTTGAGGAAAGGTTGGAGGTCCTGCTGAAGGTGAGGGCTAGGGAGGAGCCTTTCTCTGGGATGGGTGGATAGGAGTGGCGATTCAGCCTCAGCGGTGGGCATTGAAAGGAAGCAGGACAGTGGCAACAGGAGAAGGCAGATCAAGGGGCTCTTTCTGGGGCTGCCCTTTCTCCACAGCCATCCCTACCCCATGGACTGGCCTATTTCCTGGTGACTTTGGCCTCACAGATACTCTTAGCCCATTGACCAGAGTAGCCCAACATTGTTGCTGTTATGTGCCATCGAGTCGGACCTGACTCATAGTGACCTCTCCTTGGGTTGCCGAGGCTGTATCACTACGGAAGTAGATTGCCCAACCTTCCTTCTGAGGAGTGGCTAGTGGATTTGAACCACCAGCCTTCTGGTTAGCAGTCAAGTGCCTTAGGCACTATGCTACCAGAGCTCCTAGCCCAACATCAGGCCCTGGCTAAACCGTGGGGTCTCAGGTATGGCAGTATATGTGCGTGTGCCTAAGTGCGTGTGTGCATGTGAGTGTGTCAGGGGAAGCTGATGGAGGGTGGCTTTGGTGTGGAGGACTCTCCAGACAGGCAAGACCTTGGTACAGAGATGGATAGGGCCGGGCAGTAAATGCCACAAGTCAGCAGGTAGGGAAGGAGAGTCGTGAGACCCGTGGGGTCAAGGAAACCCTTGGGCTATTCACTGGACGGCACTAACACAGTTCCTAAAAAGAATCCTGGGCTTGGTACACAGCTCTTCAGAATTTCCCAAGCTCTTTCAGATTCACCATCTCATTTCAGTCTCAGACAGCCTGCGAGAAAGTGGGTTCCTTCCTTATTTTACCAATAAGAACATTGAGTTCTAGAGTGAACTTGTGAAAGGCTAACTGCTAGCTGGTGGAAGAACTAGGACTGGAGCCTCAGTCTCTCAGGCCACAGGTTCAATGTTTCTTCTTCCAGACCTGCTGCCTGTTGTGGACCTATTGTGTGTGTGCCTTCTGTGAGAGAGGCATTAGCTCTGCCTTCTAGGATGTCCTGCCTGCAGGGGAGAAGGCAGCCTGAGAGAAGGGTTTGATGCAGAGGCAGAGGTGTCATCCCAAGGAGAGATGAGCTCTGATGGGGGTGATGGGTTATCAGTGAGGCCTCCCTAGGGAGCATTTTGGAGCTATTGTTGCTGTGTGCCATAGAGTCAATTCTGACTCATCACGACCCTATAGGACAGAGTAGAACTGCCCATAGGGTTTCCTAGGCTGTAATCTTTGTGGGGAAGTAGCCCTGGTGGTGCAATGAATGGTTAAGTGCTTGGCTGCTAACCAAAAGGTTGGTGGTTCAAACCCACCAGTGGTTCTGCAGGAGAAAAGACCTCGCAGGCTGGGCCTGTAAAAGATTACAGTTCAGGAAACCCCCTGGGGGCACTTCTACTCTATCCTATTGGGTCGGTATGAGTCAGAACCAACTCCACGGCACACAACAGCAACAGTCTTTGTGAGAGCAGATTGCCGGGTTTGCTTTCCTTTGGAACCCGGTATGTTCAAACTACAGCCTATCAGTGCCCAGCATTTAACCCTTGAGCTACCAGGGCTTCTTACTGTAGAGCTAGACCTTGGCAAAGGAAAGGTGTCCAAAGCAGATAGAATGGGGCTTGGAAGTGGAGTCCGTTCAAAAGCAGGACACTTTGTGGGCGAAGAAAAGATAGTAAAAAGCAGATTGAGGGCAAGCTGGCTGAGCCAGTTTGCAAAGCCTTGAACGCTGCAGGGCCTGGTGGGTGCTCTGACCAGGGAGAGTCACATTTGAAGAACCCTGCTGTAGAGAAACGTCTGAAGTCTGGCCCTGGGCCCGGAGGTCTTAGGGATATATAGTGGCTGCAGCAGCCCCCTGGCTGCACCCTAGAAATCACCTCTCCCCTCTCAGCTCTGTCCTTTTCTGTCCTCTTTCCCTGGCCAGACCTCCTGGCCTCACCCACTTTTATTCCCCCTTTAGCATAAAGGAGAGTAATTTGCCTCTTAAGATGGCAAAGTGACTGAGAAGAGGAAAAAAACAAAGGCAGAGAAGTGGTTGCTACGGAAACTGAAAGTAGAAGCAGAAACTTTTCAGGAATAGGAGGGAGGGGGAGAAAAGTAGTCAAGGGGGGAAAGCCTGGCCCAGGCCAGCTTGGAATGTTCCCTCTCCCAACATCCCTGGCTGGACAATGCTAGGTCCCGGCTCCTGCAGCAGGAGGGCCTTCTGGTTTCTCCCAAGCCTGGGCGTGAGATGCTTGGCTCCAGTTTCAGGTAAGAGCTTGTGGTCTGAGGAGGAGCCCGTGTTGTCTGCCTGGATCCTGGCATGGTTCTGAGCCGCCCATCACACGTCTGCCCATAGAAGCATAAGCCTCCCTGCAGGTCCTCGCATGATGTTTTGATTCCATTGTTGTAACACGTACAGATGACGTGGCCAAGACTTGACAGTTTACAAGGCAGCTTCCCATGTGCTGCCTCATTCAAGTCCTGTGAAAGTCCTGGGAGGATTACTCATATTCTACAGAGAGGGGCGTTGAGGTCCAGAGAGGTTAGAGGGGACTAGCCCCAGGTCACAGAGCTGATAACCTCTAGGAGTAGAATTGCAATGCAGGGCTGTCAGCTCTCCTAGCCTCTGGGATACACTTATGTTTTTTAGCAGGTAACTCTGCCTCGAACTGAGCCCTCTGTAGCCTCCAGACCCTTCTCATCCCTCACTCCAGTGGGACTTCCCCAGGGCTGCTGCCATTTGCTTTCTGTGTGGCCTGCTCTAGGCAAGTTCCTTCTCTCTGAGCCTTGGTTTCCTTATCTGTAAATTGGGCATAATAGTGCCTTCTGCCTCTGAGGATTGTTGTAAACATACATCCTTGGTGAGATAAGCAACCTCTCTGTGTTTCAGAGAAGTTTCTTCATCTGCAGAACGGGTCTGAGGAGTTCTTGCCTCGCCTGAGGCCTTGGAAAGGGAGATTAAGATCAGGGCTGTGGAGCCTGTGGAAACGTTTGAGGCTGGTTGCAGGTGCAGACAGTGATGCCTCCCTGCCCAACACTAGAGTCTCCACCTTGGTCCTAAAATTGGCCACCTATGACCTCAGTGGGCACCATGACATCTCAGCCTAAATTCTCTCTGTCAGGCCTTCCTGGCCAGAACAAGGGAAGGGAGAGGAATTGAACCCTGCCCAGAGAGCCCCTGACTGCTCAGGTTTGGGTCTGGAATGAGCCCTTGGAATCCCACATGGCCTCGTGGGCCCACTCTCGAAATGGAGCCAAGCCTTAGATTTCTCTGGGGAGAGGCCCAATGAAGCAAATGTATTATTAAACAGCGGAAAGGCAGCATGTCGCATGCGAAAGATAATGGGGGAAATTTATGTGATGGGCTATAAATCACAGAATGAAAAGCACTGAAACCTGTGGGGAGGAAAATGAATGAGTCCTGAGCTGTGACTTGTTTGGGGTGGGGGTGGCGGGCGTTTGGCCCCGTTTTGCCGTGAGCCCAGGAGTGTCATGCTGCGTGGAGGCCCAGAGGTCTGAGGGACTCGAGTTTACATTCACTTGTACAGCTGTGATGCCCCCACACTCTTCGTGATTGGCAGCTGCCATGTGATAATGGCAGCTAGGCACTGGGGTTACAGCTTGAGCAGGGCAGACATGAGGACCCTCTTACCTTTGAGGAGAGCACTGTGTGCCAGGGGAACAGATGTGAAATGCATCGTTATATATGTATGTATGTGTATACACACACACACACACACACATACATGCATACATATAAACCAGTTGCCATGGAGTCAGTTCTAACTCACAGCGACCCCATGTGTGTCTGAATAGAACTGTGTGCTCCATCAGGTTCCCTGTGGCTGACATTTCAGAAATCTATTGCCAGCTCTGTCTTTCAAAGTGTCTCTAGGTGAATTTGAGCTGCCACCTTTTTGGGGTTAGTAGCCAAGTGATTAACTGTATGTACTACCCAGGGCCACACACATACACATACGTATATATGCCTACACACAGTTGGCCCTCTGTATCCATGGATTCACATCCATGGATTCACATCCATGGATTCAACCAACCTTGGACTGAAAATATTCAGGGGGAGAAATAAAAGCAATTAAGTAGCAAAGCAATCCCTCAAAGGCTGAGAGGGAGCATAAGGTGCTATTTGCATGGCATTTACATTGTATTGGATACTATAATCTGGAGATGATTTAAAGTATACAGGATGATATGCATAGGTTATATGCAAGTATTACACTATCTATATAAGGGACTTGAGCATCCCAGGATTTTGGTATTTGCAGGGAAGACTCTCTCTCTCTCTCTATATATATATTTACATATTGCTTTGTGTGCACGATACATTCTGTGATTTGGACATTGTGTGAACACCATATTGTAGTCTGGTCCTGCTTTTTCCTTAAGCGTCTTGAACAAGCTTCATGCCTTAGCAGTGATCATCAACATGCTGAGAGGGATTCACTTTTCATGTTTTGTCCTCATTCATGTCATTAGCAATTTCTCCATATCTGATATAGGCCCTTCTCACATTTTTATTAGCCTTGTAGCTTTCAGGGGAGCCAATACTTTAACAGCTTGGAGAATTTTTTCTTTGTTTTTGAGGATCCTTGTGATTGTGAAGTGTGACATGCCTTGCATTCACTGATTTTCCACTTTCATGTTGTTTAATAACCTTTTGTTTTACTTCCAAATCAATACTTCTACTTTACCTCTTGCTGCTGCTATCACTAGCACTGTTTTTGCTGCTTTTGGGAGCCATGATGCACTTCTTGGTAATATTTTCAAAAGAAATTAAGTAGATAACATTACAACACTCAGAAGACATGCAATACACAAGATTGGATGCTTCTGCCTACGAGTCTAAGCACACACTGTTATACAATAAACTTTTTAGATAAAAAATACAGTCTAGTACATACATAGGCCAGTAACATAGTTTATTGTGACTATGAAGGCATGTATGGGTTATATATGTACTGTACCATTATACCCCTAGTAGCACAATTGCTTTGTATACAAGAGACATGAGATACACGTGTTACATGCAGGAAGCTGTTGCATTTCCTACGTCCCATTCTCTGATTGAGAGTTCTGAATTCTGTTATAATCTTATGAGACCATGGATGTATAGGTGGTCAGACATTGTCGAAACAGATATTCAGATATTATGCAGTGCATGACTCTGTGTGTGTGTGTGTGTGTGTATATATATATATATATACACACACACATACAGTATATATGTAAACAGATATTATGGAGTGCATGACCATATATATATATAAATATATATATACACATACAGTATATATGTAAACAGATATTATGGAGTGCATGACCATATATATATACACACACATATATGTTTCATAAGATTATAATAGAGCTCTGGTGGCATAGTGCCTGAGGCACTTGACTGCTAACCAGAAGGCTGGCGGTTCAAACCCACCAGCCACTCCTCAGAAGGAAGGTTGGGCAATCTACTTCCGTGTGGCTTGAGCAGGGCAGACATGAGGACCCTACCCTTGAAGAGAGCACAGAGTGCCAGGGAAACAGATGTGAAATGCATCATTATATATGTATGTGTGTGTGTATACACACACACATATACACACATACATATAAACCAGTTGCCACGGAGTCAGTTCCAACTCATAGCCACCCCATGTGTGGGATCGGAAACCCAAGGAGGGGTTGCTATGAGTGGAGACGACTCGGCAGCACAAAACAACAACATATATACACATATACATATGTTGTTGTTACGTGCCATCGAGTCAGACCCGACTCATAGCAACCCCTCCTTGAGTTTCCGAGGCAGTATCACTATGGAAGTAGATTGCTCCATCTTCCTTCTGAGGAGTGGCTGGTGGGTTTGAACCACCAGCCTTCTGGTTAGCAGTCAAGTGCCTTAGGCACTATGCTACCAGAGCTCCTTATATATGTATACACATATATATGTGTGTGTGTGTGTGTGTGTGTGTGTGTGTATATATATATATGTATATATATATGTATGTATGTATTTTACTTGGAGCCACAACACCTATGGAACCAGCAGTCAAAAAATCAGATATATTGTACTGGGCAATTCTGCTGTAAGAGACCTCTTTAAAAGTGTTAAGAAGCAAAGATATGATTCTGAAGACTAAAGTGCACCTAACTTAAGCCATGGCATTTTCAGTCACCTCATATGCATGTGAAAGCTAGACTGTGAATAAGGAAGACTGAAGAAGAATTGATGCTTTTGAGTTGTGGCGTTGGCGAAGAATACTGAAAATACCACAGACTGCCAGAAGAATGAACAAATCTGTTCTGGACAAAGTGCAACTGAAATGTTCCTTGGAAATGAGAATGGTCAGACTTTGTCTCACTTACTTTGGTCATGTTGTCAGAAGGAACCATTCCCTGGAGAAGGATGTCATGCTTGGTAAAGTAGAGGGTCAGCAAAAAAGGGGAAAGCCTTTAACAAGATGGATTGACACAGCGGCTGCAGTGATGGGCTCGAGTATAGCAAGGATTGTGAGGCTGGCACAAGACTGGGCAGTGTTTCATCCTGTTGTTGATTCAGCAGTAACAAGTTTTCATATATCTAAGGAGTCTCGGAATTATGTTGTATCCGAGTTACAACGAACCACAGTGATGAATGTCTGGTTTTTTTTTTTGTTTGTTTTTTTGAACCACAGTGATGAGCCTGTAAAGCGATACCTATTGGAGCCGTGATGGGATATTTTAATCAGCCCAGGACCTAGTGAGGTCAGAGGGTACAGAGTGATGAATGTCTGGTGGTTTTTTTTTTTTTTTTTACATCATATCACTAGTAATATGTACGACATACAATGTTAAAATATATCTGTAAGTTTGTATGTAATGTTTCCAACACCCAAACACAAATAAAGATCAGATTTATAAAGACACTGCTCATAAAAGGCAATAATAATGAAAAGTAAAAAACAAATGAGGTATTTGACTTACGTCAGAACTGAGTTGAGGGCTGTGGGAGTCCCCAAAGTTAGGGATAGTGCTGCCCTGGGCCTGTGGTGACAGTGGAGATGGAGAGTCATCAGAATGGAATCCCGTTGTAAGTCAGGGACTACCTGTATGTGTGTGTATATATATATATATATTATATGGAGCTCTGGTGGCGTAAGACACTTGACTGCTAACCAGAAGGCTGGCAGTTCAAACCCACCAGCCACTCCTTGAAAGGAAGGTAGGGAGGTTGGACAGTCTACTTCCGTAGTGATACCACCTCGGAAACCCAAGGAGGGGTCGCTATGAGTCGGATCCGACCTCACAGCAGTGAGTATCATGCGCTGAGCTCCGTGGAGGAAGAGTGCAAGGAGCTCTGTTGTGGGAGGGTTGGGAGGAACCAGTGGAGTTTTCAGAGAGGAGAAGTTCCTCTGGGAAAAGAAGAGTGAATCAGCGTCACCCAGGTGGCTCAGAAGAGTGACAGGAGAGAGATGAGCTGCAGAGTGTTCAAAGGACAGCAAGGTTGGGTGCCTGGGACAGGAATGTTTTCACAGTGCTCACTCTGGGTGCTTTGTTGCGAATAGACTCAGGAGGCAGGAGAAGATCTGTGGGAGCAGATGCGGACTATGGGAGTCCCCAAAGTTAGGGACAGTGATGTCCTAGACCTTGGTGGTATCAGTGGAGATGGAGTTGCAGAAACTAAACTAAAATCTGGAGTTAGCAACAACCTACTTGAGAGGAGGTACAGAAGGCCCAGGAAGCCAGCTCAGTGCCCGAGGAAGTAGGGATGGTGGGAGCAGACATGAAGGATAGAAAGAAGTGTGGGGGATTGGTAACCATTGTGGCTGAGGAAGGTGGAGGTGTAAGGAGTGGTGAGAGGCCAGGTCGAGGAGAGGGCCGGGCAACATCCACTAACCACCCACCAAGACCTGGGATTGGAAGCCAATGCCCTTGTTGCTACAGGACAACTTTTTATAATTAGCCCTGTCCTGTTAGTATTTGCAAAGGGTTGACAGGTTAGTTACTTGGGAACAGGTGGGAGGAGACCGTTAGGAGTCAGGTTGTATGGGATTGAATTCTGTCTCTGCCACTTATCAACATTCTGTGTCACTGAGATGAGGATAGTAGTGTCCACCACTTCAGGTTGCTGAAAGGATTCACTGTATTGAGACTGCCTGGCAGATCATGAGGAGTGTCTGGGTGGTGCAGTTAACACACATGGGTGCTACCCAAAAGGTCCAAGTCCACCTGGAGGTTGCCTCAGAAAGGCTTGTCTATCAACTCCTGAAAAGATCAGCCATTAAAAACCTCATGGAGCACAGTTCTACACTGACACACATGGCATCGACATGAGTCAGAGTTGATGTGACTGTAACATTTTTCCCCCTCAGATTGTAAATCCTATATTGGAATCAGTCAATATGTATTGTGTGAACTTGGGCAAGGTCCTCCCTTATGTGGGCCTCCGTTTCTCCTGGAGGGTCTCTCTGAACCCTTCAGGTGAAGGGTCTCTAGTCTTCTTGTACCAGCAGTGTCCAATTCCTGAGGTTGCCAGAGCATAGTGCCAAGCTGGCAGTGGTATTTCAGATGAGACTGTGTTCCTCTCAACCCTGTAAAGTGATACTTATTGGAGCCGTAACAGGATATTTTAATCAGCCCAGGACCTAGTGAGGTCAGAGGGTGCAGAGAGCAGGCAGGACAAAGGGTGCCAGTCAGGTCTGCTGCCCGGCCTGAGCTGACCCACTAAGCCTCATGCTCTAGACAGCATGTGGGGACACTGGGAGGGAGGCTGAAGCCAGAGGCTTCTCTGTGGGACAGGGACCATGGGCAAACTGGTTGTTCTCCATTTTGTGCCTCAGTTCTTGAGGTTTGTAATCCCTGCCTGCCTCCTGCACACTGAGAGAGAGGCTGAAGTTCGGAAAAGCCAGAGTTGTGACCCTGTCAGGGTCTGTGGTCTCAGATGCCCTCTACAGAGCCAGAGGGACCTGAGAGAAAGACAGGGGAGGCCAATGTGGCTCAGTGTGGCCTACAGATCACCTATGGACCCTGGACACATCCCCTGTTGGTTAAAAATGCAGATTCCTGGGCTCTCCCCAGGCTGGCTACTCCAGACCCTCTGCAGTGGGCTTCAGAATCTACATATTACCTTGCACCTCAAGGGACTGAAGCTTCTTAAAGTGTGAGAACTGAGGTTCTGGGCCATCCCTTCTTTAAACCACTGAGGACAGGGACCTACAGGAGAAGAGGAGGCTCACCCAAGTCACTCCACAGACCGGTCCCCTACACCGTGGTGCTTTGGAGACTGGGCTGGGCCTCAGCCAGCTTGGTGCTTCCTTAGGGCAAGAAGGCCTCTGTCCTAGGGCTCTATGCTCAGCAGAGGGCAGCACCGGCCAGTCACAGAGGGAGCTGCTATAGTCTACAGTTGGCTCCGTGGGCCTGGGCTGGCAGGACCTGGGAAGAGTGCATGCTGTGGGGATACATGGGAGTCACCAAGGGCCTGCGTGGGTAGGCAGGTCTGAGCCTGCTTGGGAGCCTATGTAAGGGGGCTGGGTATTAAACAGGAGGCACCAGGAGGATGAAAGAAACACGAGGTTAGAGAAAGCAGGTCCAGAAAATTCTACAGCCACCTTGCTGCTTCCTGGGGCAAGGGATGTAGGAGAAAGGGGTGGGGAGGGGCTCACTGCCAGAGGGGCTACGTAGATCCCTCTGCAGCCAAGCCTGCCTCCCCAGGGTTGGTGACATCAATTCAGGCCCTTCCCCAGTTCCTCCTGTCTTTCTAGTAAGTGTCAGTTAGATGGGAGCTAACGGTTGGGCCTCTGCTCCTCACCTCTGTACCCCTAGCCTTTTAGCCAGAAGAGACATGGGGGTGAGGCAGGCTGGAGCCCAAACTCCAGTCTCAGGTCTTTGACTGGCTCCTCCTTAAGATGCCTGCAATAGCCCAGAACTGAGAGGGGCCCTAGGGGTATCTGAGTGATCCTGAGTAAATCGAGCCCTCTGAGGCCTAGTTCAAGGGTGGACTGATCACCAGATCCTTCAAGGCCTTCTATGATTCCACGTTGAGTGAAGGCAGCTCCACTTCCGGTCTTTTCCAGGCCAGTCTTGGGGAATGAGCTCCCTGTCACCAAAAGGATGCCAGCAAAGGCTGGTCAAATCTTGCTTCTTTTTAGGCCTTTGCTTTGGTCTTGGACCATCCCTCCTCCATCCTATCCCCCATATGTGTTAATCATTAATCCCCAGGAGAGCCCCACCTGGCAGGAGGGGTATGCCCTTAGCTGGGGTGGGGGAGTGGGTAGCTGATTTCCAGGATGACCTTGAACTTGTTTTCCTTGGCCCCAAACTTTCTTGGCTGCTTCCTGTTTGAGCAGGCGCAGAAATTCTAGGGCCCCAGCCCTTCCTCCTCTCCCTGGTGGAATTTCCAGACAAAACACTATTCTCAGGATGGGGGCAGGGCAGGCATTGTTTTCATTCCCAAGGGCAGTTGAGGGGTGAGGGTGGCAGAGGGTCCTCAGGAGAGGGCAGTAAGGATGAGAATCAGGGCTCTGGGAAAGCCTGCCACTCCTCAAACACCTCGAGTGGCTCCTGTTTTAGGCCCCCAGACTGGGCACAGAGGCTTTAAGTGTCAGTGCTCAGGGGACCTAAGAGACTACTCAGGCCAGCCCCATTTTATGGGGGGGGGGGAAGTTGGGGCTATGGATAGTAGAAGACTTGCCCAAAGGCATACAGGAAAGTAAAGACATTTGTTCATTCATTTATTCGCTGGGTGCCAGTTCCACGAAGCTCCTGTGTGTAGAGTCAGGCTTGCATCCTGGCCCCTAGACCAGCCCCTGACCATGCTGCTTCCGTGCTGACCACTTGTCACGGTGGAGGAGACCCCAAAGAAGTGAAGTTACTTGTCTCAGATCCCATGGCTTCCGTCTTTGAAAAAAAAGGGGGGAGGGGCTTCTAAGCCTAGCACCTCCCTCATTCATCAAATATTTATTAAGCGTTGTTCTAGGCACAGAGGATAAAGCTGTGAGCAGGACTAGCTAGGTTTGGGGGAAGAGAGTGAACAGCCAAATACACAGATAAACTAGTTTCAGGAAGTGATAAGTGGAAGAAAATGAAACAGGACAATGGGATAGCCTGTGGGGACTAGGGCACAGACCCCCATCAGGGAGATAGGGAAGGCCTCTGAGGGAGGGATATTTGAGCTTGGCCTGAATGGCAGGGAGGAGGTGGCCACCTCAAGATCTGGGGTCAGCGTGTGGAAGCAGCAAGAACGGCAAACGTGAAGGCCCAGCTTTGGTAGATTCAGGGCTGTTGTTGTTAGGTGCGCTTGAGTTGATCTGGACTCACAGTGACCCTATGTGACAGAGTACAACTGCCCCATAGGGGTTTCTAGGCTGTAATCTTTACGGGGGAGGAGACCTGGTGGCACAATAAAGCACTCGGCTACTGACTGACAGGTCTGAACCCACCAGTGGTTTGAACTCCCAGCTGCTCTGTGACAGAGATGAGGCAGTCTGCTTCTGTAAAGGTTACAGCCTTAGAAACCCTAGGGGGCAGTTCTGCTCTGTCCTAAAGGGTCACTATGAGCTGGAATTGACTCGATGCCACAAAACAACGTCAGCCTTTACTGGAACAGATCACTGGGTCTCTCTTCCTTGGAACCCCTGGGTGAGTTTGAACTGCCAACCTTTTCGTTAGCAGCTGGGCACTCAGCCGTAGAGCCCCCAGGGCTTCTTTGGTTCAGGGTTAGTGTAGGTATGTTCTCAATTGAGTCTAGAACCATCTGAGTCAGTGACTCCCCAAGAAAGCTTCTGGAAAGCTTTTTAAAGACATATTCCTGGTGGAGAGAACATATGCAAATTCTATCCCTATTCCCAAATTTCTTATGTTTTTCTTTAACTGCAAAGTATACCCATGGGAGGGTTGGTGTCTGATCCTATAGTCTTGATTTCTAACATCTGTAAAGCTAAATACTATGTTTCTATTATTAATCATATACTTGAATAATAATATTGTTTTTTACTAACAAGAAGATCAACTATAAGACACCATAGACCATAAGACATAGCCCACCTAAATATAAACATAACAGGAGGCAAACATAATTGGAAACAAAGTTAGGATAACTCCTTAGCCCCCAAGTAAGCACTTTGAGGGAGTGGGTCACTGGGCCTGAAGGCTGGGGACCATGGTCGCAGGGGATATATTTAAAAAAAAAAAAAAAGATATATTCCTGGGCCTACCCACCAAGATTTTGATTCTGTAGTGCTGGGAGGGGGCCCTGGAATCTATTTTGAATCTCCCCTTTTAGTTCGTGGGCATCCAGCTCTATCCTGTGTCTACAGGCCTGTCTCGTGCAGCCAGCCCCTCCTTTTGTAGTTGCAGAGTAAGGATCAGAGATGGACTGTGACTTCTCCAAGTACACACAGCCACACAGCGGCAGAGCTAGCCTGGAGCCCAAATCTGCTTCCCTCACCGGGGCTTCCTTCCTTACCATTTTGCTTCCCCCCTTCTGGAGAGTTGCCTGGCCCTCATACCCTCTTGGTTGCATCTCTTCACCTCTTTTCCCTGACCCCAGCCTCACATAGTCCATACATCCTGCTTGCCAGTCCCCAACTCACCCCCTGCTCTAGCCTCATTGTTCAACACACTGTCCCCACCACATTTTGCTAGTTCTCACCTCTTTGGGCCTTTGCTCAGGCTGTCTCCTCTGTCAAGAGTATTTTTATCTGCTGTCTACCCAGTCTATACCTGCTCTGGCTTCTAGCTGCAATGGCAATGGTGCCTTCTCCAGGTAGTACTCCAGGACTTCTTCCTCCTCCAAATTCCCTCAGTGCTGACTGCTGATCATATGGGATCAACCACTTGTCTCATGCCCTCACCACCTCTCACAACCAGTCTTACTAAGAGCCTGCTTGGGCTGGCAACTATGCTGACCAGTTCTGGGCTGTCCTGGTCTCTTTCAAGGAGCCCATAGATGAGTGAGAAAAGAAATAGCCAGGAGGGGCAGGTTTGAGTCAGTTGATACTCAGGGCTTCTGATCCATTATGGCATGTGCTCCTCCTGCAGCATCACAAAGTGCAAGTGTTATTGTACCCATTTTACAGTTGAGGAGGTGGAGACACGGAGGAGGTGCTGGCTCCTCACCACAAATCTCGGCTCTTTCAGCTTCTTTGCCTAGATGACCACCAGGGAGTGACTGCTGGGCCGGTTCATCTGTTCACCTCAGGGATTGAGCAGGGCCCCTTCCCTGGAACCCAGACTGGTGCCAGCCACAGAATGGTTCACAGATGACCAGGTGGGGGAAGGAGGACTCTCTGGGCTCGTGCTGGGACCATATGCCAGCCCCTCTGGTCACCCAGTGGGTGTGGAGCCCTCTCAGCCCATCACTGCAAGGGGAAGAAGGAACCCAAGACTTTGAGCTTCAGTCAGCCCCAGGCCCAGGCCAGGGGAGCAGGGAGGGCTCCGAGCCTGGCTGGGGCCCAGGGCCCACCTGGAGCTTGGCAGCATTTCTGGGTCAGGGCAGGGAGAGGAAGTGAGAGGAAGGAGTTGCTCCAAGCCTGGCCATCTGGGCTGAAATTCCTGCTTCGTGAATGGGGGTAGGGGAAGAGGGGCTGGAGCTGGGGCCTGGAGAGTGGATCCCAGCCTGCCCCTTCCCCCATGATCAAGTCTTGGGATTGGAGCCTGAGCTTTGGGAACAGAAGGCTGATGTCCCAGCTGGCCTGGAGTGGTAGCCTAGGGTGTCTGTGGGCAGCTGAGCATGCATCAGGCATTGTGGAAGGGATGGTCCAGGCAATTGGAGAGGAAAGGGAGTCTTGGCAACTGCATTTAAGTCCCAAAGCAGAGCCCCAAGTTAACCCCAAACTCCATGTTTGACCTCTGGTAAGTCTTACTCCCTCCCAGGGCCTCAGTTTCCCCATCTGACTGCTGTGCTGGGGTGGGAAGGGCAATCAGACCCTCAACGTTTGAGGAATTGATGCTAGATCCCACTAGTGATGAATTAGTTAGGGCTCTTGGGCAAGTTGTCAGGGCCTCTGCTTCCCTGGTTCTCTCACTTACTCTGAAGGTTTCTTCCAGTTCTGACATTCCAGGATTTTAGGACAGGCAATTGTCACATATGAGGGAGAAATGTCCTCTTCTCAGGGCCTCTGGAGGACAGGAGGGACATGCAGGTGGTGGTTGGGGCTGAGGGATATTTTTAGGTGCTGATGGAATCCCAGGGAGGTGGGCCAGGCAGAGCTGTCTCATCCCTGCTGAACATGTTTCAGAAACCTGAGTCCTGGAGATGTCAGGGGGCTTTCTTTGTGTCACATAGTATGATCCCTCTCTCCCTGCCTCAGCTGGTCTTCAACCCCTTAGAGTCTTGGCTTGTCTTTCAGGCCCAGGTTTGAGTGACTTGATTTAAAAAGCACTTGAATTCAGAGGCCCTGAATTCATAGCCTCTATGTTCAAATGTGCACGGCTGATGAGTGCCCAGTTCTCTTATGTTGACAGGGACAGAGCCATCTAAGCACGCGTGTTCTCAGTTCTGACCAGGCCATCTTCTGCAAAGGGTAGAAGTCCAGGGGGTGGTCAAGGTGGCGGATGCCTGGCCGGGCCTCCAGTACTGAGTGAGATCCCGAAGGGCTTGTCTGCGTCTCCTGCTATTCAGGGTGTGCCTTGCCTCCAGCCTTCCCTAGCTCTCAGTCCAACTTTGTTCCCGGATGAATGGTGGACACAGGAAGCTGTCACTGCCGGCCAGACAAGCCACCTCCCAAGGCAGAGGCCGTGACCTTAACCAGAAGTGCCGCCCCATCCTACTCCCCCCCCTGCCTCAGGATCCAGTGACTGATTCAAAGACTGTGATTGGCCTGGGAGGTAGTTGTGTGCTGGGCTGCCTGGCTGGGGGCTGCCTCTGGTCACCACTGTCTGCCCTGTCCTGACAGGAAACCTGACAGGTCTGAGCCCTCCACACACCCATTGTGTGAGGCCTGGTGTGGGCTCTGATGCTTCCCCTGTCAAGACTCTCACTCCCGGTCCAGGCTTCCTCCTGTCACTTCTCAGAGCCGGCTTCTAAGGAAAGTTCCAGGCTGTTACACTGTCCCGCTCCCCAATTTCTGTTTCATGAAGTCCTGCTCAAATTTATGGCCTTTGCTCTTGCTAGCCCTACCTGGGTTCAAATCCTAGCTCCTCTTTATGCCAGCCTTTTGACCTTACCATTTCTCTGCCACTTGCATTTCCTGTAAAGTTAAGGGATGAGGATAACTGTCTGCCTCATATGGTTGTTGAGAAATCAAGTGAGGGGATGTATAAAATGCTTTGTCCCACAGTAAATGCTCAGTACATCTCTGCCAGCATTATAATTAGTTAATCCAAACTCCACCCTCAAATGAACCTTCCTGTGTTAAACTTGTAACCCTGTTCTGTTGGGGAGGTGGGAAGCCTTGGTTTCTGTGGTTCCCTCCAAGTGCAAGCATCTCTCTTCCCTGGGTTATTGTCAAGTTGGTCTCTGGCTCATGGCATAATGGAACGAAACACTGCCTGGTCCTCCGCCATCTCCACGATCAATTGCCAATCACACCATTATGATGCATGGGGCTCTCATTGGCTGATTTACAGAAGTAGGTGGGCAGGCCCTTCTTCCTAGTCTGTTTTAGTCTGGAAGCACCCCTGAAACGTGTTCAGCATCATAGTGGTACACAAGCCTCCACATGTGGTGGCTACACACAGGGGGCCCTGGTCAGGAGTCAGCCTGCATCTCCATCTGCCACGGCACCACCCTCCCCATCCAACCTGGCCCATCCAGTATTTAAAGAAAACCCGTTGGTGTTTTGTTTTCCTCCTGTACAAAATGTTTTCCTCAGTGCATACCAGACTCAGGTGAATAAATGGATGATCTATCCTAATGCTGGAAGAAAGCTACCCTTTGTGGACCACCTAAGGCTTTTAAGGGTAATTCTGACGATCATTTTCTCCTTCTTCCCTGACTTTAAACCTTACCTCCCAGGAAGAAGCAACTGTACTGGGCTGGCCTGGCAGCTCTTCTTCCTGACATCTGGTTGCCTCTCCTGACCTGGCCCATGGTTTACCTGGATTCTCAGCCCAGCTCCCATGCTGCCCAATGCCTCCTTCTCAGCAGGATGTAATCCTCCTTAATCCCTAGGTCACCTGGATGCTGATAATTCTCCCCCTAGAGGGCAATTCTTTGGGTGCATTTCTCCCTGGGCTTCCCTGTGGCTTCCTGGTATCCATCCCTATTATTCAGACTGACTGATGGGGTAAGGCAGGAGTGTAGAGGCAGGTCTTTCATTGGGACTTGGGGTAGACTTAATCCTTAAGGAGGTGATAATTGAGCTGGATTTTGAGGGACAAGGTGGAGTCACCAGGTGGGTGCAGAAGGAAGATTTTCATGGCTAAGGCCAGAGGTGGGAAGGAGGCTTTGCAATGTCTGGGGTTAGATCAGGTTGCTGGAGTGGGATGGGTTGCAAAGGGAGGTGGCCAACATTTTGTGATGGAGCTTGGTTCTTTTCAGTACTCCAGGTACCCTCCTTTGGGGGCTTTTTAGGGAGAGGATGAAGGTTGGGATGGTGGTGGGTAGGGCAGATCTCATTCAGCCATTCTAGGCACTTAGGAAGCATGCAGATTTCCAGGCCCCATCCAGACCCAGGGAATCAAGCATCAGGAGAGAAACCTGGAAATATGTGTTTTTAAATGGGCTGAGGGTGATAGGGAAGCTCAGGGGTGTGGAGACCACAGCTCAAGGAGGTGGGAGTGGGGCTTCTTCTGGAGCCACTCATGGGGCAAGACAGGTGGTGGGTGGCTGTGGGGCAGGATCACTGGCCACACTGTTACCCTTCTAGGGCCCAAGGCTCGCAGATCAGCAGGCCAGGGATGCTGATTCTGGCTGGGGCAGTCACAGAGGGCTTCTCCTTAAGGGGAGTCGTCTGGTCATCACAGGAAGCAGTGAGAGGGAGAAGGAGGGGTATTTTCAAGTGCACCTCCCCCAGCCCAGGCAGTCTCTGGCAGGGGGGCTACTGCTGTTTGGAGAGGAGCCCACAGGGCAGAAAGTGGGGGACTGGGAGGGGGTGGGCTTGCTCCTCTGCAGCAGGATTGATTCCAGATGTTCTGCTGGGGCTTGCAGGAAGCAGCCTTTGTCTGCCTGCCCGCCCCAGGGGTCCCGGGTCAGGGGGAAGGGCTGGGAGCCCAGGCCTTCTCCCATCTCTTGCCCTGCATTTTTACTTGGTACCCCAGCCCCAGCCCTGTGCCTGCAGGAGGTCTGTGGAAGCGATTGGCTCCTGCGTGGGATGATTGACATGGCCCACTCCCACTCCAGAGGCTCCGAGGCTTCCTATTCATTAGCTAACCTTCCTCCCTGCACAGGTAGATAGGTTGGGGATCCCTCGTTTCTCTTTGTAGAAGAGGAAACCGAGGCACAGAGAAGGCCTCGAGGAGCCCAAGAATGAGCTGGGGGAGACCAAGCCAGAACTTTTTGAATTGCAGCTGTGTTTATAGATGAGGTCCAGAGATCCTGGCCACTTCCTCCTCCTTCCACATTCCTAAGACTACGTGCTGGGAGCCCCAGGCCAAGATCACTTGCTTCTGCCACTAACTAGAGTCTGCTGGCAGTGCCCCTGCCTGATCGGAAGAGTCTTGCTTTGGAAGTGAAACTGGGCCTGATGAACCCTGGAAGCAGGGCTGCTGTCGGGGGCTGCGCACCAAGCTGGTGGGCTCTGCTGGGAGGTTCTTTATTACTGGATATGTGAGGGATGGGTAGGTGACTTCTGAAGGCCTGGCCACAGGGGGATGCTTGCTATGATGGTCCTACATCTTGCTCAGGACAAAGACAGGAAAGGATGGGGTGCGAGCACTTCCCAGAGGCCTTGCCCTTCTGAAAGAGGCTCCTGGGCAATGTCTACTGTTGAAAATAACATAGAGCAAAGCTTAACCCAAAGGGGGTTAGTGTTGTCCTCACGCTAATGTGGTCTTCCATCTCCTCATGGGATTGGCCATTATTCTGGGGTCAGGGGAGCTGGCTTTGCCCTTTCTGTTGGGATGGCTTTGGCCTCTTAGACTGGGTCTGGAGGAGCAATACCCCTGCCACCCCTCCCCCCTGGTCTCAGGAAGGCGCCTGGCTTCCAGCTGTGATCCTAGCTTCTCCTGACCTGGGGGCCCTCCCCCTGGCTGAGGGAGAGAGGGAGGGGGCTCCCCATGTGAGGTGCAAAACCTGGCCTGGACTCCTGCCCAGACTGCCCCCACCCTCTCCTGAGCCTCACCTTTTCAGCTATTCTGGATGCTCAACCCCCCCATTGCCTCAGGCATGCACACAAGAGCCTCCCCCACATACACCCCTAAGATGTCATGTAGGGGGCCTTGGGACCACTTGCCTCTGCCACACCAGTGCCTTTCTGTTGATTGAAGCAAGTCAGACTTCCCTGTCAGGTCCTCAGTTTCTTTTCTGTGCTTGAGATAGAACTTAGGCAGGTGGTTGCTTGAATGGTTTAAAGGATAATTCCAAAGCAGGGAGAGGGGAGGGGAGAAAGCGAGAGAGATCCTGGAGGGCCTGGATGGTCCGGGAAGGCTAGAGGAAGTGGGCCTTAAAGGATGGACTTTGGCCAGTCTGAGAAAAGTACCTGGGAGGGCAGTCCCTGCTGGAAGCTGAGCAAAGGGAAGTGAGAAGAAGTGAGGGAGCCGCTGAGGTGAGACTAGAAGGCGGTTTGACTGAGGCCAGAGCATTGAAGCAGCAAAGACCAGGGAAGGATGTTTGGGCTTGTTTGCATTAGGCTTTGGGGAGCCATGGAATGTTCTTGAGTTAGGACATGAGTGACTTGGCGCAAGCTTTTCAGCCAGTTGCAGTTGAGAGAGTGGGAACCATCTCTTCTCCCAGCCTCAGTTTCCCTTCTCTGCAAAACCGAAACCAAAATCATTGCCATTGAGTGATTCTGAATTACAGCTGCCCTATCAGGCAGAGTTGAACTGCTCCCATAGGGTCTCCAGGGCTGTAAATCTTTATGGAAGCAGACAGCCTCATCTTTCTCCTGTGGAGAGTCACTAACCCTTCGATTAGCCAGAGAATGCCTTAACCACTGCGCCAAGAGAGAGCTCCTTCCCCTCTCTACAGAAGGGAAAGAATTGTTTGCCCCCATCAGGCCTGTCAGAGCTATTCTAAATGCCCAGTGGGAGACAGACCTCACAGCATCTGTGATGTGTGTGTGTGTGTGTGTGTGTGCTGTGGGGAGGGTGTCTAAATCAGAGGGGACAGAATGTTCAGATTTGGCAAAGCCTGCTGGAGGCCCAGGTCTCTACTTTTTGTGTGCTTGAAATACACACCATAATATCGATGATATAAAAATAATGTATATCAAAAGGGACAATCTTTAAAACGTTAAGAATCGGCATGTATTCAGCTTGAAAGGCAAATATTTCAACCTACTTGGGCTCGAGAGCCGATGGGTTAGTTTCTCAGCCAGGTGAGCATGAACGAAACAGAGGCCGGCGTAGGCTTCATTTGGCGTTTAGTTGAAGGTGGCGGTTTCCCCGACTTCAGTGTCCACATGGCTCCCCGTGTTCCGGAGCGCCATGCCCAGTGTAGACGGTGCACATCCGCTGCCAGGATGGAGCGCGCCGTGTGTCCCGGGGTCGGACTTCCAATCCTCAGGCGCTGGGAGGCCAGGGCCCTCCTGCTTCCCTAGGTGGAGGCCTGGGGTCCCGGGGGCGCTCCGGCCCGCCTCGCCCCTCGGAGTCCAGGCCGGGATTTCCCCAGCACTGACTTCCCGGGCCGGTGCCAGCCCGGCCTCCGGGTCCCCAGCCCCCGCCGCGGGGCCGGCTGCTCCGGCGAGGGGGGAGAGGAGGAGGAGTTTGAGCGACTTTGTGGGGCAGCCTGGGCTGCGCGGCGGCCGGGCTACCTAGCGCGGGAGAAGCAGCGACGCCCGCCGGGCGGACCGGAGCGGGCGATGGGGCCCGTGTGAGCGCGCCCAGGCCCGGCCCGGTGCCCGGCGGGCGGCAGCATGTCCGCGGGCAGCAGCGCCAGGAAGAGCACCGGCAGACCCTCCTACTACTACCGGCTGCTGAGGCGGCCTCGGCTGCAACGACAGAGGAGCCGCTCCCGCAGCCGGACCCGGCCTGCCAGGGGTAGGCGCGACCCCGACCCCCGACCCCCGACCCTCGGGCCCTCTCCACTGCCACTTCACCACCTGATGCCCCCGGGATGCCAGGGGTCCTCCTTCGGGGAACTCCTCATCACCCCCTCCTGTTTCTGCCAGACTTCCATTCCCCCAACTTCTCCCCTCCGTGTCCTCCGGCTTGTGCCTTTAGGCTCTAGTTTTCCCTGTGCCCCGGGGCAAGGAGAAGGGAGCTTAGAATCCAGGGTTCTCTTTCTTTGACCTCTCAGATGAGACCTCCTGCCCCACTGTGCCTCAGTTTACCTATCAGCAGGGCATTAAGTGTTCCACGGTGGAGCCTGACTTTGTTTCACCGCACCTTCACTGCCCTAGCCTCCCAGCTTAGCCACCCCAGCCCTGCACTTCTCTTTTTCACGACTTAACAGGCTCCCTTCCTCTTGGGAGGGACAGGTGGGGGTCCTTGGCTTTGAAGAAGTCAGAAGCCGGAGTGGGTGGGTGGTTGCTACCTCTTTTCCAAAGTAGTTTCTGGAGGCAAGATGGGCTGGAGGGGGAGGTGCAGGCAGCATTTTTTTTTTTTTTTCCAGTAACTGGATCCTTAGCTGGAAATGAGCGTGATCCAGGGGGCTGCCTTCAGGGCTGGGTGGGGGCTAGGACTTCCTTCCCTGGCTAGGAAGAGAGAGAGGCCCCCTGGAGAGCCCTGAGCCCTGGGCTAAGGCCTAGGCCCATCTGAGGGGGCCAATAGTACAGCCGGGGGAGCTAGGACAGCAGTACACAGTGGGACCTGGGTCGCCTTCCCACCACCAAGCTGGAGAATCACCACCCCTTTACCAGCTCCAAGGCTGGCCCTGTGCACAGTCTGTCCAGAGAGGGTTTGAGCAAATGCTGTGCACGGAATCTGCAGACTAGGGTCAAATCCCCACCTCTCTGAGTGCTGATTGTGTGACCTGCGCCTGTAACATTGACCCTGAGTCTCAGTAAATGTTAGTTTTGCTCCCCCCACCCCCAGAACGAGGAAGACTTTTCCCGTAGTCAGGACTGAGTAACAATATCCAGGGCTTCCTCAGGAAGTAGGGAGGGAGTTCCCCATGTGAAAGGGTCCAGACTGAGGCTGGGGTATGCACAGGTGTGCCTGGAGTTCAAGCCTTGATGGTCAATCGAGGCTCAAGGTTCCCTACTCCTTGCCTACCCTGAAGTGGCTGCTGGCGACTCCCCTTACCCCTTGCAGCCCTGGCCCTGGAGACCAGAGATCTGGGTTCAAGCGCAGGTCAGTGTGAGTTTGGACAATTCACTTCCCTTTCCCTCAGTTTCCTCAGCTGTAAACTGGGGGTAGCAGTGCAGGGAAGAAACAGGTGTGTGCTGTGACAAGCAGGAGTTGTACAAATGCTCGGTAATGCTCAGGCCACCCCACCCTGCCCTCATCTCACACTGGAAATGCCTGCATGACCTTTCCCTCCCTTCATTTTCCACCATAGCCCAGTTTCATCCTGGCTGCCAAGGAACAGAGAGATCCAAAAGTTCTCCAAACCAAGAGTTCTGTCAATGGGGCAGGGGACAGATAGTGTTTTGAGCCTTCCCCTGAACCCCAGTTTCTAGGCCCTGCAGGTGTAGGAACCCTGCTTGGTGTCTCCCACCTTGAAGGTGCTCACATCCTGCTGGGAGTGGGGAGGAGATTGTCAGTGAGCAGAAGTTATAACTGGGAAAACAGGGAGAGCTTCACAGAGGAGGTGACATTTGGACAGGATCTCACAAAGTGGATAGGGTTTCCTTTGGCAGAAGGGAGTGGTTGAGTCAGAACTGAGTTCAGTACTAACTCTGCACAGAACTATCTTTGGGCCAGTTGCCTCACCAAGCCTCAGTGAGCTCAGCTGGTAAATGGTAAACGGGGATGAAGGCAGCAGAGTTGTGAATGAGAGCAGGAATGCATGGAAAGCTGGAAGCCTGTGCCCGGAATTCAGGCCACAGTTGAATGTGACATATTGTCCTTTCTTGGGACAGAAGGAATAGCCCTTGCAAAGACAGGAAGAAGGAAAATGCCTTAGGTGTTGTGGACAGAGTTCTTCCTGGGGCAGGCATTGAAGGTGGGTTGGGGAGGAGGGAAAAAGCAGGGAACATAGTTTAGGGACTGATTGAGTAAGGGGAGTCCTGGGGGGCCGGGGGCAGGCATAGAAGGTGTGTTGGGGAGGGGGGAAAGAGCAGGGAACATAGTTTGGGGCCTGATTGAGTGAAGAGAGTCCTGGGGGGCTGGTGAGAGCTACTTAGGAGAGTGACTGGTCAGGGTGGGTGGTAGAAGTTAGAGGCCCCCTGTCTTGAGTGGGAAGTGGCTGGAACAGGCAATGAGGGCTCCCTCCCTCCACTAAACCCCCAGAGTCCTGACTCTGCCCCAGAGCCACCTCACTGCTCCTCCTGAGGGCAGTGCCTCCATCTGGGTGGTATCTCGTGCCTTAAGCCAGTCCCTTCCCACCTCAGCCCTCAGTCTCCCCATCTGTGTCGGGGGTTGGTTCTGTGGCTGTGACCTTAGATCACAGAGGAGGAAGTGGTACCCAGCACCCCAATCCAGATCAGGTCCTTGCTCCACACCCATTCTGGCCTCCCCACTGGCTAGGAAGGAAAAATGACCAAGAACTTGAGAGAGAGTGTGTGTGTATGTGTGTGTGTGTGTCTGCTGTGTGGGGAGGGGTGTTCAGAAACAGGAAGGTGAAGGAAAGAGTGGCAGGACCTGCAGCTGGCTGGGCTAAGGACGTGGTTGCGGACAGACTGTCACCTCTGAGCAGGCTACCACCCGCCCTACCACTGGACTGCCACTCTAGAGTGGTGGGGAGGGGGCTTCCTGGAGTTGAGAGCAGGATCTTATCCCAGGCAGGGCTGTGAGTGCAGGACAGCATCTGCAGCCACCCAGGTTTGACCAGCATGGGACACTAAGCAAGGCGCTTCCCCTTTCTGAACCTGGGTTTTCCTATCTGGAGAATGGGCAGATTGAGACCTGCTGCTGAGGGGGCAGGGGGCATGAAGCTTGATGATGACCAGAGGCAGAGTGTTAACTGCAAGGGTGATCTGGCTGTGCCACATGGTGCCATGTGACCCTGGAGCATCATGCTTGAAGGTTGAGCATGGCCCTTGGATTTGAGAGGAGTCCTATCCGCAGAAGGTGTCACCAACCAGGGTGCTTCCCATCACTTTTCTGTGTAGCCCCAATTCCACCTGGTTTCTTAGAACCAGTTCACAGGTATACATTTAGCAGCAAGTAGCCTCAGAGCGCCCAGGCTGCAGCCCTTCCCTGTTGGCTCTGTCCAAGGCAGAGGTGGCCAATTCAACACGTGGGGAGTGCTCCGTGGCTGGAGGGGCTGGGGCAGCCCTTCGTGGGGACATTACCGAGGAGGCTCACACATTACATGGGGGTTCCTTTCCAACCTGGACAGTCCATAGGGAACTGATTTCCAGCTATGGGCCAATATCGTCCACCTCTCTTTTCTTTAAATAGTGTTTATGTTAGTGCCCTCCTCTCACCTCTCAGGATTGCGAAAGCAACATGTATCCATATGTTGTTGATAGGTGCCGTGGAGCTGATTTTGACTCATAGTGGCCCCATGGGACATGGTAGAACTGCCCCCATAGAATTTTCTAGGCTGTAATATTTATGAGAGCAGATGGCCAAGTCTTTCTTCCATGGAGCTGCTGGGTGGGTTTTGGTTAGCAGCCAAGCGCTTAATCATTGTGCCACCAGGGCTCCACTCAGCTACAGCAGGGTTCAGCAAACTCCAGCCCATGGGTAAAATCCAGCCCATGTTTTTGTATGACCTGTGAGCTAAGAAGTCTTATTTTTTTTTTTTTTCCTAATCAAAAGAAAAAAGAATATTTTGTAATGTGAAAATTACATGAAATTCAAATTTCTGTGTCCATAAATAAAGATTTATTGGAACACAGCTGTGCTCATTCATTTATGTATTGTCTGTAGCTACTCTCACACTACAAAGGTAGAGTTGAGTAGTAGTTTTGACAAAGACCATGTGGCCCACAAGCCTAACATAGTTACTGTTTGGCCCTTTATGGAAAAGTTTGCTGACCCCTGAGATACACTAAAGCCTCCCACTTTCTCCCTAGGGATAACTGGCATCATCTTCAACTTGCTATGTATCCTGCCCACCTGTGCTTTTATGCTTTTACTACAGAAGCAAATGCTTCAAAATATGTAATGTTGCACTGTGTGTTTTAAAAATGTATATAGAGGAACTGCACAGGGCAAACCCAGATCTACACTCTGGGACCTCCTTACAGTCCCGCATTCCAGAATAAATGCCAGCCTGCTGCCTGCCCTGGAATAGGCCCCACAGCTGCAGAGAAAAAAGTGGCAGGAGAAAATTTAGGAATAAAAATGGGGAAGGTGACACTTCAGACTAAAACCACCAAAAATCCTCAGGAAGAAAGGAAGAAAAAGATACTCAGGGATGACAGAAGTCTTCGAACCAGTTAATTCTTGGAGTGACCAGAAATCCAGTGTCCTGGAAGACTGAGCATTTTTTTGAAAGTGAGATCCATCTCAAGATGAGGAATAAGAATCACGAAGCATTTGTTCTTTCTATGTGTTCATTTTCAGAGACTCTGTTAGCTACGAAGTTGGGTTGGCTGTAATCTTTATGGAATCCGATCACCAGGCCTGGTACCACTGGGTGGGTTCTAACTGGCAGTCTTTTGGTTAGCAGTCTAGTGCAGACCATCTGCGCCACCAGGGACCTTAAGAATCATGTATCATCAAAAGCAGTTGTCAAGGCTGTCAAATAGAGGGGCACAAAGAAGAGCTGGTGACAGTGTCTTCAGATGCTTTAAGTTTGCAGGACTTATACTGGACTATACATGAGGCCAACTGGAGGCCAGTGACCCTTGCCCTGTCCTTGTGGAGAAGCCACACATAGGATCCTGAGATAGAACTGGAAAAAGCATGTCTCCTCAGCTTTCCCTCCTGTCCACCTAGGACTAGCTCTAAGCCTGACCCTTCCACATTCCCTCTGAGGAGCTGGTGTGTCACTCCCCAAACGTGTTCTACCTTGACCATCTTCAGGTGCTACGAAGGGTGTCCTGAACCCTAAGCACCCCACAGTCATCTTCATGTCTCTCTCCCACCATACCCCGGCCCCCAGCAGCAGTAGGTAAACGTCTACTGATTCTGACCTACATCCTGAACTTAAAGACAATTTGAACTTTGATCCTAATTCCATTTGAGTGGCAAAGGAATATCCTAGTTCCATGTCCTCATGACTCCTTCCCTTCCCCAAATCCAGTGTCATGCAAACAAAATGTGAAATCACATGAGGCATTCCTCGTCTCTTTCGGCCTTTTTGCTGGGGCTTAGCATTGTACAGAGGCCAAGGGACATGGAGGGGACTTGGCTTCCTGGGTGTTCTGGGATCTGCTCTCCCCTTCTTCATCTTGTGCAGCATTCTTCCTACAGGGAGCCTCCTCCCCCATCATGGGGCAGCGTTTAGAGTCTGACATGGGGCTTGAATCTCGCCTTTCTGCATTTTCTGGCTGTGTGATCATAAACCTTTTCCTTCATGTTTCTGAACCTCAGTTTCCTCCTGTTACAATTGGAGCTGATGATTACTCCAGGAGTCAGTTTTCGGATAAAAACATGTATACGTGGCACTGTTGCTGCATCTCTTGAGATCTGTTTCTCCACATTGCCTGATGGTCCATTTTCACTACACCATAGCCAGTTATTGTAGCACTATTCGTGAAAAAGCTATCTTTTCTACCATCAATTTCCCTTGGCACTTTTTTTTTTTTTTTTCAAAAATCAATTGGCCAATAGATGTGTGGATCTATTTCTGGACTCTATTCTGTTCCATTGATCTATGTGTCTAGCCTATGCTAATATCACCCTGTGTTGATTACTTTAGCTATACTGCAAGACTATAAAGTCTTGAAACCAGGCAATATAAGTCCCTCAACTTGCTTCTTCTTTCTCAAGATTGTTGGGCTCTTCTTGGTTCTTTGCTGTTCCGTTTAAATTTAAAAGTCAGCTTATGGGTGTCATCAAAAAGCATGCTAGTTCCTTCTAATTTTTCTGAGTTTATTTTAGTTAACAGGAGGAAGTACGTCAAATTCATTGGTACCTGTTTTAGTTACCTAGTGCCGCTCTGACAAGAATATACCACAAATGGGATGGCTTGAAGAAACAGGAGTTTATTCTCTTACAGTTCGGAGGTATTAAGTCTGAGTTCAAAGTGCCAGGCTCTAGGGGCTGGGTGAAAGCCCCTCAACCTTGTGCTTTAGGTCTGCCTTCTGCTTCCAGCCCACTGAAGCTAGAGGCTTTTCTTCACTCAAGACAGTTACTGGCTGCTGAGACTGACAAGCCAGAGGTTGACAAGTAAAAAGGCACAGTCCCGATGTTACCAAGCCACATGGCAGGCCATTAATTCAAGTCTATTGAAAGTCCCCAGGTCGGCAGAGCATGGCTGGCTGCTGGACGATGACACGGGTGCATGCAGGGTTCAAGCGTGCCATAAGCTAGAGACCATTCCCAAAGCTGCTGCTTATGTATGGCAAGCAGACCATATCCCTAAAGCAGTAGCTACTCAGGTGCTTGTGGTAGATCCCACCATGGAGTTGATTGTCAGTCTCATCATGGGAAATAACTACCACCAGTTGCCCAGCTACTCAACCAGGCCCAGCCAAGTTGACACACAAGCTTAACCACCACAGTACCACATCTCAAGAACCTGCTTGGGCTTTGACTGAGACTGCATTGAATCTACAGGTCAATTAGAGAATTTTCACCTTAACAGTAGGAGCTCTGGTGGCATACTGCCTAAGGTATTTGACTGCTAATCAGAAGGCTGGTGGTTCTAAACCCACCGACCATGTCTTGGAAGGGATATTGGGCTGTCTACTTCTGTAGTGATACTGCTTCAGAAACCCAAGGAGGGGTTCCTATGGGTCGGATCTGACTTGACGGCAGTGAGTTTAGGTTTTGATCTTAACAGTACTGACTCTTCCCATCCTTGAATATCGTCCATTTCTCCATTTATTTAGACCTTTAATGTCTCTCAGCAATGCTTTGTACTTATTAGTGTACAGTCTTGCACATTCTTTATTAAACTTATTCCTAAGTATATATTTTTTTAATGCTTTTTGTCAAGAACTGTGAAGGGTCTGAACAAGTTAGTCTGGTAGAGTTTCCTGGACGCTGGCAGAAGACATGAGTCTCCTGGGTCAGAGACAAAGGACTCTGTAACTAATGGCAGAGCAGGTAGCATGAATTTCATGTCTGCATTGATTCCTCTTTCCCTAAATTATGATCTATTCTAGAACATAAAGTCATCTGCTCTGTTGTTTTCCTAAGTCACACTTCCATGTTCCTTCTACAATCTGATATACAATCTATGGGTTAACTGTTCCTCTGGCTGAAAATTGCACAGGGAATTGAAAATTTTCTTCAGTATTAAATCAGTAAATTATAAATTTGGAGATAATTTAAGATTTGAATCCCAAGTTCTCAAGTACAGAAAGATAAAGGTTAAAATTATATGTAAAAGTTGCTATGTACACACTGATAAGTTGGGTCCTGATCAGTGGGTATGTTAGTTTCCTCTGGCTGCTGTAGCAAATTGCCACCAACTTAGTGGCTTAAAACAACACAAATTTATTATCTCACTGTTCCAGAAGTCAGAAATCTGCAATCAGTTCCACTGGACAACAATCAAGGCGTCTGCTGAGCTGCATTCCTCTGGAGGTTCTAGGGGAGAATTTGTTCCCAGCCTTTTCCAGCTTCTAGAGGCTGCCCATGTCCCTTCACTTGTGGCTGGTCCCTTCTTCATCTGCCAAGTGCATCACTCCAACCCCTGCTTCCATTGTCACATTTTCTCTCCCTCTACTTCTTTTGTCAATTCGCCTCCTCTTACTATGACCCTCCTGACTCCCTAATGACCCTCGTGAGTACATGAGGCCCACTGGAATAATACCCTCCAGTCAAAGACCCCCAGGAACATGTCTATAGTTGAACAAATTATGTTTATTACTCATTGCAGCAACAGGGAACACACACTATGGGGGACCATGGGCTTGTCAACACGAGTGTGTTAGTAGGAATCTGTTATAGGACTTGGGCTTTAGTTGAGTGATGTTGGGAGGATCTAGGGAACCCTTTGGTCATGTTGTCAGAAGGGACCATTGCCTGCAGAAGGATGTCATGCTTGCTAAAGTAGAGGGTCAGCAAAAATAGGGAAAACCCTCAACAAGATGGATTGACACAGTGGCTGCAACAGTTGCCTCAGGTGTATGAAGGGTTGTGAGGATGGTGCACGACTGGACAGTGTTTCATTCTGTTGTATGTAGGGTTACACGCCGACCGAAGTTAATGGCACCTAGCAACAACAAGGAAACCCTGGGAGGCACAAACTGAGCGGTTGGTGGCTTGAAGGCACCCGGAAGCACCTTGAAGAGAGGCCTGGTGATTGCCTGCCGAAGAGTCAGACATTGAAATCCTATGGAGCACAGTGCTACTGTGACACACATTGGGTCGCCATGAGTCAGAATTGACTTGGTGGCAACTGTCCCCTTCCCGCCCCCAAGGAAATGGGGCTCATTCTAGATTGGATGCCGTCAGAAATTGAAGGCAGTTCTATCATTGTGAATCTCTAATCTTATCCATGGGGAGGGGAGACCAGCACAAAAATCAAGCTGTAATTGGTAAGGAAGCAGAAGTCTCTCGTTTTAGCTGAGAGAGGGGGATGTTTGGTATTTTATGGGTGGCACAGTGACCTTGTTGTGTTGGTTGCTTAGACAGAATTATGGAGTGGCCTTATTTTGTAACCTTGTCTGAGGTTGGCATTCTGTGAAATTATTTATGGCTAAAAGGAGAATAACATGCCTTAGCTGTGAGTGCCAGGCCAGCTTCTAGATGTCAAGGGCGATTCTTTTTCCTCACCAGGACATTTACGTTGATACTATGTGTGTGTATAGTTCTTTGCCATTTTATCACGTGTTGATTTGTGTAACCACCTCTGCATTCAAGATACAGAACTATTCCATCACCACAGGGTGCTACCCATCCCTAATCCCTGGAAACCACTAATCTGCTTTCTGTCTATATAATTTTACCATTTATAGAACATTGTATAAATGGGATCATACAGTATGAGACTTTTTGATGTTGGCTTTCTTTACTCAGCATAATACCTTTGAGATCCATCCCAGGTGCTGTGTATATCTGTACTTTGTTCCTTTCGATTGCCGGGTTGTATTCCATGGCATGTGTATTAGTTTTCTATTGCCACTGTAACAAGTTACCACAAATTTAACAGCTTAAACCACACAAGTTTGTTATCTTACAGTTTCGTAGGTCAGAATTCTGCCATGGGTCTAATGATAAAAATGCATTTCCTTGCTCATTTGAATTGTTGGCAGAATTCAGTTCTGGTTATAGGACTGTGGTAGTTAAGGTTATGTGTCAACTTGGCTGGGTGTGGTTTTGAGTGGCTAGGCAGCTGGATGTGGTTATTCCCCATGATGAGACTGGTGATCAACTCCCTGGTGGAATTTGCTGTGAGCAGCTGAGTAGCTCCCTTAGGGATGTGGTCTGCTTCCCATATATAAGAAGAAGCTTTGAGAAAGATCTCTGAGCTTTTTGGCACATCTGGGTCCTGCATTTGGCCAAGTCTTCATTTTGGTGGTCTGCCATTTTTGTCTGCTGATCTTGAGACTGTTTCTGGACTTGAACTAGTGGCCTGCCATGTTGCTTGATAATCTTGGGACTGTGCCATTTTACTTGTTGACCTTGGATTTGTCAGCCTTAGCAGCCAGCAGCTGCCTGAGTTAAGAGACATCTCCAGCTCCAGTGGGCTGGGAGCAAGAGGCAGAGCTGGGGGGCCTTCACCTGGCCTCTAGAGCTGACACTTTGAACTCAGACTTCTAGCCTCCTAACCTGAAAGAGAATAAACTGCTGTTTGTTAAAGTCATCCATTTGTGTTATGTCTATTATACAGCACTCGAGGACCAAAACAAGGACTGAGGTCCTTGTGTCCTTGCTGGCTGTCAGCTGAGGGTCTTTTCCAGCTCTTAGAAACCACCTGTGGTGTTTAATTTGTGACTCCCTTTTTCATCTTCAAAACCAGCAATGGCAGTCTAAGTCCCTTTCATTCTTAGAATTTCTTCTGTTGTCACGTCTCTTTGACTCACTCTTCTGCCTTCCTCTTCCACTTTTAAGGATTCCTGTAATTAGATTGTCCCATTCCAGTAATCCAGGACAATCTCCCCATCTGAACATCTTTAATCATATCTGCAAAGTCCCTTTGGCCATGTAAGGCCATGTAACATATTCCCAGGTTCTGGGAATTAGGGTGTGGACATCTTCCGGGGCCATTTTTTTGCCTCACACATTATGAATATACCACAGTTTATTGAACCATTTACCTCTTAAGGGATGTTTTGGTTGTTTCCTGGTTTTAGCTATCACAAATAAAGCTGCTATGAGCATTCTTGTAAAAATGAAATATATGTCGATGGATTGCATTCTGTTTCCTTGTGCAACTTGCTTTTTTCACTTGCCTCGTGTTTGAGTTTTATTCACGCTTGTCTATACAGATCTAAGCCTTTTGCAGTGTCGTTGTAATCCGTGTGAATAGTGCCCCCTGCAGTTGTACTGTCTGCCTTGAAGTGTAGTGCACTGAATGGCTGTTCTGAGGGCATTCATTCATTCCCTTATTGATGGACATGTTGGCTGCTTCTAACTTTTGCCACTGTAAACAGTGTGGCAGTAAACATCTTTGAGCAGATCCCCACGTGTACAGAATGAGCATTTTTCTAGACTGGGCATGGAGGAGGGGCATTTCTGCTCCTGGAATATGTGTGTTGTCAGTTTCGAATACCTATTGTCTAGTTGTTTTCCAAACACTTTTCTCTCCAATGACAAGAGTTTTCTATCTCCCACCAACTTTTGGGGTCACTGTTCTTTTTAATTTTTGCCTATCCAAAGAGCATGAAATGTTATCCGGTAGTTTTAATTTGTATTTTCCTGATCACTGTTAAGATTCAGCACACACATCCCCACCCCTCCCGCTCCTGGCCTGCACCCCACCTCCTCTTCCTATACCCTGACTGACTTCCTTTTGCCTGACACCAATATGAGAGGTTTCTGCCTCTATCTGTTTTTAAGCATTAAGACCCAGGCAGTGCAGCCCCGACAACTGAAATTTGGTGTCTTGTCTGAAATTACAGGATGTTCCTCAGGCCTCAGTGTTTCCATGGGAACAAGTAACAGTCATCCTTCATGATTAGGTGGTGTCCATGGCAACCAAGCCAGTAGCATTTGAATGAAACTGATTTTATTTTATTTATTTTTTTGCGAACACAAAGGTTAAAATGCATTTTTCTGGCTGTGGCTTCCGAGAATAGGACAGCCCGGTCTTTCTGGTAAAATGCCTTTGACCTTTCCTGTGGAAAGGAGATCCGAGATCAGCTGGTCCTGTGCCCTCATTTTGCAGACTGGGTGTCTGGGAGGTTATGTGGAGGTTGTACAGTGAGTCTGAGCTGAGGGAAGAGTCCTGAACAAGTGCTCCAAAGTCTGGGGAAAACTGCAGAAGCTTGACTAGTTCTCTCTTCCTGTACCCTGTCCCTAGGGATGCCTCTTTCATGCTATGTGACCTTAGTAGACTCACTTAACCTCTCTGGGAGTTTGCTTGCATCATCTGTGCTGCTTAGACCTCTGGGCTCATGAAGTCCAGGCCCACAGTGTCCACTTTTCCAAATTATAAAAGAAGTGCTGCTAAATGAGAGGTGAAAGGCAGCAGTGCTTGAGTCAAGGACTTTGGGGCCACATTCCTAGAGGCTAAGTTAGGATCCACTCAGCTTTCCACTTTCTTTTCCTGTGTAAACTGAAGGAGGAGCTCTGGTGGCGTAGTGCCTAAGGCACTTGACTGCTAACCAGAAGGCTGGCGGTTCAAACCCACCAGCCACTCCTTGGAAGGAAGATGTGGCAATCTACTTCCGTAGTGATACTGCCTCGGAAACTCAAGGAGAGGTTGCTATGAGTTGGTCCGACTTGACAGCACAAACCAACAACAACAAACTCAAGAAGTTCTTTTGGGGAATGGGGGAGTGGAGATGGTCACTACTTTTTTTCCCTGACTCACTGGAGAGATGGTGAATCAGGATCTCAGAGAAGGAAAGGGACTACTCTGGAATCACACAGCACAGCTCTTTCTGCCACTCCATACTCAGTTGTCTCTGAAGCCCTACGTGTAGGTTTTGAGGGGCCCTTAGTTTAAGGGGCTTTCGGCATACACTCTTACTTCCTACTTGGGAGAACTTTGGGGGAAGTCACTTGTGTGAGAACTGTATCTCAGAACCTCAATTTCCTTATCCGGAAAATGGAGCTCACCACAGCTGTCTGAGCTGTCATGTAAGGGTTAGAGATATTGGGCAAGGGTCCAAAATATGCATCCTCAATAGGAGTGATAGCGCCCCCAAGTGGGTGAAAATTGGTTCTTGGAAGGGTAAAATATTTTACTTTTTTTCTGTGTAAAGCCTAATATGCATATAGTACATAAAAGATACACTATGATTATGGTAGGAGCCCTGGGAGGCATGGTGTTTAAAGCATTCGGCTGTTAACTGAAAGGTCGGTTAACACCAGCCACCCCTCAGGAGAAAGATGCGGCAGTCGGCTTCACAAAGATTATATATAGCCCTGGAAACCCCATGGGCAGTTCTACTTCCCCAATAAACCAAGCCCATTGCCATTTGAAGTAGTGGGTCAGGAGAGAGCCTGGCCTGGCCCAGACTCTGCCCTTGATGTTCAATGTGATCGTGAGCACATCACAGCTTCTCTCAGGGTCTGCTCTCCCTATCCGTAGGCAAAGGAGGTCCCCAACAGCTCAGTGACGGGGGCATGGGTCCCGGTTCTCTAGTTCTCTTGTCCTGCCCACTGGGTCTATTGGGGATCCAGTAGGAAGTAGATGGCACACTCTGAACAGGGCAGTTTGAAGAAGGTTTCATAAAAAGGACTTTATGAAAGTGTGAGAATTCCAGAACACTTAATTGTGCTCATGAGGAAACTGTACATAGAGCAAGAGACAGTCATTTGAGCAGAACAAGGGGATTCTGCATGGTTTAAAATCATGAAAGGTGTGCCAATGTTGTGTCTTTTCACCATACTTATTCAGTCTGTATGCTGAGCAAATAATCTGAGAAGCTGGACTGTAAGAAGAAGAAAATGGCATCAGAATTGGAGGAAGACTTATTAACAACCTGCGCCATGCAGATAACACAACCTTGCTTGCTGAAAGTGAAGATGACTTGAAGCACTTTGATGAAGATCAAAGACTACAGTCTTCTGTATGGATTACACCTCAACATAAAGAGAACAAAAATCCTCACAACTAGACCAATAAATTACATCAAGATAAATGGAGAAAAGATTGAAGTTGTCAGGGATTTCATTTTACTTGGATCCACAGTCAACCCATGGAAGCAGCAGTCAAGACATCAGATGATGTATTATTGCATTGGGCAAATCTGCTGTGAAAGATCTCTTTAAAGTGTTAAGGAGGAAAGATGTCACTTTGGAGACTAAGATGTGCCTGACTCATGCCATGGTATTTGCAGTAGTCTCATAGTCATGTGAAAGCTGGACAATGAATAAGGAAGAATTGATGCCTTTGAATTGTGGTGCTGGTGAGGAATAATGAAAATACCATGGACTGCCAGAACGAACAAATCTATCTTGGAAGAAGTACACAGTTGGAATGCTTCTTAGAAGCAAAAATGGCCAGATTTCATCTCGTGTACTTTGATCATGTCAGAAGCGACCAGTCCCTGGAGAAAAGGATATGATGCTTTGTGAAGTAGTGGGTCAGCAAAAAAGGGGAAGACCCTCAACAAGATGAATTGGTAAAGTGGCTGTAACAATGGGCTCAAGCATAGCAAAGATTGTGAGGATAGTGCAGGATAAGACAGTGTTTTGTTAGATTGTACATAGGGTCGTTGTGAGTTGGAGCTGACTTGATGGCATCTAACAACAACAACAACATGAATTGTGGGCAGGTATGGGGACCACAAGGATGGTGCAGGACCACAGAGCTGGGGCCAAGGAGAGAGGGTCATTTAGATAGTAGCTAGGACCTTCACTGGAGGGCCACAGCCAGCCCAGGTAGCTCTCCTTCCTCCCTGATCTTCTACCACGGCTCCCCATTGTTCAAACCCCATGGAAGCGGAGGATCAGGGAGTTCAGTTGATATGGTCTATACAGGTCAGCAGGACAGATGAGGATGGAGAATGGAACTGGGGGCCAATGAAAGAAACCTGGGAATGGTACGAAGGTTCCCCTTCCAGCTCCTTATGGAGTCCAGGCCCTGTCCTGGGCATGGGCTAGGAGGCTCAGGAAGTCATGGAGGATAGTGACAGCCCTGCTCAGAAGGAACGGTGGACCCCTCTCCTAACCTCCCCCATACAGCCTGCCCACAGAGTTCCCTAACTTCTCAGGTAAAGGGCATCTGGACAGGGTTTCTGAGTTGAAGATTAAGAGGCTATCTGGGAAGTACTCAAGAGAGTCGTTGCTATAGGCCTGTTGGGTTGGGGGATAACAGGCAAGTTCCTTTCCCCCTGGTCTTGGCTTCCTCTTCTGTAAAGTGGGAGTCTGGACCAAGCAACCTTGAAGATCCTCCCAGCTAGGACTCAGAAAACAGGAAACAGGATGCTGGGCAGGTGGTGGGGAGTGTCAGCAAAGGCAGCTTCACTGGGTTCCTTGCATCGCACTCTACACGTGTCTCCCTCTTGGTGCGAGTTGGGAGTGCCTACTGCTCAGGAAGGGAGAGTGATGCCGGGCTCACATGATGGTGTGTGGAAGTGGGGGGAAGGGTAGTTCCAGAGGGGCGACTCCAGGCTTCTGAGGTTAATGAGGTTGGGGGAGGAGAGGGACGCTCTGCTAGCCACATTCCTTGATTGCAGTGGGCACCCAGTGTCTTTTGTTGAGTTGATGGATGCATGGATGACGAGAGCTTGACAGAACACCGCTGGATGCCTGGCTCAGGGTGTGGGATACAGAGCCGGCCATGTTTCTGCCACAAGGGGCTCACAGCTGGAAGGGGAGCAGGAATACACATAGCAGGAAGACAAGGCCCACTGATGTCGGTGGGAGGGTTAGTCATACTGAAGTGATCGGGGGACACCCCAGAAGAGGAGGGGCATTGCCCCGGGCTTGAAGGATAACTGAGTTCTCACAGGAGGAAGGGAATTCCAGGCAGAGGGAACAACAGGAGTAAATGTGTGGAGGCGAGGTGAGCTGGCATCAGGGCAGACACAGTGAAGAAGGCGGGTGGGAGAAGAAGCCAGATAGGGTGCCAGATACAATGACTTGGGTGCCAGGGTTAGGAGTCTGTTCTCTTCTCAGGGACTGAGGGTCATGAAAACAGTCTGACTAGGGCCCTGTTCCATCTGCCTGATGAAACATCTGCACAGCTCCCACCTCTGCTGTTGGACTGGAGAGGCCACTGGACTCAGAGGTCTGCCTCCAGCTGAGGTTTGGGACCTGAGACTGGGCTCTGAGTGCCTCCTGGGCTGGGCACTGGGGAACCAGGGATCTAGGAGCCATGGACTTGGGGCGGCCCAGACACACCTGGCTCCTCTTTCCTGCCCTACTATCACTACCTGTGTGATCTGGATTGAGTGACTGTATCTTGAGCCTCAGTTTCCACTCCTATAAAATAGGCCTTTTAATGAGCACAGGGTAGACGTTCCCCAGGTCGAGGGGACGTGTGCTGTCACAGAGCACAGGTGCTAGGATGGAGCCAATGAAACACACTGGACGTGGGAATAGGTTTCTTAGGGAAATCTCTGAGAAGAGTAGGGGGTCCCTTAGAGGATGATTGGCAAAGACCATGAAGGAGGAGTGAGGGAGGATCTAGTCTTCCATGAGGGAAGCGAGGAAGGCCTAAGAGATGGAAGAGAGACACAAGGCTGAGGAAGAGCCTCTGGGAAAGAAGCTTTTCTGGAAGAGGTGGCCCAGGCCTAGATGGACCATATCTGGCCCAGTCTGGAATCCTGCCCCAGGCATCCCAGTGGTCAGTTGGGCCTGAACCAGTCCCTGCATGCAGCCCACCTCCCTCACTCCCAAGCTGGCTTTGCCTACTTGGTCGTTGACCAGGGCTCAGGAGTGGAGCCTGCCCTAGCTGGGTGAAGGGCTTGATTCTGTCCATCCATTCTTCTGTGGGCCTCTTCCTGACCTGGCCAAATGAACCAGGAAATTTAGATACTGTCCCCAACAGCCTCTTCTGCCTCTGGGAAAAGCCAGTTCCTTGTATGAGCACCCAGGTCACGTGTCCTGCAGTATACACTCATGCATGTGCACACATTGACAGGTACTTGAAGGTGGGCTGTGGGTACACATACGTTGGAGTGTCTGCATGAACATGAATGTGTGCCTAGGTTTGCCTAGGCATATGCCTCTGGCTTAGCAAGCTGTGTGTTCACAGGGAACAGGGGAAGTTTCCACCCAGTTATTTTGCTTTTCTGCAAGTTGATAGGACTTTCCCAAGTGCCCCCACACATAGGCTCCATGCAGGGCACTGGGTACATGGAGACACAGCTGGCTCAGGCAACAATGTTAAAGAGTTCCACAGGCTAGCAGAGGAGTCTCTTTCTCTCTCTCTCTCTCTCTCTCTCTGTCTCTCACACACACACACATATGCATGAACACACATATACTTGCAAAGTGAGGATGTTGATAGGAAAGACTCGGGTCTGGCTGTTACTGCAGGAGCCAGTGAGGAGGCTGAGAGCTGAGGCTGGAAGGGGTCACCAGAGATCTCTTCCAGGGGCTGTAGGATGCTTCCCGCTGGTGGAGGGCACTAGGAGGGGCTTCTGTGGGGCACAACTGGAGCAAAGGAAAAGGGGCAGCCGGTGCCAAGTGTAGTGTGGGGCAATCCATGAGGCTCAGAGTGGCTGGTGGCCTGGTTGGAGGCACTCAGGGGCTTTTAAACAGGCGTGCTTAAGTGTGGGTAAACATTTTGAATGAGCCATCATTATTTAAAAATCAGAATATTTCATGTATTGTTTTAAAAAAACAAAAACACCAGATTTCTAACTTCTGGAACTGTGGGAAACTATGACTCATTGCTACACAGCAATAACCAGCTGGAGCTTAGCCGTTGGCTGCTTCCCTTGATTTTTTACCTGCTTGGCCCCTGCAGGCCTCTCATATTCATAACCCCTGGAAAAGAAGGTCTGATGGGAAGCCGGGGATCACAGATTCTCATATTTGAAGGGACTTGAGAGGTCATCCAAGCTTCTACCCAGTGCAGCATCCTAGAAGGGGACTTCAGTCAGTAACCTGGTGCTTGGTTACCTCTAATGACAGGGAACTCACTGTACCACAAGATACATGGCTTGAAGTAAGGGTTTTTGGGGACCATTTTGTTTTGTCGTGGCCATTATGGGAGTGGCAGGAGGGCCTGACTGGGTGGCCTTGATTATCCTTGTTCAATCTCTCTCTCTCTTCTGTTGACAGAGTCGCCCCAAGAAAGGCCGGGCTCCCGGCGCAGCCTGCCCGGCAGCCTCTCAGAGAAGAGCCCCAGCATGGAGCCCTCGGCTGCTACGCCATTCCGGGTCACGGTAACTATCTCTGCGTCACCACCGCCGCCACTGCCAGCACCATCACCACCTCGCCCGGGGTGCTGCTGTGCGGCCCTGTGGCCCCCCTTCCTGGAGCCTCATGGACGGGAGAGCCCCCAGCCTCCCTCGCGCTAGGTATCCGATCACTCAGCTGCCCCCCTCCCTGTGGCTCTGTCCCACCCTGAGGGCCACGTGGGGACCCCATCCTTTAGGGGAGGGGACAGGTGGAGGACAGACAGCCCAAAGGCCAAGGGGCCCAGAGTGGAGCTTGTCCCTGGAAGGAAGAGGCTAGTCTTAATTGAGGGCAGCTAAATTCTCCCTCATGTGCTCGCATACACAGCACGCTTCCTTGACTCTTAAGATGCAGTTTGAGCTTCCGTATTTTAACATCTCTGAAAGTGAAGCGCACCTTAGAGTTGATAGTGTGTCATAATTTAATTGTGATATTTTTTTCTTTCATAGTGTCACATAAAGTAATGCTGTGTCTTACAATTAATGGTGTCTTAGAATGGACCGAACATGGTATATATCTCTTAGCTATTGAATTTAGGAGGCCCTATCAGCGCATGCTTTTTTATTATTATTTTTTTAAATTTTACTGTGGTAATATATATAAAACATAAAATTTGTCATTGTAACCATTTTTAAGTGTATAATTCAGTGGCAGTAGATTCGAAATGTTATACACCCTTCACCATTACTGGGAGCTCTGGTAGCATAGTGCCTAAGGCACTTGACTGCTAACCAGAAGGCTGGCAGTTCAAACCTGCTAGCCACTCCTCGGAAGGAAGATTGGGCAATCTACTTCCGTAGTGAAACCACCTCGGAAACCCAAGGAGGGGTTGCTATGAGTTGGATCCGACTTGACAGCAGTGAGTCTGGTTTTTGGTCACCATTATCTTTTGCCAAAACTTTCATGAGTCCAAACAGAAACTCTGTACCCCCATCCATTAAGCAACAGCTCTGCTTCCCCCTCTTCCTTATCCCTGTTTACTTCTAGTCTGCTTTCTGCGTCTGTGAATTTACCTGTGCTGCATATTTCAAGTAAGTGGAATCATAATATTTATACTTTTGTGTCTGGCTTATTTCACTTAGCATAGTATTTTCACGGTTTATCCATGCTGTAGGATATATCAGTACTTCATTCCTTTTACTGCCTAAATAATATTCCACTCTATATACACTTATCCCATTTTGTTTTTCCATTCATCTGTCAGTGGATACTTGGGTCGTTTCTGCCTTTTGGCTGTTGTGAATAATGCTGCTAAGAAACGCTGGTGTACAAGTATATGTTTGAGTAGCTGCTTTCAAGTCTCTTGGGTATATATCCAGGATGGAATTGCTGAGTCATTTGGTATTTCTGTATTTAACATTTTAAGGAACATCAAACTGTTTTCCACAATGGTTGCACCATTTTCCATTCCTACTAGCAACATACTTTTTTTTTTTTTTAACTACAAACTTTAACAACTGTGTGGAAACAGTGGCCCTTAATGTCTGACTCTTCCTGCCCCTCTGGATCCTGCTGTCTTTGCTGCATGCACACAGTCTTGTGCTCCTCACTTCCACGTTCAGCAAGGTGTGCTCCTCTGTCCAGTGCTCTGCCAGGCCTGGAGAAGGACTAGACACATTGTCGCCCCCAGGGAAGTAACGATCTGTGTGGAAGATGGACATTTGACCGTTTGTTCATCTCTTTATTCATTCAGCAGTTTTTGTGGCGTACTTGCATGTGTCAGGCCCTGTTCTAGGAGCTGAAGCTGGGTGAGAGAGCTGTTCAAGAGAGTAGAAGCTGGACGGAGCCCCTGATCTTGTGAGCTCACATGCTCACGATGGAGCCAAGTGATGTGAAGGAGAAAAGTAGGCTGCTGTGATAGAGAAAGCCAGGAGGGCTTCCTTGAGGTGGTATGAGGGCGTCCTTGATATGGTGTTGTTGGAGGTACTGTTTGAGCTGAGGACCAAGGGATGAGGAGTCAGCCCTATGAGGAGCAGGTTAGAGAGGATTACGGGTGGAGTGCAAAGACTCACTGTCATTGTATAGTGTGATAAGGTTGGTTGGGAGAACTGTCCTGGGGAGCTGACTTTATTTTAAACAAAAAACAGATACCAAATATATTGATAGTCTATATGGAAAATTCATACCAGTCAAATAAACCCAAGTTGCCAAAATAAAGAAACTTCAAAAGCAATAAAGATTTAAATAAAGTACAGTGACCTCAAAGTCCATGACCTTGGGAAAGTTTGTGTGCTTCTGCCCATTATGGCATTTCAATTTCAAGCCTAAATGAATTCCTTTAATCTGTGACAAATGTATCTTAAGGTTTAACACCTAGTTCGGCTGCATACAGATCGGTGAGGGGAGCAAATATCAGTGTATTTAGTGGGTTCTTATGAGTCTTTGAACTGACATCTCCTCCAAGATATTTTGGGGTGAAATCAGGAAGGCCTCGAGATCAAAACTTCTCTCACCTGTGAAAAATATTATGCTAACCAGAAGGCCAGTGGTTCAAACCCACCTGCCACTCCTTGAAAGGAAGGTTGGGCAATCTACTTTCATAGTGATACCTCCTCAGAAACCCAAGGAGGGGTCACTATGAGTGGGCACATAACAACAACAAAGTCCAGGAAACCTGAGGCATGTGACCTTCGGAATGACCAAAGACAAAAGGAAAGCATTCAGGGTTGTCAAAGATACATGATGAGCAAGATAATACAGCTGTTCAAGGTCTTTGGTTAATTTATTTAAAACACCTCCTCCTGGGCAAAGATGCCCCTCCCTTGTTCAGGCTACAGTCCTGAGTCACTTTCTTAGAAACAGAAGGGAAGCCCAAGACAAAATGGAGTCCAAGCCAAACCTTGTGTCAGCCATTTTAGTTAGGCTAAGTTCTAATGTTTTGGGGTGCCCTCACATATCTTCCCCACCTCTGGTCATGAATTTCCATGGAAATTCTTTGATCACCATAAATTAGGGTAAGTGCGGGGCAGGGTCACATTGGATGAACCATGTAGTTTCCCAAAAAGGCTGACTTAAGGTGAAGTCAATGGGAGCTGACTTTTGAGCTGGGTCTTGGAGGGTCAGTAGAAATTAGGTGGGCAGGGACAGTGAGAGAGGGTGTTCCAGGTAGTGGGGACAGAACTGGCAATGGCATAGCGGCACCCTGGAAATGGATGTGCTTATAGAGTGGAGAATGCTTGGCGGGACGGAGTGGAGATCAGAGAGCAGGGTGGGAGGGGAAACTGAGAAGCTGGCCCCATCTGGGTTATGTGGAGTGACCAGTGCCGGGCTAAGGAGCTGGGACTTTCCCCAGGGCCACTGATTTTCCCGCCTGTCTATGTGTCATAAAAGTGCTTTAAAAAATGCAGATTCTTGAGCCCCTCAAGACACTAGTTCAGTGGGCTAAGGATGGGGCCTAGGTGGGGTCTGCATTCTGAGTAGAGGCTATTCTGAGCTCCAGGTTGGTCAAGCAGTCTCTGGTCAGCAAGGAGGAAAGGGAAGCCAGGAGAAGGAGAGGATTCAGGGTCATTTCTCTGGGCGCTGTTCTCAGCCTGCAGGGAGGGCCAGGAAGCGGCTACCATCAACTGGAATTGAGGCCAAGTTCTGCCCTCTCGGGACCCTTGGGACCACAGCAGGCAGGGCTGAGCCAGCAGGGGGCCTTAGGGAACAATGACTGGTAATAATAATGGCGACTTCCATTGGAGCCCCTACTGTGTGCCAGGCACTGCTCACTGCCTTACATACATGATCTCTTAATCCTGATACAGCCTTGAAGCTGATACTTGGATCATTCCATTTTACAGATGAGGAAACCGAGGCTCAGAGAGATGAAGTCCCCCATCCAGGCTCCCCGTGCTAATCAATGGTGGAAACAAGGTGTGGACCGAGTCTCTGATCCCAGAGCATCAGCACGAGCTTCCCCTGGCTGTGAGGAGGAGGATCTGCTGCCCCCACACTCTCACAGATCCCCTCAAAAGGGCTTTTTATCTTTTTCCTCATCTTCTGCTGATCTAATAGGTGTATCATCACACCTAGAAGTTGCTATAATTTGCAGCTCTTTAATTGCCAGCTAGGCTTGGCATTTTTCCTGTAGTGGCTTCTTCTCTGTTTCCTGGTGTGAAAACCACCTGTGGGTCAGAGGCAGAGCCAGAGCCAGCATCTGAACAATGAGCAGCTGAGGGATTACAGTCCCTCCTGTCCCATCAGGGTCTGCGGGGTGGGCAGCATACTCGCGGTCAGAGTTTTACCCACTCCTTGTGACAACCCTGTGGGGAGGAGCCAGTATCTCCATTTCCCAGAGTGGTAAAATCATCTGCTTGGTGTTGCACGGCTCCTGAGTGCCAAAGCTGGGCATGAAGTCAGGTTTGTTGGATGTTTAAGTTTGTGTCCTTCCCAGGGCATCTTCAGCCGTTTTCTGTGTGCAATGGTTATGGAAGTGGTGTAAGTCGAGTTTCTATCCTGGGCTGGGTGCTCAGAATTGGGGGATCGGAGAACTCAGAGCTGGGGATCTGAATTCAAATCCTAGCTCTTCCATGAGCTGTGTAGCTAGTTACTCAGCCTCTCTGAGCCTCGACTCCTTGTCAGTGAAAAGTGGAATGACACCCTTCCTTGAAGGACAGTGGTAGGGGCTCAGTGTGGCCATGCTCAGCCCAGCTCTGATCCACCAAGCCAAAACTCACTGTCATTGAATTGATTCTGACTCATAACAACCCTGTTGGGTTTCCAAGCCTTTAAATCTTTATGGAAGCAGACTGCCTAATCATTCTTCCTTGAAGCAGCTGGTGGGTTTGAATCACAGACCTTTTGGTTAGCAGCCAAATGCTTTAACCACTATACCACCAGAGTGTGCATAATAGAAGAAATCCACCATTATCATCTGAATTGCCTTCCTCTTTGTGGCTCCAGAGCAGGAAAGATCTGGGGGATGGTTAGTATAGAGGGCAGAGGACAGGTTGTTTGTAGGGAAGGTCAGAGGTGAGCTTGACTTTGGATTTGGGGGCAGATTTGCACACAGACCCTGTGCAGGGCCAGAAATACATCCTCTCCTCACCTCAAGCCCCTTGCACGCATTCTCTCTACATCCTCATGTGCTCAGCTCATTGCTGCTCTGTGTAGACCCCTGAGGGAATCTGGTGAACATGGTTTTGCCTGGGGGAGGTAAGGGAGACACCACAGGTATACTTGAATAATCACTTCCTTTGCTGCTATTTCAAACCTGGTTGATGACATGTCACCACCGTTCACAGGGGCGCCCCTGTACACTGGTATAGTTTAATGGGGAGTCAATATGTTGGGGTAGTAGGGCTTATTCTGTCTATGTCCTGCACGGATACTTAGGCTGGAGGGGCTGGACCTAGATTTCATGCATCTTCATACACGGTACCTTTGTGAGTCAGCCTGGGACCTGCAGCCATCTTGGGATAGTCAGAGGGGGCTTGGCTCTAGTCCCATCTCCACTTCTTGAAGAATTCATGACCCTTGGAGAGGCTCAGTTTCCCCTTGTAGAAAATGAGATGGTAGGGTGGACTTTGTAAAAGAGCACACTGCTTGTGCATACCAATAAAACCCAACCCAAACTAAACAACCCACTGGCATCAAGTTGATTCTGACCCATAGCGACCCCCATTGGCTTTCTGAGGTGGTAAATCTTTACAGAAGTAGATTGCCCCATCTTCCTTCTGAGGAGTGGCTGGTGGGTTTGAACTGTCGACTTTCTGGTTAGCAGTCAAATGCCTTAGGCACTGCACCACCAGAGCTCCTTCAAACCAAACCAGTTGCTGTCAGTTCCAACTTACAATGACCCCATGTGTTACAGAGTAGAACCTCACTACATGGGGTTTTCATGGCTGTGATCTTTCAGAAGTAGTGCGCCAGAAAGGTTTTGGTGCAGTAGCTAAGAGAAGGGCTTCAGAGTCAGCAGACCTGGATCTAAGACTTGGCACAGCCTCGTACCAGCTTTGCGATTTGGCAAATACAGAGTCTTTCTGACCCTCAGTCTCCTTATCTGTGAGCTATGATAGCCCCTACCTTGTGAGACTTAATTAAATCATAGATGTAAAGGACTGAGCACAATGCCTAACACATGAAAGTGCCTTAGTAAACCAAAGCCAGTTGCTGTTGAGTTGACTGCAACTCCTGACGTCTCCGCGTGTGTCAGACTAGAACTGGGCTCTGCAGGGTTCTCAGGGGCTGATTTTCAGAAGTTGATCACCAGGCCTTTCTTCCAAGGTGCCCTGGGTGGACTGGAACCTTCCACCTTTTCATTACTTGTTGTTACATGCCGTCGAGTCAGAGCCCACTCATAGCAATCCTTCCTTGGGTTTCAAGGCAGTATCCCTATGGGAGTAGATTGCCCAACCTTCCTTCTGAGGAGTGGCTGGTGGGTTTGAACTGCCAGCCTTCTGATTAGTCAAGTGCTTTAACTGCACCACCCAGGGACAAAGCCTCAGCAGATTGTGAGTATTCTGTTAATTAATCTTTCAACTGATAATTTGCAGCCCTGGACCACTATGCGTGGTTAATTTGTGCCCTGTACAAGGACCCCACAGAGGGGTGAGCAGGGCTGAAATGAACTGAGCTTTGCAGTCTGTATCTGTCCAGAGGCATATCACATGTATTTTATGGACAAGCTTCAGAGAAGTTGGGAAAGTTGTCTGAGGTCAGTGTTGATGGGGACTAGGAGTCAGCTGTTTCGGCTCCTGAATGATTCCTCACACCCAGCACTGGTGACCCAGCGACAGTGGCTCTTCTGCCGATGACGCCAGTTCCCCACTTTGTTGAGCACAGAAGGTCAGTGCTGCTCCCCTGCTTGGGTTCAGGAAAACCTCCTGAGGTGGGCCCTCGGAAGATAAAGAGAGAGCTTCCCTGGGGCCTGGCACCCTCTGGAATTCCAATGACAGGGGCTCCATAGCTGCAGCCACCAGGTTAGCAGGGCCAGGGTGGAGGGCAGGGTGGGTTTCAGTGTAGGCTTTTGGCTTTATGGAAATGCCTGTATTGGGACCAGAAGATATGGGGGCTGTTTTCCAGATGCCCTAGCACAGAAGGTGTCAGCTCTAGAACAGGGGGCTGGGCACACAGGGGCTGCCCACCTGGTACAACTGCCTTCCTCCCACAGATGGAGTTGAAGGGCAAGGGAGGGGCTCCCCAGGACCACAAGGTGCTATCAGAGAGTAAGATGGGGGAAGGGATCTAGGAGCAGGTGATCTGAAGGGCCTCTGCCCATCTCTGCCCATTGGCATTTAGGCTCTGAAAAATGAACAAATGACTACAGCTCACATTTTTTAAGTACCTACTATATTTTTAAAGTGTTGGCTACTGGACCAGGACCTCTGAGAGAAATTCTTTTTGAATGCTCGTAAAAGCTGATGCAGAGACAGAAGAGTTCTCATCTCCATTTTGCAGATAAGGAATCTGAGGTACAGAGGGGTAAAGTCACTTGCCCAGGGTCACACAGATGGTGAGACCGAGATTCAAACTCAAATCTGGCTGCTCTGGACCAGTAGAGTCTCACAGAAAGGAGCGAGGGAGGGAAGGGAGACAGCCAGCAAGCTGGGGCCCTGGACCCCCACAGACAGTCAGGCTGGGTCCTGGGGCTCAGCATGTGCCCACCCCCCCATCCTAGGGCCTTGGAGCCTTTGCAGCAGCAGTGTGCTGCCCCCATCACGCTCCACTCCATGTCAGCAAAATGCAGAGTTTGGTTTAAATGATGAAGAGGTAGTGGCTTCACTGGTCTCCCCACTGAGTTCCTCATCCTTGTGCCTTCCCCAGACCCACCCTCCCTCCTTCCTCTGCCCACTCCCTCCCACCGACCTTGACGAGAGTTGGCAAGGCCAGGGTGTGGGAGGTGGCAGAGGCTCTGCGAAACTTGACAGCCAATTGATTCCTCTTCAGGAAGTTGAAAGAGGAAAGTCGTGTTTGAAGGTTTAGCTGAAATTAGGTCTCAAGGCTATTTTTTGCAAGATGGAGAAGGAGAGGTGTCAGGGAGGGGAACGCTCAGGGGGCTGACAGAAGCCGCAGATAAGCTCAATACTGGTTGATTGTGGATGCTTCTAGGAATGGATCTTTGGTTCCTGCCACATACTTTCACTAGGTTCACTCCAGATTGTCTTGATGCTGTGACAGAGGTGTACTTGAGGTGGTGTGGGCATCTAGAACAAGGGGAGTTACCTATGCTTGGGAAGATGTAGGGAAGAAATACTAGAGGAGGGATCTTTGAGAGTGGGCTTTGAAGGATGTGTAGGAGTTTGTGAAGAAAAAAAGGAGAAAAATATTCCAGGTAGAAGGTGAACTAAGAAAGTAGTAATAACCCAAAGAACTTGTGGATTTGGAGGCTGGAAAGAAGTGAGGGGACTTGGTGATCTGAAAGCCTTTGGGCTTTCTCCTGTAGGACACAGGAGCCACAGGGGATGATGGGTAGAATTAGAGCCAGCAGGAGGTGTCTGGGTTGTGAGCTTCAGATTTCCCCAGCTGCTCACCTCCTTCCTGCTTCTATAGCTTCCCTGAACCCTCCCCACGTTCAAGCTGTCTTTCTTTCTTATACACATAGATACTCAGGCATATGGACACCAACACTCAGGCCTGTATGTAAGCTGTTAGCAATTATCTGGTCCAAATCCTCCCTGTACAGAGGGGGAACTGAGGCCCAGATGAAAGGGTCCTTTTCTGAGATCAGAGCTTGTCTGGAGCAAGGACTGGAATTGAACCCAGTTCTCTTCTTCCCCCTGTGCAGTTCTTCTCACCCCTTACTCCCTCCTGCCCATTCCTTCCTGCACCTGGCCATCAGCTGTCCACATGAGCTCTTGTCCCAGCTCTCATCATGTTTCCTGCAGGAGGGGACTTGAGTGTATGGACATCCTAGAGTTCAACTTTCCAAGGAGGCACCTGAGGGCTCCTTCAACAACACTGCCACCTCCTGGCCACTGGGCCCCAGCACTGGCTGCAGCTGAACCCATAGTTCGGGCTGGGGGCTGCCTGGCAAGGTGACTTAGAGGGCAGGAAAGAGACATTCTCTGATCCCTATAGGGTCTGTCTCAGCTATCCACCATTAGTGCCCATTTCTACTAACGTGGCTTCAGTTGGCCATTGGAGGTGGTGGACGGGAAAGCTAGTTAGGCTCACAGATCAGATGAGCCAGCTCCATCACTATACATAAGCGGAAACTGAGGCCCAGAGAGGAGAGGCTTGCTCAGGATACCTGTGGGGATCTCTCCACTAGCCCAAGTTGCTTCTGGTTCACTCAAGTGCACATTTACAAGGAGGGACATTGGCCATGGCTGACTGTGATAGGTGGCAGTGGCAGTCTAAGGACTAGGGGCCCCACAAATGAGTGGTTCAGTTTCTTCCTTGCAGTATGAGGATTTTGCTGTGACCTGATGTCCCTTGCTGTGTAAGCTGGAGTCTCCTGATCCAACATCTGCCAAGTGTTCTATAGATAAGAGAGTTGGTGAAGACAGCAGGGCCCGCCACCCTCCCTCCCCATCCATTCTTGCCTTTTGTGGAGCCTATTGACTATTAAGGTGCCCTCATGGTGCAACGGTTAAGCACTTGGCTACCAAGCAAAAGGCAGTGCAGACCCACCCAGTGGCTCCACAGGAGAAAGACCTGGCACTCCATTCCCTACATAGAAGGGGAA
>NW_006921624.1:3389717-3399784 GCF_000298275.1 Orycteropus afer afer | reverse complement strand
AGCAGTTCACATACACTTTGTCTCATGACATTGACCACAATTCACCACAATACAACAGTTCCCCTCCCACTTCCTCCCAACAGTCACCTCTTCCCTGTGTCCATCCCTCTATGCACCCCTGCCCCCTGAGCTGTCTCCCTGTGCACAATGAAAGAAGTCTTTTGCAGCTTACTTGCCCAGTGCAATATGTTATCTGATTTCTTGACTGCTGCTTCCATTGGTGGTTCCATTGGGGTACCATGGAACCTCTGAATCCTAGACTAGGTCAGAGTTTGAGGCCTGGGACAGAGATGGAACTGCAGTGTTTGGTATGATTGGGAGGTTGCCTGTCCCATTAATAAACAGAAGGTAGTTTCATTAGTTCCGCTTTACAGATTAAGAAACCGAGGCTCAGGGAGGAGCAGGGACTTTGGCAAGGTCTCACAGCTGGTGAACAGCAGAGATGGGAGTCCAGTCTGGTCTGTGAGCCCTTTTATGTCTGTGAACTAACTTACTCTCCTCCCTTCCTCCCTTCTGCCTTTCTTTTTCCTTTCTTTCAATATATTTTTATTCAGCATTAACCACGTGTCATGGCCTGTGCTGGGCATTGAGGATAAAAGCAGGATTAAAGCATAGTTACTACCTTTAAAAATACAAGGAGATCAGCTGGAGCTTGAAGAAGAAATTTCCAGGCAGGTGAGGGGGAAAGGACATTACAGGCAGCTGGGCCAGCCCTGCCAAGACCAGGAGCTGGGAAATAGCACGAGCAAAAGACAGCAGGAACTGGGAGAGGTTTGGGGGTGAAATGTGAGGACGTGGATGTGGATGGAGTGTGTGGGAGAGGAGGAGCCCCATGGCAGCCAACAGAGCTAATAGGATTTGAGGCTATATTAACAGGAGAATGGGGCCTGCAGAGAGGATGGTGAGGGGGGCCAGAGCAGGCCTGCAGTGCCCTATGTCCTTCAGAGCAGCACCCTTGGACAGGTGGAGAGAGTCTGCAGCCCCACTGCGATGTGGGGCAAACAAACCACTGTTCTCAAACAAGTTGCCATGAGCCCATCCCTGTCCCTCAACATCTAAACTCAGATGCCCTTATGGAGTGTAGTTATTGACAGCCAGGGGTGGAGGGAAGAGCCTTGGAATCTCCTGCCTTGTCCCAGGAGGTGCCAGCCTGGGCTGGGCAGTTTGGGAGGGGAGGATGGAGAGGGAAAGGGACAAGGACAGCCCCTGCCTCCCTTTCTGCCCTGGGGTTCTTCAGAGCCACCCCCAGGTCATCCCTGCAAACTCTGTCTTCCCCAGCCCTGCTCCTGGGCCTGTTTGGCAGCAAGGAATTGGACAAATTTATTCCTACTAGGGTGTAAATGGCTGACTGAATCCTGTATTAGTGTTGCCTTGCAGAAAAGAAGCCTGATCAATTGGAGGTTTGACTGAATCACTCAAGGTAGAATATCAGCCTTTGGAACTGAGAGGTGGGAAGCTATTTGGGGGCATTTCTCCCTCTCTTCACAACCCCTCTAGGTCTGTGGGATACAGTGCTGCCTCCTGCTGGCAGTCCACCTAGAATGCAATAAACTTTGAATCTTGGCCCCACTCCCTTTAATTATGTGATTACTCAGGCAAGTTGCCTGACTCTAAGCCTCTTTTTCCCCTCTGTAGGTGAGCACAGGGCAGCTGAGAGAGCTCAGTGCCTGGCACATAGGAGACATTCACCCAGTGCTCATGTCCTGGTCCCCCTTACCAGTGACTAAGGCTCACTTCTACCCCATATCTTCCCTAGAACCTCAGATAACTAGGCAGATGCTTCCCTCCTATACTCCTTGTCTGCTGCCCCAAAGAAACATCATCCATGACAGAGCTTCTGGGGTTCAGCTCTGGCGCTAAGAGGTGGAGAGGGTGTGAAGTGGTGCCCAAGGGACCAGAGACCAAGTTCCCAGGTGGTGTTGAATACAGATGAGGGGAGCTGGAGGTGTCTGTGCATGATGGTTTCTTGCCAGTTGGGGGCAGCAGAGGGTAGTCAGTGGACACCTAGGTGGCTACTCCCAGAGGAGAGTTGAAGCCCCAGGGGTTTAGATGCCGGGGGTCACAGGGGACTGGCTGAGCTGAACAAGCTGCAGAGCCCACCTCTAGACAGTCAGAACAACTCACTCTGTGGCGCACTTGGTGGCAACTGGGTCTGGGTGACTAGAGAGCTGGGGGACTTCTGAGAAGGAATCCTCATTAGGGACATTGGTAGCAGGTGGGCAAGATCTGAGGCCAAGACAGCCTTCTGGCAGGAGGTGGGACACACAGTAAGGTTGGCCATTGTGCAGTTGCTGGTCAGTTTCTGGTGGCACTGTGGTCACAGGCTGGGGCCCACCCTGGCCGCCCCTTATGGTCTGCAGTTATCTCGTTTCATCCTTACCACTGTTTCGGGAGGGGTCAAGGTGAGCATTCTGGGGGAGGTGGGATGGTGGTCAGACCTTGGGCTCAAAGTCACACTGAGCTGGTTGGATTCCCATCCCTGCCACCTTCTTGCTGGGTCTAAAATGGGAGATTATAATACCTGTTTGCTGAACACTTCCTCTGCATTAGGCCCAGAGAAGGGGGGTTCATAGCCCAGTCCATCACACAGCTGATCAGGGGCAGAACTGGCACTTGAACTGGGATCTCCCCATCTCTCAGTTTCATCTTGTGTTGTCTCCCTGCTGCTGGCAGGCCCGGCCCCCTCAGGTCAGAAGGTATCATGTCTTTGTAGGACAGACACTCCTGGGGTAAGAGGGAGCTTCTCTGCTCTTTCCCCCACCCTCAGGGCCTCCCCTATCTGGGAGGTCCAGGAGGCTGGGTGTGGTGGGGACAAGGCTCAGACACCTTCACTTCCCCACTTCCTCATGTTATGAAAATGAAACGATTGCTTCTGCCACCTCACGTGGCATTTGGTTGTGATTGCAGACATAATGATATCTGAATCTTTGGGTGAGAATTATAGTTCCCAAAGCCAGGAGGCCCTCTTTGAAGGTGGCAGCAAATGACATCTGTTTCTGACACAAGGCTCTGCATTGGGATGAGTAGCTTTTCCTGTTGCTTAAAGAATGTCTAAATCAAGCGATGATTGTCACCCCCCGCGCCAGTGCCTTAGATGGCTTCCAGGGACGGAGTCTAGTTCCCTGGCCTGGTATCCCAGGTCTGTCCTAGCCTCCATGCCTTTGTCCAGGCTGTTCTGCCCAGAATTTCTCCCTATTTCTCTGCCTCATGAGTTCCTTCTTGCCATTTCAGGCTCTGCTCCCCTCTGCTCCAAGAACACCCTGCCTCCATCTCAGCCCCGATCACACTGTGACTTAACGATCCACCACGTGTCTGTCTCTCCCACCAGACAGTGGATGACCTTCTCAAGGGCAGAGACAGTTTCTGATTTATCTGAACCCTCGACACCAGGCAGAGCTTCACCTGTGGTGGGCACCTGGCGGAATTTGTGGGATGAAGGCATGTGCTAGAGAGTGACCGAAGGAGCAAGTGAATTAGATGGAGTGAGTGTGTGTGAGGAAGGAAAAGAGCAAGCAGTGATCAACCCACTTCTGCGAGCCCCATACAAAGCTTGTCTGAGGCTGGAACAGCCACCCACTTTGGGAGGAAAAACCCTGGTCAGCCCAACTGCCCTGCCAGTGCCCGCCTGAGAGGAGAGGTCAGGACAAGTCGCCCAGACCACTGCTAAGCCCGGGGCAAGACAGCAGTCCTTATCCTGAAACTGACCTTGGCGCTACCTCATGGGTTCTCATGATCCCTCAAGGCCAAGACTCCCGGGTGAGCCTGGCCTACAGACGGTAAATCACCCAGGAGGAAAAATAGCCTATAAAATCCTCTCCCCAAATGGTGTGTTTTGTATCTTGTAGTGAAAGGGCTTTTAAAAGCATTGTTCACTTAGGTGGATTTATGGGGCTGCCACTGCCTCTCTCTCCCTCTAGGGCTTACTGGTCCTTGGGGCTGGAGGACAGTAGGGTCCTGTTGATCTTGGTCCAAAAAGAAACAAGCGATGGCACCTTCCCTACCCCAGGCTGGCTGGGTATCTGGGAGGGTAAGTTGGGTGATCTGACCCTACAGCAGCTCTGTATGGCCAAGCAGAGCCTAAAGTGCCATCATTTGCACCCCTCCTTTGGGCCAGTTGTTGTCTACAAAAGGCCCTTCCCATTTATTATCACCTGCAAATGGATCACCGGGGAGGGGAAAGATGACATGCTCCAGCTGGGAAGGATGTAGAGATCTCAGCTAGACCAATCCTCACATTGTGTACATGGGAGACTGAGTCAAGAAAGGAGAAGGGGAGTGCTCAGAGCCTCATAGTCCATTAATGGAATCAGATAAGAGCTTGGGCTCTGGAGCTTGACTGCCTGAGTGTGAACCCAGCTGTGCTACCTCCCAGCTGTGTGATGCTGGTGGGCAAGTTGCTTGACCCCTCTGAGCCTCTGTTCTCTCTACTGTACATTGAGTTGTGAGAATTAATCAGGATAAGCCATGTAAAACTCTTACTACAGTATCTGAAGCTTAGACAGGGCTTAATAAATACACATGGCCTGCTCTCATTAGTGTTTGAATGGCTTTCATTATTATTTTTGGCAGAGCTGAGTTTTGAGCCCAGATTTCTTGACACTGAATGGTTTTCTTGCCACTCTGCCAGGAAGCTTCTGCTGAGCGCATTCACCCATGCACAGTACAAGGAACACAGGATGAGAAAGTCTGATAGGAATAAGCACTGGAGGCAGTGAGTTGCCCCAGGAAAGGTTGACCTGGTGCTGGACCTCAGTAACAGGGCCTGAAAGGGTAGCTGAGGGACAAAGCTGAGACTCTCCTGCAGGGTGAGGCTGCCTGGTGGCATTGGCTTCCCTGTAGCCACATGTCTTTTGGTACCTGACTTCCCATCCCGAGGTTGGTCCAGGGCTTAATGAGCTAATGAGGTGTTTGTGGTCGTTCAGATCTCTGGGACAGGCTTATTATACTAAGGCAGGTGTCATCAAGGATTTATGGGGCAGTGAGTCACTCTTTGGCTGCTTGGGTTGTCACGTCTCATCCAAGACCTTAGAAACATTTGTCTGATGGCTATTCACTGGTGCCACTCAGTCCTGGGCACTGGCAAGGCCCCAGGCACCTCTCTGATGTCCTGATTTTCCCTCCCTACCTTCACTCTGTTCCAGAGGCTGGGCTTGCTGCTCTCACCTTCCTCCCAGCTGGCCTGTCCCCCTCCACTCCTCTAGACTCTCAGAGTTCTTTAGGGGCCCCTTTGACCTAGGTGCCCTCTGCCTTAGGTAGGGCATGTAGCAAAGCCACATGTCATAAGCCCAGGCTCAGGGACAAGTGTGTAACTTGGGGGTCAGAAGTATCTATGATGATTGCAGAGGCTTCCAAACTCAGTATTCATCCTATGTCTGCACCTTTGCTGGTGCTGTGATTCTGCCTGGAATGTCCCTTTGTGGCTGCCCCACCTCAGACTATGTCAGGAAGCGAATGTGCTTACTGTCTCACCTTCCATGTTTCTGTAGTGCCCTCACCTCCTTCACAAGCCCATCCAAATTATTCCCAAGTAGAATTCCTCAAAAAGCCTCCTGGATTACTTTCTCTTTTCCCTTTTGTACCATAAATATTGTTAGTTAATTCAGGAAATATTTATGGAATATCTGCTAGGTGGCTGGAACTTGGGACCCAGGCTCTAGGGCCCCTGCTCTGACAACTTTACAGTCCACTGAGGAGGGGAGCATTAAACAAATATATGTACAGTATAATGATAACTGTGATAAGTCTGCAAAGAGACCTGGCTGAGTCCAGGGCATTGGGAGAGGCTTCTCAAGAGAAGACTGTGATGAGACAAGATCCACTGGGCAAAGGGGCTTCTGTTCCATGCAGTAGAAACAGTGTGTGCCAAGACCCTGTAGCAAGGGGCACCTGGTAAGTCCAAAAGTCCATGAAGCCAGGGCGTACCACCTAGGAGTTTGGCCTTTATCCCAGGAGTCCTGGGGAGCTGGTCAGTGGCAGGGTCAGATATGCTTTTTCAAGGATCCCTCTGGACACCCTTGGAGAATCAACAGAGTGTAGGGGCAGGACTGCAGGCAGCAGAAACATGTAGGTGTCAAGGCAGGCCCAGGGCCATCTCTCCAGCTGGACTATGAGACCCTTGAGGGCAGAAAGCTGGCCTCTCTGACGCTCAGCACAGAGTCTGGCACATCGCAAAGCTCAGGGAACACACCGTGAGTTGCTGTTGGCCAAGTCCTTCCTTGCCTATGGTGGTTAAGTTTACATGTGAACTTGACTAGGATATGATTCTCAATGGTTTGGCAGAAATTATGTAATCATCCTCCATTTTTTATCTGATATGAGCAGCCAATCAGTTAAAAGGGGAGTTTCCTTGAGGGTATGGCCTGTATCCAACATATATGGATATTCTGGCAAAGCTTACCCTCTTTGGATCCTGCATCCAACTTACCATCCTCTGACTTGTGGTTCTTGGGACATGAGCAGCAGTCTTACCTGCTGATTTTGGGTTTGTCAGCTCTTGCAGCCCAAAGTACTTGACACCTGACCCATGGATTTGGGACTTCCCAGCCTCCACAACTGCAAGAGCCATTGCCTTGAAATAAATCTCTCTATATATTTTTATACATATACATACATATGTACGTATATATAACAAAAAAACAAACCAAACTCACTGCCATGGAGTCAGATCTGACTCATAGTGACCCCTCCTTGGATTTCTGAGGCAGTATCACTATGGAAGTAGATTGCCCGACCTTCCTTCTGAGGAGTGGCTGGTGGGTTTGAATAGTCAGGTGTCATGTATACATATATGAGTGTGTGTGTGTGTGTGTGTGTGTGTATACATATATATAAGCTTTACTGATTTTGCTACTCTCGAGAACCCAGCCTAAGACATTTGGTACCAAAAGTGGTTCTAGAAGAATGAAATTGTAAGGATATGTTTTCTGAATTGTTTTTCATGTCTAGCTAGTCTTAAAGGCACTGATGACTCTGTCTCCAGTAGTAAAGAGGGCATTCTTACCCATGGCATGAGTGGCAATAGAAATATGCAAAATATCACCACCAGTGCATCAAATATTTGTGAGAGACAAGGCTCTGAGTGATTGCATATTTGATACTTTTCTACAGTTTCATCAGAATGAGAAGTATAAGGAAGCAGGTTGTTTGTCCTACTTTGGCTAGACAAAATGGTGAAAGAAAGAAATGAGCTCGAAGCTTGAGAGACACAGCACGAGCACCACATATAAGACCTGAAAGTTGCCACTTGTGCCCTGAAATAACAGAGGTGATATTGCAAAAAAATCAAACCCAGAGTCTTATCATAAGAGTGGCTGAATTACAATGGCAATTGAATTCTCAACCTCGAATGGTATCTGATGTTAAAGTGAGGGCATTGATTGGGAAGAAATGGGATTCTGAAACTTGAGATGGGAACATATAGGCAGGTAGTCAGGAAGCTGGGACATAGACCCCCTTTAATTCTGTTCAATCACTCCTGCCAACAGGACCAGCCCACTTATTCCTATCTGAAGAGATTACTCCATTTTGGTCTGCTAAGCCACTCTTCCAAGTAAAATTATTACCCTTTCCACCCCATCTGATGAGATCAACCAGCTGTGCCTGAAAAGTCTTTGTTTGAGATACAACCTAAGGCTTTGCATGGGGCATAGTCTGAGGAAGATACCTTACAAGACATTATTGAATGTTCCCAAGACCCACCCCCACCACCCATTTTTGCTTCTAGATCTATAACTAAACTTAAGTTCCAGTGAGCCTCAAGAGGTGAAGTATAAAGTGTGACCCAGGTGGAGCTATGCTACTCCAAAAATACTGCTTGATTTTTCTAATATATACAAACAGAAACCTGGGGAATATATATGGGAATGGCTATTAAGGGTGTGGGATAATGATGCAAGGAACATAAAGTTGGATTAGTCTGAGTTCATTGATATGCGCAGATTCTTTGTTTAATGTTTCAGTTTGAGAGGCTAAAAAGGATCTAATAGTTTATTTGGTTGGTTCACTAGAGCATGGATTAGGCAATGCTACATGAGATGAAGTTGAAATGTCAGACCTGCCATAATATACTGTAGAAGAATGTGTCCAAAGGCTTTGTGAAATTGGCAAATCACAGCAGTCTTCAAAGATATTGGTGTCTCTTCACAAATTTTATCAGACCCACCCATGGAGTGCCCAGAGGGCACACCTTTTACCACAACAGTAGGAACAAATTGTGAAGGGAGCCCTAGGATCCTTGAAGACTGCTGTGATTGCTCTTTAATGTAAGTCAGATTCGACAGTGGGAACTGCCCTAACTGAATTGAAATACCTGACTACACTGAGGCTGATTGGACCAGTGGTGGTAAGGGCCAAGATAGGTTCTTAATGTGATAGCAGCTCGGATCTGTCTCACAGTGAGTCCAGTGGGTACCTGAGCCCATCCTGTAATAGTTTTCCCAGTTCCAGAATGCATAACTGGAATAGGTATTCTCAGCAACTGGCAGAACCCCCACATTGGATCCCTGACATGTGGAATAAGGGCCATTGTGGTAGGGAAAGCCAAGTGGAAGCCATTAGAACTGCCTGTACCTAGGGAAATGGTAAACTAAAAGCAATGCCCACATTCCTGGAGGGATTGCAGAAATTAGTGCCACTATTAAGGACTTGAAGGATACAGGGGTGGTGATTGCCATTCAACTCATCTGTTTGGCCTGTGCGAAAAACAGCAGATGGATCTTGGAGAATGAGACTGGGTTATCATAAACTTACCCTGCTGGTGACTTCAATTGCAACTGCTGTTCCATATGTAGGTTCATTGCTTGAGCAAATTAATACTCTCCTGGTAGCTGGTATGCAGCTATTGACCTGGCCAATGTTTTTTTCTTGATCCTATTTCAAAGGACCACCAGAAGCAGTTTGCCTTCCACTGGCAAGACCAGCTATACACCTGCACTGTCCTACCTCAAGGTTTATTAACTCTCTAGCTCTATGTAATAATTTAGTCAAGGGACCTTGATCACCTTTCCCTTCCACAAGACATCACACTGGTCCATTACATTGATGGCATTATACTGATTGGACCTAATAATGAAGAAGTATCAATGACTCTAGACTTGCTGGTTAAATATTTCCATGCTGGAGGGTGGGAAATTAATCTGACAGAAGAAGATTGAGTGATCTGCTTCTGTAGAGGTACTGCCTCAGAAACCCAAGGAGGGGTTGCTATGAGTCAGAAATGACTCTACAGCAGTGGGTTTGGTTTGTGGTTTTGGTTCCAGCTAACATAGTGAAATTTCTAGGGGTCCAGTGGTATGGAGCATGTTGAGATGTTCCTTCTAAAGTGAAGGATAAGCTGTTACTTCTGGCCTCTCCTACAACCAAAAAAAAAAAAAAGAAAAGAAAAGAAAGACACAATGCCTGGTGGACCTTTTGGATTTTGGAGACAACATAACCCTCATTTGGGTGTGCTACTCTGGCCTGTTTATCAAGTGACTTGAAAAACTGCTAGTTTTGAGTGGGGCCCAGAACAAGAAGAGAAGGCTCTGCAACAGGTTCAGGCTGCCATGCAAGCTGCTGTGCCACTGGGGCCATAATGATGTGGCTTATCCAGATGCTTGAAGTGTCAGTGGCAGACTAGAGTTTGGCAGGGCCCTACTGGTGAATCACAGTGCAGACCCTTAAGATTTTGGAGTAAAGTTCTGCCATCCTCTGCAGATAGCTACTCTCTTTTTGAGAAACAGCTTTTGGCTTTTTGCTGGGCCTTGATAGAGACTAGGGAGCTCTGGTGGCATAGTGCCTAAGGCATTTGACTGCTAACCAGAAGGCTGGCGGTTCAAACCCACCAGCCACTCCTTGGAAGGAAGATTGGGTAATCTACTTCTGTAGAAATACTGCCTTGGAAACTGAAGGAGGGGTCACTATGAGTTGAATCAACTCAATGGCAGTGAGATAGGTGGGTTTTTTTGTTTGTTTGTTTGTTTTTTTTAAATAGAGACTAAATGCTTAACCATGGGCCATCAAGTCACTATATATACTGAGCTGCTCATTAGGAACTAAGTGTTTTCTGACCCACAGGGTCATAAAGTTGG
>NW_006921624.1:3387768-3388782 GCF_000298275.1 Orycteropus afer afer | reverse complement strand
AGCAAGACAAAGTTGTCTGTCGGTTTGTCCTACTGTGGTGACATGTAGACGTGAGTTTTGAGGCTGAGCCTCTGGTGTTTAAAACCTAGCGAGATGCACCTGGTGCACAGGTAACAGCCCAGCTTCTAAACTGAGACAGACTAGGAAGAAGGAAGAGGCTGTGCACTTCTCAAAGAATTGGCCAGGGAAAACCTTATGAATACAGCCTCCTAGGGAGTTCTATATGAGCAGTTGACTGCTGAAGAGAAAACTTGTACCTAATTTATAGATAATTTTGTGTGATATGCAGGCACCACTTGGAAGTGGACAGGGGCAACACTGCAGGCCTTTTTTGGGACCTCCCAGAAGGATAATGGTGAAGGGAAATCCTCTTAGTGGGCGGAACTTTGAGCAGTGCTCCTGGTTTGTTTTGTTCATTTTGCTAAGGACAGAAGGCCAAATGTACAATTGTATACTGATTCATGGCCTATGGCCAATGGTTTCATTGGATGGTAAGTGACTTGGAAGGAACATGATTGGGAAATTGGTGACAAGGAGGTAAGAGGAAGAGGCATGTGGATAGACGTCTTTGAATGAGTCAAAGAGGTGAAGACATTTAAGTCTCACGTGAATGCTCACCAAAGGATGACCTTGGCAGAGGAGGATTTTTTTTTTTTTTTTAACTGTGATTTGGGTGAAAGTTTAAAGAGCACATTCACTTTCTGTACAGCAGCTCACATACACTTTGTCTCATGACATTGACTGCAATTTCCCACAATGCAATAGCTCCCCTGCCACTTCCTCCCCATAGTTACCTCTTTCCTGTGTCCTTCTCTCCCATGCACTCCTGCCCCCTGAGCTGTCTCCCTGTGCATACACAGCCCTTCTATTCTCCCATGATTGATCTCTCCAAGGACCATGATTGATCTCTCAAAGAAGTGTATCTACCTAATGTAAATGTTTAGCTCATATGCCTGTCTTTTGTTTGGCTGGAAGCCAAAGGAGTGTGTTCAGTTTCAGATCTGAAGGGCAGCT
>NW_006921624.1:3375802-3385153 GCF_000298275.1 Orycteropus afer afer | reverse complement strand
TGCATTCTGTGGAAACCAATCAACCTCTTTCCTCAGCCAGTCCTGTCATTGCTCACTGGGCTAAAGAACAAAGTTGCCATGGTGGCAGAGGTTATGCATGGGCTCAGCAACGTGGACTTCCACTCATCGAGGTCGACTTGGCTACAGCCAATGCTGAGTGCCCAATCTGCCAGCAGCAGAGACCAACACTGAGTCCCCAATATGGCACCATTCCTAGGGGCAATCAGCCAGCAATCTGGTGGCAGGTAGATTGCATTGGACCACTTTCATCATGGAAAGATCAGTGTTTTGTTCTTACCAGTAACCAGACAACTTACTCTGGATATGGATTTCCCTTCCCTGCATGCAGTGCTTCTGCCAAAACTATCATCCATGGACTTACAGAAGGCCTTGTCCACAGTCATGGTATCCCCCATAGTATTACCTCTGATCAAGGAATTCACTTTACAGCAATGAAGTGTAGCAGTGGGCCCATGCTCATGGAATTTACTGGTCTTATCGTGTTCCCTATCATCCTGAAGCAGCTGGCTTGATAGAATGATGGGATGGACTGTTAAAGACACAATGGTGGTGCCAGCTAGGTGGCAATACCTTGCAGGGTTGGGGCAATGTTCTCCAAGGGACTATATATACTCTGAACCAGTGTCCAATATATGGTGCTACTTCTCGCATAGCCAGGATTCATGGGTCCAGGAATCCAGGGGGTAGAGATGGGAGTAGCACCACTCACCATTACCCCTAGTGATCCACTCACAAAATTTTTGCTTGCTGTTCCCATGACCCTGTGCTCTGCAGGACTAGAGGTTTTAGTTCCAAAAGGAGGAATACACCCACTAGGAGACTCAACTTTGATTCCAGTGAACCAAAGTTACGAATGCCACCCAGTCACTTTGGGCTCCTCATGCCTCTGGATCAAAAGGCAACAAAGGGAATTTTACTGTGTTAACTGGTGTGATTGATCCTGATTACCAAGAGGAGATCAGATTGATATTACATAATGGAGGTAAAGATGACTATGTGTGGAATATAGGAGATCCCTTACAATGTCTCTTAGTACTACCATGGCCTGTGATTAAAGTCAATGGAAAACTATAGTGACCCAATTCTGACATGACTACCAATGGTTTAGACCCTTTGAAGGTTTGGGTCACCTCACCAGGCAAAGAACCACAGCCAGCTGAAGTACTTGCTGAGGGCAAAGGCAATAGGGAATGGGCGGTGGAAGAAGGTAGTTCTACATATTAGCTATGACCATGTAACAGTTGCAGAAATGAGGACTGTAATTGTTTTTAGTATTTCTTCCTTGTTTTGTTATATGTGTGTGTGTGTGTGTGTGTATGGCAAATATCTTCGTTTTTTTCCCCTCCTTTATTCCATCACTTATTTGAAAACATAAGATATAAATGGGGCTAGTGCATTTTTGCTTGTACACATGTTAGTTGTATCATGTTAGGCTCAAGTATGAGTTTATAATTATCTTTATTTAAACATTATGTGTGGTATAAGGAGATGTGTACAGTGCCAGATTGACAAGGGGTGGATTATGGTGGTAAAGGTTATATGTCAACTTGGCTAGGCATGATTCTCAGTGGTTTGGCAGTTATTATATATTATCCTCTGTTGTGTGATCTGATGTGTTCAGGCAATCAGTTGAAAGGGGAGTTTCCTCGAAGGTATAGCGCATATCTAGTATGTGTATTGGATGTTCTGGCAAAGCTCGCCCTCTCTCCATCCTGTATCCAATTTGTCATTCTTTGACCTCTGGTTCTTGGGATGTGAGCTGCTGCCTGCCATCTGACTTGTAAATTTTGAGTTCTTCAGGCTTCTGCAGCTGTGTAAGTTGGGAAAAGCCTCTAGTCTAATAACTGACTCATGAATTTGGGACTTACCAGCCTCCAAAACTATATAAGCCATTTCCTTGAAATCTCTTTCTCTGCCCCCCCCATAATATACATTTCACTGGTTTTGCTTCTCTAGAGAACCCAGAATAAGACACTACCATATAGATTGTGGGAGGGGATTTGGTTTCTAATGTCATTTCTGTGAACTCCTGCTCTCTGTCCACTTGTGGCGAATGGCTGAGGCCAGCAATGTTGGTCAAAGAAGCAGTAAGAATGATGATGGTGATGATAGTAATGATAGCAGCTAATATTTATTGTGTGCTAAGATCATAATTGCATAGTGCCTAAGGCACTTGACCGCTAACCAGAAGGCTGGTGGTTCAAACCCACCAGCCACTCCTCCTCAGAAGGAAGGTTGGGCAATCTACTTGCATAGTGATACTGCCTCGGAAACCCAAGGAGGGGTCACTATGAGTTGAGGCTGACTCGATGACACATAACAACAACAACAAAGATCATAATGATGCATGATCATATCGAATTGCCACAGCAACCTGAGAGGTGGCTGCCATTGTCCCCATGTTATAGAAGAGGAACAGACATGGATGGTTAAGTTACTTGTGTCAGATTCTGCAGCCATTAAGTGGTAGAACTTTCTGCTGTATGCCTTTAAATGGGAAAGGATAAAAGATATTTGCATTTTACCTGGTAGATATCTCTATAGAACAGAGTAGAACTGCCCCATAGGGTTTCCAAAGCTGTTAAATTCTTATGGAACAAAGCTGCTACATCTTTCTCCTGTAGAGTGGGCTGGTGGGTTTGAAATGCTGACATTTTGGTTAGCAGCTGAGCACTGAACCACTGTACCACCAGGGCTCCTAGTGGTTCCGAAAAATTGAATTAAGCTTTGGACCTAAAGAGATATGCTCAGTAATGGAATTTCAAGTGTGAGGATGATGGACAGAAGAAGAAATGTTTGGCAGAGGCCTCCAGCTCTGGATAGGGCTGGTGTCCTGCAGAACACGTTGCCAGGCTGTAAGACTCTGAGAAGCCACACTGTCAGGGAGCTGTGAAGATAAGCTTTCAGGGTTCAAGAAAGGCAGATGGGCTGTCTGCAAAGACTGCCCCAAGTGAGGCCCAGCACACAGAGCATGGAGATGGTGGCAGCAGCGTGGAGCTCTTTTCTCTCTTGGACCCCAGCTCTTTCAGTTTACTGAGCCACTTTCCCTTTCTGCTAGGGTGGTCATGAACATGAGCACAGGTGGGCCAGTGTGTTTGAGTGTGTTGGGCTGTATGTGAGTGTAATTCTGTTTGTCAGATGGCAGCTGAGTATGGGGCCGTATTTGTATACTTCTTTCGGTTGTGTTCCTGTTTTTATCTGTGTGTTTCACGATCGTATATTTGTTTCTTTGTGTGTGTGCCAGTCAGTGTACAGATGTGTTTATGTGTGTGTATCGGTGTATGTGGTGGTGGTGGTAGAGAGGCTAGTATGCTTGCACATACATTTCTTTGTGGATATGCCCTCCATGAAGGAGCTGTGGTGGCATAGTGCCTAAGGCATTTGACTGCTAACCAGAAGGTTGGTGGTTCAAACCCACCAACCACTCCATGGAAGGAAGACTGGGCGATCTACTTCCGTAAAGATTTACTGCCTCAGAAACCCAAAGGGGGTTGCTATGAGTTAGAATCAAGCAGATGACCATGAGTTTGGTTTTGGTTTTTATGCCCTCCATGTGTGCATTTGTATGCATGCATGTTCTTGCACTTGGGTGTGTTTCTAGCCCTGTGTATTTCTCCATATGAATATGTTTAAGTGTGTTTACATTTTAATGTAAGAGTGACCCTTGAGTGTTATAAAAGCCCTTCCTGGGACTTCCCCAAAGGCTCTCATGGCTCATGAATTCGGGAATCGCAAAGGAAAGGCATTGAGAGACATACCTATCAAAACAGCCTCCCTCCTTGAAGGCTCTGTGTTTGGATATGGGCCTTAGAAATGGCCATGGGACAGGGAGCTGGGCCTAGGCTGAGGGGGGCCCATGGGGTTCTGCTCTATCCTGAGCACTGTCTTGGGGTCCTAGCATGGGCAGCTGAGGGCTCAGCGGGAGTCAGGCACATCTGGCCTGTCCACCATCTGTGTGGCACAGCACAGTTTATTGAAAGGGAAGAAAGTGATGAAGGCAGGCCTGGATGAAGGATGCAGGATGGGGGAAGGGAATTCAACCTTGAACATCAACTGTGTGCCAGGAATGGCACTCGATGCTTTACACTGAGATGAGAAATCATGGTTCAGAGGCCATGGTGATTTGTTTACAGTCACGTGGCTTCTGGGTGGTGATGCTGGAGCACAAACTTATGGTCCCTGAGGTGCTGCCTCTTGGGTGTGGAGAGAGGTGCAGGTGAGGCTGGGACCAGGCAAGGCTTCCCTTCCCTGAGCCTCCAGGTCCTCACCTGAGAGCCCCTGGGTGACAGCCCTGCACATGGAGAGTGTGTGCCTTCCCTTTTGTTGCTCCCCCCGTCTGGCCCTTGATCCCTGATCCCTGAGGCCAAGTGTGAAGAAGATGGCCTGCCTGTCCGTTCTTATAACAGATCTTTCACTTTTGGCCAGTGGCTTAATTTCTCTGAGGCTCCATTTCCCCATCTGAAAACCTGAAGTACATGTCCTCCCAAAGATTCCAGATAAGAAGCCATAGATCTTTTATCATGCCCAAGCATCCCAAGGGCTTGGGAGCTACTCAGTGGGCTACCACAGACACAGGGTAAGTTGGCAGAACAGGAGCTCCAAAACTAGCAATTTATCATCACCATCATCATCATCCTTAGAATTGATTGTAATGAGTGAATGAAGAAATCATGTGTCTGGAATTCTGAAAGGCCTTTGGGGAAGTCTCTCAGGAGATCCTGGAGCAGGAGCAGGATTGTGAACCAGATGTCAGGATGGTGGTGTGTGGCAGCTAGGACCAGGAGTGGAGAAGTTGTTTGAGGACTCTGGTCCTCTGCTTGGGACTGCCTCGAGTGAGATTTGGTCAGTGACCTGGATGGGCACCCAGGAGCCTGTGGATCACCTGGAAGGTGGGACGTCCGGATGGAGAGTGGACCATTACAGAGAAGGGTGGAGGCCTACATAGCTGTTCACATCCAGCTACCCGGAAACAGGTGTGTGTGGGGTGCAAAAGCCCCTGCTGCACAGCTTCCTGCAAGCACATAGGAGCATGCGTGGCCTGGTAATAGAGGCAGAGTGCTGGATGTGGGAGGGAGCGGTCTCCATCCCCATGGACTGTGCAGGCTGCTTGCTGAGTTTTAGATATTAGTCCCTGTCACAGTGAATGAAAGCGGAAGCTTCCCCCAGAGCAGCCCTGCCTGCCCTGTGTGCTTTGTACCTCTGGAGTCTCTGTGAGGTTGCTTTAGAAAAAAGTAGTTGTTGAAAAGAATTCAGAACTACCAAACTAGATGACATTCTCTGGCTCCTGGATTACTTTGTGAGTGTATTTACTCATTCACTACTCGTCTCAGTTATCTACTGCCTCTATAATAGAAATCCCACAAGCAGACGGCTTTAACAAATAGAAATTTATTTTTTCACCGTTTGTTGTTGTTGTTCTTATGTGCCATCTAGTCGGACCTGACTCATAGCCAGCCCTCCTTGGGTTTCCGAGTCAGTATCACTACGGAAGTAGATTGCCCCATCTTCCTTCCGAGGAGTGGCTGGTGGGTTTGAACTGTCAGCCTTCTGGTTAGCAGTCAAGTGCCTTAGGCAGTATGCTACCAGAGCTTTGTTGTTGTTGTTGTTGTTATTTGCCATCGAGTCGGCCCCAACTCATAGCGACCCCTCCTTGGGTTTCCGAGGCCGTATCACTACGGAAGTAGGATTGCCCAACCTTCCTTCCGAGGAGTGGCTGGTGGGTTTGAACCGCCAGCCTTCTGGTTAGCAGTCAAGTGCCTTAGCCAGAGCTTTAGAAGACTAAAAGTCCGAATTCAGGGCACTGGCTTTAGGGGAAGACTTTATCTCTCTGTCAGCTTTGGGGAAGGTCTTTGTCTCTTTAGCTTCCGTTTCTGGGTTCCTTGGAGATCTTCATGTGGCTTGGCGTCTGTCTTTTCCTGTCTGCTTGTTTAATCTTCTTTTATATCTTGTAAGAAATCGACTCAAGACATACCCCACACTGATGCTGCCTCATTAACGTAACAAAGACAAACTATTCCCAAATGGGATTATAACTACAGGCATAGAGATTAGGATTTACAACACATATTTTTTTGGGGGACACAATCCAACCCATAACACTAGTCATGACACAAACCCCATCCCTGATGCCAGGCAGCTTTTAGGCTCCTCAGAGCACCCAGACTTCTACCCAACGTGATCACATATACACGCAGGGCAAAAAGAGACAGTTGTACTAGAGCCAACATCAGTAATGATAAGCAAAATGATAGCAAGTACTGTGTGTAGCTTAATATTTACCATTTCACTGGTGGTATCTTATCTCATTTAATCCTTCCCACAACCCTATATATAGGCATTATCATTAGTTCATTTTACAGATAGGGACACTGAAGCTCAGAGAGGTCTAGTAATTTCCCTACAGCTTGTTTGAATGAGGATTTGAACCCAAGTATAGCATGAAAGCTTGAGCTGGCCCAAGGGGGTGGCCAGCAGGGCTGGTTCACCTTCCTGGAGAGGGTGAGATAAAGTTGCATCTGGAGGGTGTGGTTAAGGGAGAGGGGCCCAGAATTTGTAGGAGGGAAAGGGAGTGATTGTAGAAACCTTGTTTAACCCTCACCGATGAGCTGGACTTAACATAGGCTACTGAACACTGAATGTTTGAAATAATCCTGTACATTTACGTGGCAATTCGATGTGAGAAAAACATCTGGTTTTTGTTGAGTGCTTACTGTACGCTATGTGGTGTGTTGAGAGCTTTATCTACATCATCCTGTTTCATGCTCACTGAACCCCCAACCCATTCCACAGAGGGGTGAGGGACCTTGCCTGTCATCTCCTGGCTAGCGTCCTGTGGAGTTGGGATTCGAGCCCCCCCCATTATGCTGGCTTCTGGCTTCCAGCCCTCAAGCCACTGGGCTGTGAGCAGGCTCCAGAGCAGCCCCGGAAAGTAGGCAACAAGAACCCTATTGTACTGAAATAAGGGACACGACTTGTCCACTGCTCTTAGATAAAGGTTGATTTGGGTGTTGAACAAGAACTTCTGACTTGAAGGCCAGTCCCCCTTCCTGAATTTGGGGTTGCAACTGCCTTGAGAAATCAAATACCAAGAGCTGTTTGTGCAGAGATGGGGGGAAAAGAATCTTGTCTTCCTTCATTCATGGCTGGGTGAGGAGTTTAGCCCTCGGTCTTTCACTCCCGTGAAGGAGACCAGTAAATAAGCTGTGAGGCTGGACAGACCATGAAACTGGAGTCCATAGTCTTCCATTAACCTTGCTGTATGACCTGGAAAGTCGCTTCCCCTCTCTCTGGGCCTCGGTTACTCTGTATCCAGTCCCTTGGATCTGAGCCCCTTCCAGTTGTGACCTTCTAGGGTGATGAGCATTTGTTAAGCCTGCTGGGTCCTCTAGGGGACACAAGGACCTCCAGGGTGGATGTGTGGTGTGGTGAGGGGTTCAGTGGGGGCCCTCTATGTTCCCCTGAAGAATCACCCTTTCCGTGATCTGAAGTCCCCAGCCTCCTGTTAATTGGCCTTGATCACTGTGTCTAGCACACAGTAGACTCTCAGTAAATGGTGAATAAGTGAAAGGCAAGGAAATGAATGAATGTTATATAGTATTAACAGTCTAAAGGGCATTGTCAAGTGGGGTGGGAGGAGGTATTGGTCAGAGTAGGTTTCAAAGAGGAGGCAGCTTGTCAGAGAAGTGTAGCTGTAGAGAAAGGGGTGAGGGGAAGGAAGTGGTACAAATCCCACCTGGCCTCCTGGAGGGGAGCAATCGTTTTCTTTTTAACTCAGAAATAGGATAAGGCTGTCATCATTGCTACATGATCAGCTAGCTACCTGAGTTATGAAGCATGCTTCATGGTTCTTTGTACCACAAAGTGAAAAATTGTGAAATTTTCATCAGTTAGAAAGTGAAAACCAAGAAAAAGTACAAGCCCATTGGGGGAACTAGCTTGACAAGGACATCTGTGAGAGAAGCAGCCATCCGAGTTAACCAGGTGCACCCATCCCCCTGTCCCTGGCAAGAGGCCATGGTTGGGAGAGCCCAGAGCATACGCTGAGGCCACGTCTCCAATAGAACCTACTGCTCCTGCTGGTTCCTCACCATTTATGGTCCCTCTGTGCAGGGGCAGATTACCTAATAAGGTAAGCATGGGTTTACTTATGCTTACTTACTAATCTTAATGAACAGCTGTTCACTACAGACTAGTAAATAAGCATAAGTAAGCCCATGCTTACCTTGCCTATTGGGTAATCAACACTGTCTCTGTGCTAGGCATTGCTTTGTCTAAGCGGCACCCCTCTGAAGGAGGTCGCTTCTGCAGCCCCTGACACCTAAGAGGTATTTGCTGGGCTGCAGTTGATTGGAGTACTTTGATGGGTGATACTGGGCAGCTGTGCCTTGGAGGATGTGCAGAATTTTGACAAGAAGCCACGGGGAAAATAAGCTAATAACCCATTGGCTTGTGTCTGTCTGTTCTATCACCTGGAATTGAGGTTGGGGTGGGTGAGTCTCCAGACCCTTCTCAGACAACAACTCCTTATTCAAGGAGCCCCCCTCCCCTAGTTTTCAAGCTGTCTGTAGGTCCTAAGCATCAGCACAGTTCAGGCTGTGGCCCTTTAAGCCCCCCAAACTGCTCTATCACCTGTAAAGGGAGAATTGGTTCAACCTGCATGTATTGAGTCCCTGTCACCTCCATGTCTCTTCCATTCAAACACAAGCTCTTTAGGGGAGAGAGAAAGAGTTTTAAGTTCTCTCCCCAGAGTCCAGGGCAGCCTGGTATATGGATATATGGCCTGAATGGGGTGTCCCTGTTGAAGTTTGCCTGTGGCCCCCCCAGCCCACCAGGTAGCTGAGAGGGGTTGCCCCGTCCCCCCACCGGGTATGGGGCATGAATGGGGCCAGGCAGTAGTCCCTCCAGAGAAGGGCCTGGCCTTTCTCACACCTGGCTCCAAATCTTGAAGCGTGCAGTGGGGATACTCAGCAAATCCTTCATGCCCTTGGACCCCTTCCAGAGCCAGGCGCTAGGGACGTTGTCCCCAAGGTGGTTGTCCCTGCCGTTCTGGATTTGTACTTGCTGAAGGAAAGGCGCCCAGGATGGGGGTCTGGGTGAATAGAGTACTAGCCAAGCTGGGCCCTCAGAGGAACACGCGCCTGCTCTCAGAACCTTAGTTTCCTCATCTGTTCCACACGGGCTGTAAGCGTTCACCTCGCGGGTGCGGGAAAGCGCATTGTCAATCGTGGACGGGGTAGGGGGCGTGGATTCTTCAAGGTGGGTGGGGATGTGTGACCCGGTTCGGGGAAGACCGGGTGCGAGCCAGCTGGGAGGTGTGGGGGCGGCCGGGGC
>NW_006921624.1:3352797-3375406 GCF_000298275.1 Orycteropus afer afer | reverse complement strand
CTTCCTCAGCCGCCGCCTCAAGGGCTCCATCAAGCGCACCAAGAGCCAGCCCAAGCTGGACCGCAACCACAGCTTCCGCCACATCCTGCCGGGGTTCCGGAGCGCCGCCGCCGCCTCCGCCTCAGCCGCGGACAATGAGAGGTGAGCCTGTCGCCGCCGCCCGGCCCGGCCTCCCCTCGCCGCCGCTCCGGCATGCGCCCCGGAGGGCGCGGGGACAAAGCGAGAGCCCGGGCTGGGGTGCGTTCAAAGGGTGTGGGACCCCACGCGATCCTCCGGGAACTTGTGGGGCCACCTCGGACTCGGGGGCACGAAGGGAGAATCCTTGTCTCTCCCCCTAGGGTGAGGAGGGTGTGCCCGAGGCCCGGAACGAGGTCGGGCGGGAAGTGCCCTCGCGGAGAAGTCCTGCCTTGCTTTGCCGAGGTGGGCATTGTTTCTTGGGCCATGCAGTGCCCGGAGCTGGGGATGGAAGTGGCTTCTCCACCCCCAGGACCCATCCCCCTGCCTTCAGGAGCCCCTGGGCATGTGATACAAAAGGCGTTTTCGTCTGGGTTCTGCTGAGATCGGGCAGCTCCGACGGTGAGGAAAAGGGTGAACATCTGGAGGGGAGGAGCAGGGGGCTGGGCTACTTGGGGGGCACATCTGCTGTAAGTAGGGCGCGAGCTTCGCTGGGGGCTGGGTTGAGCAGAGCGGGCAGTGCCCAGGCCCAAGCGCTCAGGGGCTTTCCCTGTGGCGGGGGAAGAAGGACCTCCCCTTCTCCAGTCTGGGCAGCTGCTTCCTCGTCTCTCCTCCACTCTCAGGGGTATTTTCCTGCTTGGTTTCCTACTCCTGGGCAAGCCAGGAGCAGGTGTGGAAATTCCAGGGGGAGGTGACTTGTGCGGTGGAAGAGGTTCAGCCTGCTGGGAGTCACGGCTGCTGAGCAGGCTGGAGCGAGCAAGGGCAAGCAATTCTGTCCGCGCAGGGGCACGGAGCGGACACGGCCTCTGGGGGCCCAGTTCCTCCTGCTTGAGCTGTGCCAGCTCCAGGCATCTTTCCACTTGGGCACAGGCACAGTGCTGGATTCCAGTGCCCGTTAGAACATGTTTCTGCCCGGCTGGTGGAGGTGAACAAATGGGCAGGGACCAAAAAGCCTTTTTAGCATTCAACCCCGACATCCCAGGCCCCTGGCATCTGCCTTCCTAGAGCTGTGGCTCTGGGTAGAGTTGGTGAGTTGGCACTCTCTGTATGGGAGGCACAGGTAGAAGGAAAAGGTCTCTTTTCCTCCCCTTTGGTTCCAGAAGGCACAGGAGTTCAAGTTACTGACCAACTCCTGCCCAAGGTTGAATGACTGTTTAACTGACCCCAGCGTCTTCCCAGAGAGTACCTTCCAGCAGCCCTCCAGTGGAATTGCTGTACCTTGCATTTCCACCAACCCAGAGCTGCTTTCTCCAGTGCACCCCCACTGCTGCCTGCAGCTAGCTTCCTGCCCCAGCTGCCAAGCCCAGCCCCAGGCAGGACCCCCAGCCTTTCTCAGATGGCCATGGTGCCCCAGGGGATCAGGCGTGCCCTGGCAAGAAGATGCAGCCAGGCCAGAGCTCAGCGCTGGGTGCAGCCACTGCGTCTTTGAAAACCTCGCTTCCCATCTTTGTTATTGTCTGGGCGGCAGGCCACCCTGGTCTGCTGCCTTCCTCCCTCCACGGGGGGCCCCCCACCTCCGGCTTTCTCCCTCAGGAACATGCCCTTCCCTGCGTTTTCCTTGGCGGGGGTCAGGAGCCTCTGCACCCGCATGCGGGGGCTTGTGTACGTACCTAAGCCGTTTTGTGTGCATGTGGTAGTTGTCCGGGAGCAGGAGCAATAGCAAGCTGTCCTGGCCTCTGAGCGTGTCTGCCCTCCCAGGAGCAGTCGGCGTGCATGTCATGTTTACCTCCCTCCAGTGGGAAACCTGTACGGAGAAACCTGCAAGCACTCGGCTGGCAGCCCTGGGTAGGGGTTGGGGCACTGCCGAGATGACCGCGTGCAGCTGCCACCCAGCTTGGCCTCAGGTCAGCCTTGCCATGCTGAAGGGGCTCTGGGTGGGGGGTTGGGAGTGAAACTACAAAGCCGTTTCTGGAAGCCGTGGTCAGGAAGCCGTGGTAAACGGTAGCGGTTGGAGCAGAATGTCACTGGCAGTGGTGTGGAATTGTGTTATTAATTTTCTATAAACAAAATCTGGCTTGGTGGCTTCTCTGGCATAGGAAGAGAGCCCAGATTTCCCACGGATAAGCAGAGATGGGGTTTCAGCCTCAGAGCTGAAATAGGCTTTGCCAGGACTAGGGTCTTTTCATTTGCTTCTCTGCTTAGAAATGGATGTGTTGGCAACTGCTGGCATGGATGGGCTGATATTTCTCTGGGGCAGTCACTGGATTCCTCCTGTTTGGAGTTGAATGAGTAAAGCCAACTGTAGTGGAACCCTCTTCCCCCAAGCTCATGGTTAAGCCTGGTGAGCGGAGAGACGCCTCCCCCGACTCCAAGGTGGTGTCGAGGTGGTGCTGTGCTGTGCTGTAGGAGGCTGAGGGGACGGGACAGGCTGCCTTTGGCTTAGCAGTAAGGAGGGGGTTAAATTGTGGGGATCCTCACTGTGTGGCCATGGCTCTGACTGATGAGGGGTAAGTGCATAGATACCAACCTAGTGAGTGGAGGGGGACAGATATGGGAATGGGGATCTTCAAGGGCGAGGATGGGGACTTCTGCGGTGGCTGGTGGGAGCCCTAGTCCCCATGGCCTCCCCGTATAGATAAACATCATGAGGTGCTGTGGGGCAGGTACTTGGGTTCTGAGTTTGGATGAATTTGACTGTTTTACGGCTGCTGAAGAGGCTTTGTTGCATGCTGCCTTCATGTTCCACAAACTGCTGTGTTGCGAGGTTATATTTTGTGCTGGAATTCTCTCATCCAGAGGTTGGAAGCCAGTTGGTTCTATGCTGGGATCTTTCGGTTCCCTGGGAAGGGAGTCTCTGGCCCAGGTGTGGAGAGGCTGCACCTGGCTGGTTGAGGGAGAGGGCTGATGTGAAGCCCGGGCCGGGCCGGGCCAGCCACAGCGTGGTGGGCATGACTGGCTCTGGGAGCCCGTAGGTTACAGACGGGTTTGAGCCTTTGTACTCCTTCTCATGAAAACAGAGGTTTCCCTGGCTGAGGGGAGGTTCCCGCTGGCCTCCATAATACCTGGTCCCTCAGACATGTATTTCTTCTTTGAAATCTTTGAAAATAAAGCACCAAGGACAGGTAATCATTTCTCCTGGATCACAGAAATGATGCTGCTTGGAGCGCTTTCCAGGTGAAAGGTGTGCTGGCAAAAGTACTTTTGTTTTGCAGGCTGGAAATGTTGCCACTTCATTTACAAGGCTGTTTTGATGTTGGTAAAAGCGATAGAGGATGTGTGGTTCTGCCTTCCCAGAAGATAATTTCCAAGTCACTCATTTATTTATTAATGCTCCTAAGTAGCTAAGAGGGTCAGCTGGCAATTTTATGCTTCCCTCATTCCTTTTCTCTCCTGATAATTGTTTCTGGGTGACTCTGGCCCTCTATATGTGCTAGGAGTATACCCTCTCTGACTACTTGTCTCCCTTACCCCTGTAGTTAACTCTGAAGTGGCAATACCTCCTTTCCCATGATTCTCATTCACCCTGGGGCAATGCCCTGTTTACCCAATAAGCAGGGCAACCCACATGCAGGTATGCACGGCTGATTAGGTGTGGGATTAGAGATTGATTACGTGTGTTGCCTAGAGTTCCCACACGTGAAAGTTACTAATGGTGGGATTCTAGGCATGTAGGACTGGGGAGGAAGATACTTGAAGTTGGTTCCTTTCAGGAACCTTTAACTGGCCCTAAGTTAGACAGGAATCAGCTCTGCCCCTTGGGTGAGGCAATCCCTAAAGGGATGAGAAAATGCTTGATGAGAAGCAAGGGGGAATGGAAGGTGGAGTCTGTTTTCCTGCCTTGGTTGTTTATAGTAAGTGCAGGAGGGGCTGGGCACCCAGGCCTGGTTTATTCTGCCCTCTCTTCCTCCTCTCCTATTTACAGGGAGGGCCTGGTCTTTCTCCACTTTCCCTTGGGGCTGGTCTGTCAAGCATGGTGATGTGGAGATGATTGTGCAGTTTACACAGTTTCCAGGAATGATGAAAAGTCTGTGATCTTTGGATTTGGAGCCAAGCATTCCAAGGGCAAGTCACTGAACATTACTGAGCCTCAGTGAGCAGATCTGCAAAATGGGCATGACGATAATGATGTTGTTGGAAACATTAGTATTAATACATTCAGTGTGTATTTACTAGAACGGGTCTGTCCTGTTAATTGCTGTTTCCTTAGCAATTAACATAGGTCTTGTACATTTCTCAAATGTTTCTTAAATTTTCTTAAATAATGTGTGAAGGGGGTTAGACTAGCACGTTGGAGGTGTTCGGTAAGTGGTAGGTAGTATTGGAAAGGATAAGTCACTTCATCTTGCTAAGTAAGCCTCTGTTTTGTCATCTACAGTGTGGGAATGATAACATGCAATCATGGATGAGATTCTGGTATTTAAGAGAGATACTAGACGTTGCCGTTCTGCTTAAGGTGGATAGTGCTGTAGGGAGGGTCATTATTACTATGAACACAAGAAATAGCCAGGCAAAGTAAGGTGGTCCTTGCTCCTGTCTGTACTTGGCAAGGCAAACCTCTGCAATAGATGTGTTAAAATCTAAAAGTTCATTGTCCCACCTTATGTTTGGATGATAATTTTTTAAAGTTATTTAGGTTATTTCTAGTTTTTCTCTATTAAAAAGGTTGTTGGGATTTAAATCTTTGAATATCATCTTTGCCTACATCTCTGATTGTTTCCATAGTATAAAATCTTAGAAATGGTAAAAATACTAGGTCAAAGAATGTGAACAATATGAGGCTTTTGATAGGGATGCCGCCCCCAATTAAATGCAAAAAACCAAACTCACTGCCGTCAAATCAGATCTGACTCATAGCGACCCCTCCTTGGGTTTCTCAGGCGGTACCACTACAGAAGTAGATTGCCCAATCTTCCTTCCGAGGAGTGGCTGGTGGGTTTGAACGGCAAGCCTTCTGGTTAGCAGTCACTTAGGCATTACGCTCTCCCCCCCCCACACACTCAATTAGGCACCTGTAATAATCTACACTTCTCCAATGATGCGTGGTACGGGACTGGGCAGTCTTTCTGTTGTACGTAGGGTGGCTGTGAGTCGGAGCCGACATCAGGGCACCTAGCAGCAACAACAGTGATGCATGGGCATGCTTTCCTGCTTCTGCACATCATTAAAAACACTGACCATTGTCATTTAAAACCAGGCTTTGTAATTTGGATGTTGTTATGTGCCATTGAGTTGGGCCTGACTCATAGTGACCCCTCCTTGGGTGTCGGAGGCAGTATCACTACAGAAGTAGATTGCCCCATCTTCCTTCCAAGGAGTGGCTGGTGGGTTTGAACCGCCAACCTTCTGGTTAGCTGTCAAGTGCCTTGGGCATTATGCTAGCAGAGTTCCCTATAATTTGGATAGGCAGGACAATGGCATTTCTTTGTAACTTGCATTTATTTGCTTGTTAGTGATTGAACATTGTTTTCATGAGTTTAATAGTTAGTGGTGTTTCTTTTTTGTGACTTGTCTTTTCCTGTCCTTTGCTTCCTGAACGTTCTGACAAGCCCCTTATGGAATTCTTGGTTGCCCTGTTTGGCCTTCCTCAGCTCTTAGAGGCCCTGTGTAAGTGAATTTTTGTTAAAAGGGCCTCTGTTTTCTAAAAGGTATGGCAGGGAATTCATTAATTACCCATAAGGAAGATATGCCCAGCCCTCGCCCCTCCCTCCCTCCTCTCCATATGGGATTTGGATTTGATTCTTGGTCTGATCATTATCATAAGAAGGCCTTGCATTTCCATAGCACTTGGAGAAGTCTTTCACCATACCAAACAGGTAGACAGTGAAGAGGGGTTGTTACGTACAGGGAAACTGAGGCTGAGTTGGGACCAGCACAGAAGTTAGGCCTTACAACCCAGGAGCCCGGAAATTCTCAGCTCCCAACCTGCCTGACAGCCTTGTACTTGGAGCCCCACGGTGTCTCTGGGGGCAGGGCTAACTGGAGCCTGGAACAACAGCATATGTGATGCTGCGCCTCCGCTCCAGAGAGGGCAGCGAAAGCCCCAGAACACAACCTGGACATATAGAAGAACCAGTTTATTTTTTGCTTTCTCATTTTCATGGCCCTCCTTTTAGATCTGCTGCTCCCTTGTGTACTGTCCAGAGATCCAAGGTGGCCATATGTTGAGGAATGGTGGAAATTAGCTGGTGAGGATATGATCAGCCTCAGATTGGGGCTGAGGAAGCCTTTCATTGTAGGAGATCTGTAGGCATGTCGTTATGTGTCCCTGTTTTGTTTTTTTTCCTTTGGTGAGTATGTACCTGTCCTCATGAAGATGTGTGCTGCATAGTATGTGTAAGTGTCCTTATACATGTTTGTGTGCATTTTTATATTAATACACGTAATGCATTTGGAACAATGTCTGGCACTTAGTTTGGACCACATGAAATGGCCATTCTTATAGGTCCAGAAACTGTCAAATAGCTATAGTTGCATGTGTTGTTGTTGTTATGTGCCGTCGAGTCGACTCATAGTGACCCCTCCTTGGGTTTCCGAGGCAGTATCACTACGAAAGTAGATTGCCCATCTTCTTCCGAGGAGTGGCTGGTGGATTTGAACCGCCAGCCTTCTGGTTAGCAGTCAAGTGCCTTAGCCACTGTGTTACCAGATCTCCCATAGTTGCATATAGTTTAGTCTAATAAGTGCTCAGTAAGTGTTGGCTACCATTATTACTGTATCTGTTTTCTTCTTGTGTGTGTGTCTGAGTGTGTGTGAGTGTGTGTTTATGTGTACTCATTGGCTGTGTACATACCATGTTTTTGTTTGGGTACACATGTACACTTTGTGCATGTGTAGGTCCTGCCTGGGTTTATGGACACTGAGCTGGCCAGTTTCATGAACACCTTGTTGGGGAGAACTTGACCCAGAGCTCAGCATATACCCAGGGCAGGAGAGCAGCATCCCTTTGATTCCCCTCTCACCGTCAGATGCCAGGCAGGATCTAGCAGGGTGCCAGGTCTGAGGGGTGCAGCAGGACCTCTCACTTCCTCCTCAAGTAGCCCTGCCTATCTCTAGGACTGAGGATATGCAAATCGACTCTTTAATGGAATTCCTTTACAAAATATTACTTGAACCAGAAAGTTAATTACCAGGCTCTAATTAATGGCTATTTTAGAAGGCCACAGAAGAGAGCTGGAGAAGATCAGAGGGAGACTGAAAAGGCAAGAAAGAAAACCATCCAGCTCCCCCTGCCGGCCTGGTGACTTCTTCCCAGGGTCAGAGCTCGCTTCGCGTCTCCCCTGCTCTGAGCTTCACCTGCCTCTCTCTGCTGGATAATTGGTTGTGGGCAAGGTTTCAAACTGGTTCATTCTGGTTCAACCCCTGCTGAGATTTTGCCTTTCCACCCCAGATATACCGAATCAGAATCTGCATTTTAATAAGATCCTCAGGTGCTTCTTGGGATCTTGTTGTGGGCAAAGGGGAAAGTGCCCTACATGAAGAGCCTCTGGTGGTTCTCCTCTTCTGTCGGGGCAACATTCCCTGTGAGGTGGGAGGGGTGTGTGTGGTGAGACTGTACCAGCCCCCCTTCCAACCCCAGCTCGCCAAGGAGGCTGCTCGGAGGAGCAGCGAGGTGACATGCCCAAGGCCTGGCTGGCTGTGAGAGGGACAGTCACTGGCCACTCTTTTCCCTTTCCCCACTCCTCCAGGGTCCTGGGGCCTGCTGCCTGCAGGGGAACCCCCACCCTGAGGCAGCCTTCCAGAGGGTCAGATCCCCCCCAGGGCTGTTCCCTCCTCTCTGTGCTCCCCTCATTGCTGAGTGTGGAGCCCCTTGTGGCCCATGTGTGAAGTGGGCCCTTGCCTCACATACCCCTTTTCCCTCAAGGAGAAGGCCACGAAGTGGAAAACAGTGAGGACCAAGCTTTCCTGGGCTCTTGGTCAGGCCCTGCCATTTGTTCCTCTCTGGACCTCCTCTCGTCATCCGTGAAGAGTGATCATGCTCACCTACCTCCCTCAGGGGACAGGCTGTAAGACTGAGGAGGTGACTGTGGTGGAAATGATAAGGAAGCTCCCCTCCCAGTTGGGGCATGCAGGAAGGTGGCTGTATTACCATCACTTCTAGAGAGAGATGCAGTCTTTGTCCTCTGTGGGCATGTGTGGATGTGAGCATGTGCACACATGGTGTGCTCACTCACATACCTGGGAGTGCACAGTCTTGGCTGTCTGCTCTTGTGTACACATGCCACACCTCATGCCACACAGGCATTTGGATTAGGGTTAGGGCATTCCTTGGCTTTTGGAGTCAAGTCCTCAAGGATGCCACCAGTTGAGCACCAGACATCCTCCTGCCCACACTGTGCCCTCTCAGGAAGTCTGCATGCTCCTGACTCTGGGGTCATCCCTTGTGGACCTCAGCCAATAACGGACTTCAGTGGTGGACTGGCCAGAGGCTCTGATGGAGCACTTTGTACGAAGAGCTGCCGGTACCCTGCAGAGGTGCTTGGTGTTTGTAGAGTGAATAGCTGAACGTGCTTAGGTTTTCTAAGAGGGAGTGGGGCAGAGGGCAGCCTCCTCCCTGGAGGTACCCCCAGAGGGAGCCTAAGTAGGTTTTGCTGCCTCTGTCTCCCGCTGGCCTTTGCTTAGTGACTATCCCCTACACCCCAGAGCTGAGAGAGTGCAGGCTTAAGAGTTATAGGAGCTTGACTCCTGGGTCAGGGTCTACAGCTAACCAAGTGCAGTCAACCTAGAACGAGCCACTGAATCTCTGAGTCTGTTTTCCCATCTCTTAAGTGGGGCTAGTGGTACAGGAAGTGGCCTGGGTAGAAGGTGGGATTATGCATTTTCCTGCATCGGGGCTCGGCAGGGTGAGTTACTGCTTGGCACAAAAATCAGCCCTCTCCCCTATCTTCATTTTAGTGAATGGCCCCCGGGGGAGGCTGAGGGACCCTCCTCCGTCCTTGTCCCCAGTGGCTTAGACACCCCCCAGTTAGCCTGGGGACCATCACCTCCTGCCTGTCACCCTGACCTTCCTTACACAAGCAGAACCTTGATTTGCAGGCCCAGCTTGGTTATGAAAGAGTATGTTGGGCAGAGGTCCTCGATGACACCTGGGTAGCATGGGCTCGAACGTGATGCAGTGTTGTTGTGGGGAATTTTTATTCCCAGGGCAGTGAATTAGTGTCACGTCTCCTTGTGCCCACGGACTCACCAAAACCAAACCTGTTATTATCAAGTCATTCCCACCTCGTGGGGATCCTATAGGTCTGAGTAGAATTGCCCCATAGGGTTTCCAAGACTGTAAAGCTTTACAGAAGTGGATTGCCACACCTTTCTCCTGCAAGGCGGCTGGTAGGTTCAAAGAGCTGACTTTTTAGTTAGCAGCCGAGCACTTAGCCACTGGGCTCCTAGCCCACTGACAGGGAAAGTTAATTTCATGCTCAGCCTTTTTGTAATTTGTAATCAAAGCGTTGTGTTGCAGCTGTGGATTGTTAGCAAGTGAAGTCTGTGTGAGCTCAGAACAATGACTGTTTCCGGCTGGGGAGGAGATTGATAGATAGATTGTTCACAGGCCCACGCCCTCTACTCCTCCTTCCCCTTCCTCCCGTCTTTCCCTCTTTCCAACTTCCCCAGATTGCTTAGGAAGCTCAGTCGTAGAATTGCCAGTGACTGGAACCCCACACTGTCTTAAAAGCTGAGGGCCTGCTCTCTGAGGAGACTAACCTGCTCGCCTTCTGGGAAGACCTGTGTGAAGAGGGGTACCTGGTAAAACAGATTCTTGGGCCCCACCCTATACCTTCCGATTTAGACTCTCCAAAGCTTGAGAACCGCTGTCCAGCTTTGCTTCTTTTGCAGAGGGGCAGGAATTACACCCCAGCTGTGTGCCAGGGACCTCGCTAGCACTTCTTTGTGGCTCTTGATTCTTTATAGTGAGAGGATTGTTTGCTATTTCACAGATACAGAAACTGAGACCCCAAGAGGGGAAAGAAGGTAACTGGTCCCAAGATACACATCAGCCCAGGGAAACCTCGTGCCTTGAGTAGTCTTCATTCCCTGGTGCCGAAAATTCTACCATTAGCATGTGGTGCTTATTCTATTTAAGGTTGTGATGCCTTTTGAAATATAACCGTCCCCTTGCTTGGAGGAATGTCAGTAGTGGCCCCTTTTAAGGTTGTAGGGAGGGGCCTCTGAGGAATGAGAATTTGAACCCATAACTGCCTTACTCCAAAGCCCCCATCCCACGAACTGCCAGTTGCCGGGGGTAGTTAATAGCAGGTGTGTCTGAGTCAGTCATGCAGAGCTGGTCCAAGGCACAGATCCACCAGCTGCTTCTCTCTGGGCCTCAGTTTCCCCATCTCAATAAAACAAAAACAAAACAGTGCCTCAGGGCTCAGGAGTCCAGGAAGGAGGCTAGCAGAGGGTGATGTGTCGGTCAGGTGTGCTGGGCTTTGGCTCACTGCATCTGGTCAGGAAGCCCCCTGAGCTGCATGGGGGTGTGCCAGCACCCCTAAACACACACACACACACACACTCTGCCCTGGAGAGGCCACGCAGCATGGGCTGCCTTCCTACCTGGCACTTTTTCTTGCATCCTTACAACAACACTATTACTATTCCCATTGCATAGAGAGGAAAATTGAGACTCAGAGTGACTAAGGCACTTGTCCAAGTCTTCTGGCTAGTAAGTGGTAGAGCTGGGATTCAAACTGAGACCACTGGGTTTATTATGTAAAACCCCCACCATCAGTCACTCTTTTACACGATCTCTGCTCATATGCTCTGTTTTATACACACACTCTGTCAATAATAACAATAAACTATTTACCACTTTTAAAGCATCTACTGTGTGCCAGGCTTTGTGTGTTATATGTGTGTACATAATTTCTGATCCTCCGACTACCCTGAAAACAGGTCTATTTTCTCCCGCATTTCACAGATGAGTATACAAGGGCTTTAAGAGGTAAAATCACTTATCTAGGCTTATGCTCAGGGTAGATTTAGAATCTAAGTCTCTTTGGATCTAAAACCAGTGCCCTGTCTAGTGTAACATTTAGTGAGCTCGTGTGGAAGGCCTTGTTCTAAAGCACTTGCCTTGAGATGAACTCATTTCAGTCTCAGAGTAACCAAGTCTGTTGTTGTTCCTGGTTGACAAATGAGGAAATTTGAGTTGCACAGCTGGAAATGGCAGAGCTAGGACTTGACCCCCATGTGATTTGGCTCCTAAGTCTGAGTTCTTAACCACTGCCCAGTACTGCCCTTCTCCCTATTTTATAGATGAGAAAATTGAGGCTCCAAAAGGTAAAGTCATTTGCTCCGAGTCTGATGGTGAGTGAGTGGCAGGAAGGGGCTTTGCACCCAGGTCTTCCCAGAATCTTGCTGTCGCCCACACAAGACCATGGCAGGCAGCTGGTGGGATTGGTGGAGTGAGGGTGTTATCCTCTGGCACCTTTGCTGTCCCAGGGCCACTGGGGGCTCTGCGGGAGGTTGTGGGTGCTGAAGTCCTAAGGTGGTGGGTGTAGCAGTGGAGGCAGACCTTCTTCCTGGGTGGGTGGGGTCCCTGGTATGTAAGGATAGGGCTAGCTGAGTGACTGGCTTCTCCCCCACACCATTTGCAGTTGATCAGTTGTTATCCAGTATCTTTCTCAGTGGGCTCACCCAGGGTTCTTTCTCCCTTGGCAGAGCTGACGAGCCCTGGCTACATTTGGATCTGTTGATTTATGATGCTGGGTGAGGCAGGGCAGATGGGAGAGGTCATTGGTAGGCTAATTGACCCTCCACACCACTCTCCCTTTGCCCCTGGTCTGTAGGCAGAAGGTGACTTTCATCACTGCCCAGGAGAGTCAAGGGAAAAACAATGAGTGGTGAGTCACTCAGCAGGGACCCCCCCCCCCCACTAGCCTTTGTTCTGGATGTGTGGGAAGATGGGTGAGTCTGGCGTTGAGACTTCCAGTGACCCAGTGCACTATTGCAGCAGGCCATGTTCCCTGGGTGACACAGTGCTCTGGACTGGATGGTGCTGTGCAGGGATGCAGTTGCCAAGCCTCCTTCCGCCATCTTCCCCAGGAAGGGAGCTGGAAGTTGAGAAGGGACAGGGTCATGGGCCAGGTATTCTATAAGACCCTCTCCTCTCCCCTGGTCTACTCTGCCTGAAGTGGTCTTGTTTATGAAGTTGCCCTTGGTCCATGTTTTTGATGATAGTTCTCTATGAGGATAATGAAAGCTGATGTGAATGAATTTCAGAGTCAAGGGATAATGGAGCTGGCAGGGATCTTAGTGAGCAGTCTGTCTAGAGTTTCCAAACTCAGCTCAGCAGGTTGTAGGAGGTAAAGGTAGAAGGTGTGGCATCCTTGCTCTAGAGGCATCACTGTGATCCAAGATGTAAAAGACCAAAGAGGTCCTACAGTAAGGAAACCAGTTTCACTTTGATCAATGCAGTTTCCTGTGTGTGTGTGTGTATGTGTGTGTTTGGAGTCCCTGGGCAGCTCTTGGTTAACTTGTTTGGCTGCTCACTGGAGGGTTGGAGGTTCAGGTCCATCCAGAGACACCTGGGAAGAATCTACTTCCAAAACATCAGCCATTGAAAACTGACACACATGGGGTTGTGATGAGTTGGGGTCAACTCGATGGTACCTGGTTTGGTGTTTTTTGTTTTTGTTTGTTTTATTACCTGTCCCCGCCCCCCAACACTTATTAACATTTGTGGGCAGTAGTGTTCTGCAGAACTAGTTTGAGGTATGATCTCTCCTTGAATACTTATTTTTTAAGAGAGACCTTTAGAAGTACTCTATCCCTTTAGGGATCTGCAAGAGTAAACCTTGAATGATGACATTGCTGGGCGATCGACAGGTCGTGGGATATGTTTTTTTTTTGGAAAGAGGCCTTCCCAGGACCAGCTTGTGTGTGTATGTGTGAGAGAGAGAGACAGAGACAGAGATGGGGCCTGGCTCTGGTTAGAATCCTCTAATTGGGGCTGGCCTAAGCTCAGGTTGTGGGGGGTTTAATACCCCCTTTTGCAGGTTGGTTGACTCTCCTCTGGTATCCAGCAGCTTGGACTCTGGGCTCCCCATCCCCCTCTGGACTCCTCTGCAGAAGACAGCAGTCGGCCAGAGGCTGCCCACTGATTTGCATAATTGCACCATCCCTTGAATAATTAATAAAGCTCTGTCCTTGCTGTGAGCAAAGTCTGCACCATTATGGATGGTTCACCATGGATGGGTTTGCCGGACCTCTTCCAGGGGAGTCACCAGTTCCCGGACTCCTGGACTCCTAGGCTTTTCCTGGAATGGAGCCCCCCAGAGAGAAGAGAGAGTGCTGGGTACAGCAGGAGGGGGGACTGTGTGTCCATGTGGCTGTTGTAGTGCCATATCAGGCCAGGTGGTAGTGCGTTCTTCCAGGATCCACAAATGGCATCTCCAGTGCACAAATGATTTTGGATTCTGTATTCCTGCTTTCTGTGGCCCCAGAAACTCATTTCCTCTGAAGTATGATCTCTTTTCTGTTAGCCTGGAGGGGACAGTGCTTACAAGGGGTAAGAGCAGTGATGGTGAGTTTTCAGGCAAGCGCAGCAAAGGGAGGTGTTTCTGCTTGGAGCCCTTTGTATTTTTTGGTCCTCCGGGCTTCTGGGCCTGTTAAGATCGGGGATAGCCTAGGAATATTTCCTTTTTGAGATTTGTAAGTCTCTTCTACCTTATTTCAAGAGAATTTTTGCTCTGGGCATATGGCCTTGTCTCTTTGTCACACTGGAAAGGGAAGTAGAGGACTGGGCTGGCCCTGACATGTATTGACATTGAGGAAGATCCTGTGGTCTGTCCAAGTCAGGAGTGTACTTGGAAGGCCTTGCTCTCTTTCCTGCTTCCCCCAGTCATTACCCAAAGCTCCTATGGGAATGTTTCCCAAACTGGATCCCACAGAACACCCTACATACTTGTGGATGTTATAGGTGCTTGGGAGAAGGGGGGGATTCCATACTCCAACAGGATAGGGAAGTAAGTTCCTTCAATGCGTGGCTTCTTGGAGCCTTTAATATGCTACTGTGCATCTGAGTCTGTTAGAGGAAATGCAGGATGCTTGGCTTCCCATCCATACTGACTATCTAGGGTTGGCCTGCACATCTTCAGTGGTGGGGAGCTCTTTACCACCTGCGACAGCTCGTGCTGTTGGGCCAACTCTTAGAAACTTTCTCCTTTGTTGAGTCATTATTTATGTGGTGCCTTATTTACCATTTGGCCTTCACACCAGCTGGGGAAGGAAGTATCAGGCCAGGGATTATCCTGTTTACAAATAAGGAAACTGAGGCAGAGAGGGAGGAATTATCTCACTCAAAGACACACACATAGTGACAGAGACAATATTTAAACTCATATCTACCAGCTGGACTTTTAGCTCTTTCCCCTTGACCACTGAAAAACCATTTCCCCCCCGGACAAATGTCAGTATGTTGGTTGGGGTTGATCCTTGGCACTCTGGGAGCTTGTTACACCTGGAGACCTCTTCCCAGCTTGCTTGGAGTGAGTGTCCAGGCATGGGAGTTTAGGGACAGGCTAAAGCCCTGCTTACTGGTCTGTAAGCTGTGGGGCCTGGCTTTGGAGCCACACCCAGATGTGAGCACAAACCTGCTGCATGTCCTATCGTCAAACCATTCTTGGCATTCTTACCCTCTTTCTTCCTCTGCCCTTTCTTTTTATAAAGGTGGAGATGCTAGAGGTGCTCCACAGACCTTGTCTTGGGCTGCTGGTAATGAGGCAGGCAGTGGGAGAGGAGGGCAGGTAGGTCCAACTGCCTTGTCTTTCTTCAGACTTTCTGGAGAGTAAATGACCAAGCCTAGTGGATGGCTGGGGCAGCGGGAGGTAAATGTGTTTACAGCAACTAGGCATTGAGGTTGAGGGGCAATTTCAGAACTTAGGCTAAGTTTTATGCCATAGCAGTTTTGTTGGATCATACCATAAAAGAAATGGCACTGCCTGCAAGTGGCACATCCACCCTGTTCCCAAAGGAACACCACACAGGACACCTTCGTGAAGAGAATTCTGGTCTGTTGACATACAGAATTAGTCTGGAACTGGCTTCCTAACTTTCCACATGATGTGGGACAAGTCTTAACCTCTGAACTCCCATCTCTTCATCTTTAATATGGGCGTGATAATGGTGCCTATCTCCTAGGGTTCTGAGAGCTCAGTGGGATTGTGTATGTCATGATAATTTCATCATATCATCCTCTCTTGCACACATACACACTCATATTGACTCACTCCATGCTTTGTAGCTTCTGTTTGAGACCCTAGAATCCTGCCAGGAAATCCAGACCAGCCCACCCAGGTCCACCATGTCATGTAGCAGGAGATAGCCGAAGACAGGCATGAAGTGATGTTTGTGCCGACATTTCTCTCACTTAGAAAATCAATATTCTGTGATCTGCCTAATTGTTCTGTTGCTGCTAAATGAGTCATTATGGAGGGAAAATAGCAAATGCATTGTGAGATTAATGGGAGAAAATAGTTGGCAAATGACTTTGGTTTGCTTCCGAAACTTCAAGGAAGGTGTTACTATGAGAAATCTGTGGAACCACGTAAGGCCAAATCCCAGGCAGCAGGGACTCCTAGCTATTGGCTCTGCAAGGCTCCAGAGGTACAGGGAGGTTGGATGGCCTGAGAGGGCACTTTTAGATAGGACACTGGTTTGAGTATTGTAGAGTATTGTAGAATCAGGAATTACTGAGTGGTCAAGTCAAGAGTAATGCCCCGGGACAGATCAGGAGCCAGGCACAGTGCTAGGCTTTTGACGATTCAATGAGGAGCCAAAACCATCTCCTCCCCTGGTAGAGGGGACAGACTGGAATGGAATTGTCCTACAGGTAAATGTGTAATTGCAGTTGAGGCACATGCCTGGAAGGCACGGAGAGCCTGGAATTAGAAGGTTTGATTTAGTAGTTGAGGTGGTGGGAGGAGTCATCCTGCTGGGTAGATGACAGACAGGGTTTATGCAAGACCCAATGGGTCCAGGAGCCAGGGGCTGAAAAATGGGCATTAGCCCTCATAGCAATCCTAGGAAATGGATAGATACTTCCCTCTTTACAAGCGAGGAACCTGAGGCTGAAGATGGTTAAGTGACTTGCCCAAGATCATACAGCCAGTAAATGGTAGAGCCAGGATTTGAACCTGAGCCCATGTAACTCCAAGCCGAGGGGATGTCCACCTGCTCAAGAAGCTGGCCTTGGCACCCACTGCCCTGCAGGAATATCCAGAACCAGGGTCAAGGACCTCACTTGTGCAGGGCAGGGGGTTGTGGGAAAGGCATCTGAGATTCTTCTGAGCTGGGAGTTCTAGAACTCCAGAGATGGGGAGTCCTCGATAGCCCCAAAGCCAGGCCTCTGCCTTATTGAGTCTTTGCTTCCTCTTAATGGCAAAATGACTTGGCTAATTTTCCTCTTTGAAAGCCTTCACAAAATAAACCCCCCCACCTCAAGTGGGTTGATTTATTCCTTGTCATTAATTACAGGCTGCCTGCAAAGGCGGGGTGGAGGCATGGTCAGCTAAAGGTACTTGGGGACCCGTGGTCTCCCCAGGGTTCTGGGTGGCAGCAGAGGGGAGAGAGACCAAGCATTCCCTATGGGCACTGGGAAGGGGCCATCAGAGGTCATCCCACCTGAGCTTGTTTCCTGGGAATAGTGCAACATGGTAGTGCCACAAGAGTCTAGTAGAAAGACTCCTCCACCCTGGGAGAGTCTGATTCACAGATCTAGGGTTGGCCCAGGAATATGTACTCATGGCCAGTCCCCCAGGTGACTCAGGCCTATCTAGTATTGAGACCTCCCAGGTACCTGCTCTGGGTGCTCCCTTCCCTGGAAGGGTCCCACGCCTCCGGGGAATGTTCTTTCTAGGCTGGGTAGGCTTATCAGGGAGTGCAGTGTTAAGGCCAGGCGCACCACTGCGTGTTCGCACTCAGGAAGCCAGGCTTCACTGTGCCCATAGGGACATGAACAGGGCAGAGCCTGGTGGGCAGCTAATGGGGGAACAGCTGAGCCCCAGAGGATGCAGGAACCTGGTCTGGGATACTTTGCTTCTGCTGTTGACTGGCAGCCGGATTTCAGCCAAAACTCACTCTGATTGATCTCTCTCTGCCCCTTGCCAGCTATAAACTGCAGCCCTCCCTGGCTAGAAGCTGAGTGTTTATTTGGTCTGGTTGAAGAGCCCCAGCAGAGGGCTCTTTGTTCTGCTTAGATTCCACTTCCAAAGGAATTCTGTTTAAGTCTTCAAATAATGGCTGGGCATCTCCTATCAGGCTGTTGGCAGGCCTGGGGCTGGTCCTGAGGGCATTGGGGTGGATCTAGTCCTGTCCCAGCATCCCAGAATGCTCCTTGAGGGAGACAGTTGTGGCATCCTGGAGTTGGTCCCAGAGCTCTGTTTTCTGGTCTTGTTCCTGCCTAGTCTCCCTCGAGGAGACTAGGCAGGCCCCTTGGCCCCCTGTGCTGCACAGCTAAGGGAGACAAGACCCCCACAGTGCAGTGTGTTAGTGTCGTGGTAGCAGCTCTGACTTTGAGTTCGTAGTCGTGGGTGTTCCTGTAGGCAGTTCTTGTCCCTCCATGGTGGCCAGACTCGGGCCAGTCTGAGCCCAGGCAGATGTGAAATGGGTGACACAGGGTTAAGACTTGTGTCTCACACCTATCTTCCACCTAGCTCATGGACAGATTCCAGAGTCTCACGGTTTCCACCCTTTTCCAGGTACCACATTTGTCTTCATGGATGCTCTGTTGTTTGCAAGTAGCAGGTGTTACTTTGCAGGTAGACATTGTGGGCTGATTTCTGAGAGCTTGGTTTAATGGCCCATTCCATGGTTTTTGTCCAACCTAAGCCACTTGTTTCACTCTCCACATTCCTGAGCTGCTCAGCAGCAAAGATGATGATTTGTCGTCACACATTTTCAATTGGTCATCCCTGCAGGCCCTCTCCCCCTAAGTCAGCATGGCTGCCTAGTTGTTGGGTTCCTTTGGTGAATTTCTGTGCCTTTAATGATGAGCGGTGGATGGGAGCTCTTCTTCGCTCTTGGTGACTGCCAGCAGGTATTTCAGTGCAGGCGAGGCTCATGTGGAGTTTTGCCCTATGCACATGCATGTTCTAGGAAGCAGTCGTGAAAACATTCCACCACCTCTTGTAGTTTGGGGTAGTCCCTGCTTTGTCTTCCTACACTTGGAGAAACACCTGGGACATAAGTCAACTCCCAGGCAATGCAACCGTGTACTCATTGTAGGAACTGCCAGCCTTCTCATCAACTCAGGGACCAGGGTCTTTCATTCAGTGATGTGAGTCAGGGTCAAACAATTTTAGACTCTGAGAGTTGCTGCCAGATGGTTGGCCTGCTGAACTGGCCTTGGTCACGGTGGTGGTACGTGTATGGTCTGTATCCGGGGCCACATTTCTTGAACTCCCTGCACTGGTAGAAACACATTTCTAAACACTAAAGAAAATGGCATCCTTTTTGATGTGGTTTTAAAGAAACTTATTAAATGGGCTTGCTATAGATACCCCTGGCATGTGCATTCCTGATTAGGGCATCCTGTACATTTGCACTTAAGTTACATTCATATGTTTATCACATTGTAATCTATCTTAATCGGTTTCAGTATGGACAGCTTAATACTTAGCAATACTCTGGGCCTTCTGAACTGGACTTCACCGTGCCTCTCCCAGCATGGTAGCTCCTCCCTCTAAGCCGTAATTCTTCTAGCTGTGGCACCTGATCCTGCCAGTGCAGTCCTGTGCTGGGCACTGAGAGGAGGGCCCTGCTCTCTGGGGGCTCATCCTGCCTTCCTCTCACCGCCCTCTCAGCTCCAGCCCCCTATCCTTCTCCCTCCCCCCCCCTTCAGTCCCTTGGTCCTCCTGCTGCTCCAGGGCCAGGCCTCTCGGTGGGGGGCAGGCACCATTTAGTGGTGGGTGTCACACAAGAATGAACCTGGGTCGTTGGAGCTTCTGTCCCGGAAGCCTCAAGCCCCCAGCCAGGGTTTGGGCTGTGTTGTGACAAAGGACTTGTTCTGGTGTGTTGTGTTTGCCCATTTGATCTGTTTTGATGACCTTTCATGCCAGTGGGCCTCTTATGGGCCCTTGTCATTGTGTTGAGGTTTCAGAAGGGTCAGGTGCTCAGCGGGGAGCTCTGTGGCCCCTGTATGGTCGTGCTGGCGGCCTAGGAGAAAGCGATCCATTCTAAATCACTCTGCCTGTGAAGGCAGAATCTCCACGCGCCCTGGCAACAGCTCCGCGCCAGCCTGTCGGTGTGGCCGCTCACGGCCGCGGCTCCTGACTGGCTGCATTCTCCCCACTCACACTTGCTCACTTGCTCTTAGCAGCTCTCAGGCATCCTTCAGGCAGATGGTGCAAAGGAGGTGTATGGGCTGGGGTTCTTGGACTCTGTGTGTTGGCTTGCACCTGCCCACGTATGGGTGGGGTCACTTTTAGGGGATTTCATCAACATGTACTGAGTCTGGGTTTTCAGAATGAGTCTGCAGAGACAACAAAGCCTGACTTCACGGTCAAGTCCTTGTGGAGTCTTCAGATACTCATCTTCCTTGCATCTCCCTCTCCCTTGGTCTCCCTGTTTGCTCACACAGATATCACAGGCTGAAGGCCTGTGTTCAAATCCCAGCTCCACCACTTGTCAACTCAGTGACTTTGGGGAACTTACTGAACTCTGTAAAATGGGGACGATAGCGATTTCCATTATACAGGCTTATGGAGAGGAATAAATGAGATTTGTGGCTAAATGCATGGCAGCTCCTGGTAAAGAGCAAGCGTGTGAGAGATGTTAGCCATTTCTATGCCATCATGTCCCAGTCTCGTATTTTTGTCTCCTTCTAGAATGGCTCCTTCTCTTCCCCCTTCTCTCCTACTTGGATCCTGCCTATTTCTCAAGTTCTGATTCCTTCCACTTAAAGTCTGCCCTGATGTCCCACCCCTACCCCTTTTCTAGATCTACTATGAGATCTTCACTTTGTGTTATATTGTTTGTGCCTTTCATTGCATGTTTTCTGTGCTTCATTATTTGGATCTGCTGCCCTAGTAGCCAGCGGAGCTTCCTCAGGGCACTGGCTGGGGTCTCTTGAACTGCACTTGTCTTACCCTCCCCAGTAGAACAAATCAGAATCTAACTCCTTCCCAGCTCTCTAGAACCTTGGGATGAACCTAGATATGTTTTTTTTCCCCTGCACCCAAACAGCATATGGCCAAATTCATTCATACCAAATCAAAACAAAACAAAAAACCCAAACCCACTGCCATCAAGTCAGTTCTGACTCGTAGAAACCCTCTAGGAAAGAGTAGAACTGTCTCGTAGGGTTTCCAAGGCTGTAAATCTTACAGAAGCAGACTGCCTTTATCTTGAGGAGTAGCTGGCGAGTTCATACTGCTGACTGTGCAGTTAGCAGCTGAGCATTTTAAGCACTGCACCACCAGGACTCCCTAAATTCATGTGTAGCACCTTAGGATGAGAAGAAGTCATAGAGATGCCTTTACAAATGGGGACATTGAGGCCCAGAGTGAGGAAGGGACAGCTCTACTTTTTTCTCTGCTTTTCTGCTTGTAGAGGTGAGGTAGGCAGGAACTAGGCCTGCTCTCAGGGATTCAGGGAGGACTTCACAGCTGAGGCTTGAAAGAGGAGGGTTCTTCAGATGGCGCAGGGCAGAGAAGGGCATTTAGGCAGAGGGTGCCTAATGAACTGGTGCCTAGGGCTTGCTGTTATGTGCCGTGGAGTTGGACCCAACTCATAGCAACCCCTTCTTGGGTTTCCAAGGTAGTATCACTACAGAAGTAGATTGCCCAACCTTCCTTCCGAGGAGTAGCTGGTGGGTTTCAAACACCAGCCTTCTAGGGCTAGGAGGATGGAAACCTTTCTCTTTTCTTGGAAAACAAAACTGCTGTAGGAGCCAGGAAAGGGCTCAGCGCATTGGGAGAATGGAAGGTGGCTCCAGAATAGCAGAGCCTGCAGGTTAGGACAGGTAAAGAGTGAGGAGCTGTGCTGGAGGGTGTCTGGGCCCAGGCGGTGAAGCCGAGAGACACTGGGGGGATGCATGTCCTTCGATTTTGTCTGAAAAGGCCGGGAATACGGGAGGATGAGCAACAACGCCTGTGCCAGGCACTTTGTCCCTTTTGATACAGTACCCTGAGTAAACCAGGTGCAGAGGGCCTTGGCGATGTGGCCAAGGTCCCCATAGGCTAGTAATTGGCAAAGACAGAATGTGAACCCGGGATTGCATGACTCTCAGGTCTGTGCTGGGACCGAGAGGCACCACCTCTTGGGCCCAGGAGTCTGTATTTAAATATTCCCCAAACACGTGTGGGGGCCACTAAGAGAGTGTATTTAAGAGATGTAGCACAGTGTCTGGCCCCTGTTTATATGTTTATGCAGCTACACATGCACATGGACACCGTCAATGAATTGGGTTGTCAGTCACACTGACAATTCTTTAAGCTAAGTCTATTGGGATAAAAGTAGAGTGCAGCAGCCTGCAGCTGAGCAGCCCCAGCTCTGGCCTCTGTTGCCTGGTAGCCAAGAGGTGGGGCCCTCATGGGACCTGTGTGCCTCACCTCCACCTTGGGGAGTCCATGGCCTTGCTGTGGGTCCCATGACACTTTATTTTGGTTTGTAGTTGCTAGCAGTTCTCACGGGGTGACATTCATTGTCTTTGTGCCCCATCAAAGGCCACACAGACAATTCATGTCTCTGGGTCTCTGGCTAACATGCAGCCTGGCACAGGGCATCGTGAACAATATATTGAGCACCTACTGTGTGCTGGGCCCTACGCCAGTACTGGAATAATTAACTGTGGCATGGCATTTCATGATTCACAGAGCTCCTCCAGGCCCCATTAGGAGGCTGATTGTCTCAGGTCAGGTATTTATTTCCTCGTTTTCCAAATGAAACTGAAGAGAGAGGAGGCAAGTAGCCTAAGGTCACATCGTCAGCCAGCAAGGGGCAGAGGCAGCGCTAGCTGTCAGCTGCTGCTGTTTCCTGGGCTGTGAGTGCACTCTGGGACTGTCAGCTGTTTTTCTCCAACCTGCATTTATTAAGCATGGACTCTGAACAAGAGACAGAGCTCCCAGGGTGGCAGAGAGGCCGGCCAACAGAGAATCAGTATCTGGGAAGCAGGCTCCTGGGGACACAATAGGCGCCTGCTGCTGTATCCCAGCAGAAGCATGGGCTCCCTCTGCCACTGTGGAGGACCTGGTTGTCAGGGACAATAGTCTGTGTTTGGGGTAAGTCAGAGGCGTGACAACAAAGAGAATTTTTCCTGCCAACACGATGCTGACCTTGAAAGCCTATGGGGGTTTCATTTACTGGAAAGAAAAAGGGAAGAAGAGTTGGTTATCTGCTTCAAAGGGGGCAGGTCTCCTGCAGGTGGTCATCGGTCATCAGTGGCTTTGTAAGTTCTTTTTTGTGTGTGATTTGGGTGAAAATTTACAGAGCAAATTCACTTTCCATACAGCAGTTCACATACACTTTGTCTCATGACATTGACCAAAATTTACCACAATGCAAC
>NW_006921624.1:3318478-3343927 GCF_000298275.1 Orycteropus afer afer | reverse complement strand
GCAGTCATCTATTTGGCTTTTCAACTCTTTTAAAGTCTGTTTTATGTATTTTGGGGCTCTTTCATTGGGTCCATAGATATTTATTATATTTGTATCTCATGTTCAATTGATCCTTAGCTTTATAAGTTCTTGCTGCCAGATTTTCCCTTTTCAGTTTAACAAAAGTTCTAAGGATCACTACCCATTGGCTGGCCAGAAATCCTGCCACCTTTTTAGAAGGCAGGAGATGCTGGGATCACCACTCCTATTTTGACTGGGCTTTGGAAGCTACAACTTTTGAAACAAAGATCTAACATTGCTGTGAGAGATCTGGACATAGTCCCGAAGGTGTCCTTAGCTGTGAGAGGGGTGCAGGACTAAAGAACTCCATCCCTGCCCTCAGAGAGTTTGGGTTCTTACAGGAGAAGTAGGGTGGCAGTCAGAAAATCATGGGCACAGTGAAGCACTGAACGTTTTCTCCTTATTCCACAAGCAACACACAAGCCCCTACGGTATGCCAGGTGGTGAGGGTCATCCTGGAAGGAGGTATGAGGTGATGTGCATCCTGCCCCATCCCACCTGCTGTGACACAGAAGCCTCTGGCTGAGGTAGACCTTGGTCCCTGTTAGGGTTGTCCAGCAGAGGTGATGGAGACTGTGGCAATTTGGGGAATGTCTGTCTTACTGAACAGGCAGCAGCTACTGTGTCATGGTGCTGGGCCTTTGGTGGTGGGCCTTTGGGTTTACAAGAGAACCATAAATTTAGAGCTTTTTTGTAATGTTTTAAAATTTCACATCTTTAGATGTTGGCAATTGATTCAAAGTCTAAAAATGTCAAATACTGTGGGCTAAACAAAACATGAATGTTAACCAAATACAGTCCACAGTCTACTTAGAGACCTTTATCCTAAAGGTTGGCCAAAACCCAGATGAGCAGAAGGGAATGGCATGTCCTCCTGGAGAGGAAGGCACCTGGACAAAGGTGTGGTGGTGGGACCCTGTAAGAGCATTTGCAGGACAGTGGAGGGACTGGGGCAAAGGAGTGAGTGGCAGGACAGATGTCATTGTCCTGTGCACCCCTCCCCCCTTGGTTCTAGAGGCCGTGCATGCTTTACTGAAGGGCTTGTTCTACTTGATGGGAGATGCTGCCCTGGGCAGATCTGACACAGGCCTGACCCTGTGAGCTTCCAGCTGCATCCACCTTCCCTTGACAGATGCTTTTGTCCAGCGCTGTCAGAGTGAACATGAGGCTTCAGCTGGGGAAGAGCTCAAGGAAGAAAGGTCATAAGTATTTAAGAGAAACCCCCAGGGACACGTGGTCTCATGGTTGGCCCCAAAGGTGTAACTACACAGTTATGGGCAGAGGGGGTACCTGTCACCTTTGTGTCAGTACTTGCATGACAGCCCCTGCAGCTTGTATTTGCTCTCCTACTGGCCGTGTAGCTCCTTTAGGTGCCTTCCTGTCTACGGAAGTTCTACACCATCAGAAAGGCCTCTGCTGGTGATGCAGGCCCGCTCCCGTCTCCTTGGGTGTTTCCCTTCCTCCTGTCCCTGCAGGTGTCCTGCATTCTTCAGAGGGTTTCAGCTGCTCTGACAGAAAACTTTCTAGGTGTCTGCTGATTTGGTTGGGCCTTCAGGTGTAGCATTTTGCCCTTTTTCTGCTTCTCCATTGTTTCTGCCACTCAATCCTTAAGCCATATTGGAGTTTCTTTTTCATTGATCGTCTGGCATATTGGTCTTTGGTATTCTCCTGGCAGTTCATCTTGGGAGATTCCATTGAGCATCAGCTGCATGCAGGGCCTTGGGCCAGAGCCTTCAGAGGTGCCGCAAGCTCCATGGACTGGTAGAGTCGACAGATACACGGACAACTGGCAGGGGTCTGGCCCCAGTGTCTGCGGAGGAGACAAGGGCAGTACAGGGGCATGAGGTGGTCAGGAAAGAGGCATAGTGACCCCAAGGCCTCCCCATGCCTGAGTCTGAGGCAGTCCTCAGGCCCCGCCTCCACCCTCTCTTGCTCTGTCCTCTTGGTGTGGACAGGCTGCCAGGCAGTTGACCTGAGTGAGGCCTATGGAGAAGGAGCAAAGTGTAACACAAGTGCGAGATCTCAGAAGCTGACGGGCAGGGCCATGGGAGGAAGGAGAGATGGTAGTTAACACTTGCCAAATTCCTCATTACTGTCCTTTCACTAAAAAGCTCTGGTGTAGTGGTTAAGGCATTTGGCTGCTAGCTAAAAGTCAGTGGTTGGAACCCACCAGCTGCTCCACAGAATAAATAAAATAAAGATGTGGCAGTCTGCTTCTGTAAAGATTTACAGCCTTGAAAATCCAAAGTGGGTCACTATGAGTCAGAATTGACTCAGTTGACAGTTGAGTTTGGTTTTGGTTTGATCTCACTATGTTTTTCTGTACTTTTGAGTTGTCTTTTTAATATAAAGACAGTTAACGCTACGTGTGTGAAGTGCCAAATTCCAGCCATCCAGGGGAGTGGAAGATAAAAAGTGAAACTTTTCCTTCCTCCCCTGCTAGCATATATACTCTTACCCACCAGAACTACTGCTGACAGTTGGTTGGGGGCTTTTTCCTGTGTTTCATAAAAAATATGATCTATAGCGTAGGAGCTCTGGTGGTGCAGTGGTTAAAGTGGTTGGGTGCAAACCGAAAGGTCAGTGGTTCCAACCTATCAGCAGCTCTGCGAGAGAAAGGCATGACAGTTTATTTTCGTAAAGATTTACAGCCTTGGAAACCCTATGGAGCAATTCTATTCTGTCCTTACAGGGTCTCTATGAGTTGGAATCTACTTGATGGCAATGGATTTGTTTTTTGGCAATATCTGTCTCAACCTGCAATATGTAAATGATGCAACTGGACCAATAAGCAACATCATGATAAATGGAGTAAAGATCGAAGTTGTCAAAGATTTCATTTCACTTGAATCCACAATCAACACCTTTGGAAGCAGCTGTCAAGAACTCAAACAACATGAATTACATTGGGCAAATCTGCTGCAAAAGACCTCTTTAAAGTGTGGACAAAGGTGTGCCTGACCCAGGCTATGGTATTTTCAATCTCATATGCATGCAAAAGCTGGACAATGAATTAAGAAGACCAAAGAAGAATTGATGCCTTTGAATTAGGGTGTTGGTGAATTGAATATACCATGGACTGCCAGAAGAATGAACAAATCTGCCTTGGGAGAAGTACAGCCAGAATGCTTCTTAGAAGCAGGGACGGTGAGACTTTGTCTCACGTACTTTGGACATGTTACCAGGAGAGACCAGTACCTGGAGAAGGATAGCATGCTTGGTAAAGTGAAGGGTCAGCAAAAAAGAGAAGACCATCAACAAGATGGATTGACACGGTGGCTGCAACAGTGGGCTTAAACATAGCATGATTGTGAGGGTGGTGCAGGACTGCGCAGTGTTTTGTTCTGTTGTCCACACAGGGTCACTATGAGCTGGCAGTGAGTCTATAGCACCTCACAACATGCATAAGCTTATTAAATACATGGTATCTAGCTTAATTGTACGTCCTGGGCCTGTAGTGATGGCTGTTCTTGGCCTTTGGTGGGGAGGGGGCAGCAGGCTGCTGGGTCTGGGAGAGAGGCACATAGTTGCAGATCCCTTTCCTCCCACCCTTCAGCGCCATAAATATTGTTCTCCTACTTAGTTTCATGGTCCTGTCGCAACTGCTTCAAATAAACTCAGAGACCACAGGCTGGCTGTCTCTAGGTTTCCAGTGCAGACAGGACTCCCCCAGCGGATCCTTGAGACTGAGTTAGCTGTTTTTGCCCACCTGTGCCTGGCCCTAGGAACAGTGACAGGAATCAGCTGTCCACCTTCGAGGAGCTGTCAGTGTGCTGTCTCTGTGAGGCTATCTCCCCCTCAGGGCTCTCATGGGGCTGGTGCAGGTGCTACAGGAGGTCAGAAGGGAACAGCCCTGCCATGGAGGAGTGTTTGCCTGGGCTCTGGGAAATCCTGGAGGATAGGAATAGGGTGGGTGAGATTTACCTCAGGAGGAGATGAGAGATGGGACCAAGGAGGGAGTGAGAAAAGAAACTATGAGGGTCTGAGAGCGTTAGGGGCTAGGCTGAAGACTTCAGTGAGGGTCAAATGGGGAGCCCCTGCATAGTGCCCCAGGGCACCAGCTGCCCCCAGAGACCAAGTATTGCCTGAATCAAGGCTCCGTGCGCTGGCTGTGGTTCCTGGCACGATTTCTGTTTCCCAGAGGAGCACAGGCCTGGCTCAGCTTCCCAGGCCAAAGAAACACATGGTGGTCAAGTGTGTGTGTGTGTGTGTGTGTGTGTGTGTGTGTGTGCCTTGCTATTGGCATTGTCATCCCATCATCTTAATCAGTCTATTTCTGGGAGCGATGACTTCATCCCCTGTGATTCTCGACATAGCCGTTGTCGGCATCCATGGAAATTTGGGCCTGGTGCTGTCCTAATGAGCAGGATTGAGAGAGTCAGTGGGCTTACAGTCAGGGCCTCATAGGCAGGTGTACCTACAAAAGACTGTACTTCCTGGCGTCGCTCTTAGATCTGGCCTCATTGGCCTTGGGGAGCCCAGGGCAGCAACTTCCACCGAACCAGCTTTTCCTGAATTCTCCTCTGTGTACACAGCACCAGGTGGTATGCATGCCATGGCTGCATGCACACCGCACTGTGTGCAGGGGTAGAGGACAGTCACACCCCGTCCTTGCCCTCAAGGGCACCTGTTGGCTGAAGGAGGCAGATGCATCAGTAGTCCTGTTAGAGGGGCTGTGGGTGCACAGAGAAGGGAGTGCGGATTCTACCCAGGCTCAAGGAAGGTTCCTTGGCCTGGTGGTTGGGCCACAGCCTGAGGAGAGGCAGGAAGGGCTGTTGGCAGGCTCGTGGTTGTGTTTGGCTGCCCACATACGGTTTTGTGCAAAGGATAAAGTGGAAAAATAGTGAGAAGGCAGGCAGGTTTGGATTTCATCCTGAAGGTGACTGGGGGCAGGAAGGATTAAGAGGAGATGAGGCTTTGTCTGACCAGTGGTTTGGGAATCAGCTCTCTGGCTGTGTATGAGGGCGGACATAGAAGGATATCTGGAAAAAGGAGGAGGGAGTCGGTAATTAAGGGTGCAGCAGTGCAATGGATCGCTTTTATGTGACCTTTCTAGCCATGGTCTTGTAACTCCTACCAAATGATTGAGTAGGACTACTTCTGTAGTGATACCGCCTTAGAAACCCAAGGAGAGGTTGCTGTGAGTTGGATCCGATTCTACGGCAGTGAGTGAGTTATGCAAGTAAGGTGCTTGTGCCCCACCAAGGGGATGGGACAGCTTGCTAATAATGCAAATAAGGGTGTGTGACACCCTGTGGGAATACCAAATCCAACCTAAACCCACTGCTATGGAGTGGGATCCGAGTTATAGTGACCCCTCCTTGGGTTTCTGAGGTGGTATCACTATGGAAGTAGGTTGCCTGACCTTCCTTCAGAGGAGTGGCTGGTGGGTTTGAACTGCCAGCCTTCTGGTTAGCAGTCAAATGCCTTAGGCACTGTGCCTCCAGAGCTCCCATCTTATGGGAATGGGACCATGCAAATAAGCTGTATGGAGCCCTAACGAAGAAATTGGGCAGTTTTGCCATCCCTGAGGCAGAAAGGGGGAGACTCACTACCACCAAGAAGAAGACCTGGGAGTGGAGCACACTCTTTGCACTCCGGGTCCCTGCACTCAGAACCTCCCAGGCAAGGGGGACCACCGGAGATGCCACAAGATGGGAAATGGCAGCAGAGAAACTGTGGCAGCAGAAGCAGACCAGTGTGAGACAGCACAGCACCGTGGGCTTCCTGGCCCCCAAAACCAGGCGGCTGTAGTAAGTGTGCTGACCCACAGAGCGGGAGAGCTGAGCACCTTCAGGCAGGAAGCTTATTGGCAGCACTTGGGTCACTGACCCAAGGAGCGAGAAAGAGCTGAGCATCTTTGGGCCAAGGCTTACTAGAAGAGTAGAGTGCCTATGGGCAGTTTGGTGGAGCTAAAGAGCTGTATAACACTTACTCAAGCAGGGCAGGGCCAGAAAGAGGCCTGCCTGTGGGCCTGGCTGGGAAGCTGCCCTGATGGAAGAACTGATCCTCGTTGTCCTGATCCTGAATTGCAACCTCCTCCTTCCATGATAAACTCCATAATCATGAGTAGTGTCTGTGAGTTCTGTGTGGCCATTGCAGTGAATTGTCGAACCCAGCAGAAGAGTAGAGAATGCTGTGGGAGGGACGGCTGGTGTCAGAATTGGCAGAAAGATTGGAGCGAGGAGGCTTCTCTGACCTCAGCCTCATAGGAATCAGCCTTGGGCTGTTGATCTTGATTTTCCTTTCCCCTTGTGAAGTTGCAGGAGGTCAGACATCTCTGCCACACCATTTTTACAATCCCCAAGGAATAGTCTCCTCCCCCATTCCAACTCTCCTAAAGTACTTCAGAATGGGCACCACAGCCAGCTGAGCTCAGAAAACTGCCTGCAACTCCAGTCCCCACCCCTGGAATGCTGGAGAGTAGCGTCATGGGAGTCTCTGAAAAATATTTTGGCTGGGCTTGGGCAGCTGTGGAAGGCAGAGCCTCAGTCCCAGCTTCCCCACTGCAGGTTTACTTGCAGCCTTGCCTGGAGGCAGAGGGATGGTTAGAGTGGTGATTCCTCCTCTGAGGAATCCCTGGGCACCACCTCAAAACCATTAAGAGCTCATTGGTAGATCGCAGCCCAACCACTTCCAGGTCTGTAGCCTTGAGCCAAAAACCCAAACCTAATCCACTGCCATCTAGTCTATCAGATTCATAGCGGATCCTGGTAGGTTTGAACTGCCCACCTTTTGGTTAGCAGCCTAATGTCTTACCACAGAGCCAGGTCCTTGTAGCCTTGAGCAGGCTACTTAATCTGCTCGAGCTTCAGCTTCTCAATTAAAGGGGGATGGTAATTATACCTACTTCCCAGAATATTTGTGAGGATTATATATTTATAAAGGGGTGGGAGGGGCATAGCACAGTGGCTCCCATGGTAGATGCCCAGCAGAGGTTAGTTGTGGTGGCAGGGACAAGGCAGAGGATGTTAATCTTCACCTTCCTCACTGAGCTCCTTCCCCTGGTGCTGGTGCCGTTCCCTTAGGCTGTGGAAGCAGGAGTGGGGTGATCTGGGCGCCTGGCTGGAGAAACAAAGCAGCCTGGGTCCTAGTCACCAAGCTTTACAACCTCAGGCAAGTCACTCATCTCCTGGAACCTTAATTTGTGGGTCCAGGGAAGATGTCAGAAAAGGAATTATGGCAAGAGCTGGAATCATCTGTCTACCTCTTCAGCAGGCATCCAGCAAGGAGATGATTGGAAAGGGCCCCCCTGAAGCAGGGGAGGGCCGGGTCTCCCCACCTCCACTTCTTCCTCACATTTAGGGTGGTCTGCTCAATCCCGTGGCCCGTCTTCTCTGTTCCAGCTGTTCAGCATTGTCTTTTTGGTGAGGAAACAGTTCAGCAAACATTTCCTGAGCATCTTTTGTCTGCTTGGGCCTGTGTTGAGCTGAGGGAATAACACGGATGGTTAAGATCCAGCTCTCAAGGGAGGAGCAAGATTGTTGAATTGGCTTCTTTTTTTAAAGCTCTCTAAGCAAAAGTAGTGATCCTGGAGGGAGAGGCCCTGAGTTTCTAGGGCCCTGGGGCAGACGACTTCTGAGCCTCAGCTTTTTCGACCCCAACCTCAGGTCAGTCTCTGATGATACCTCTCAGTTCTAAGGCCTTGTGATCCATGGGATTACTGACTGACTCTGGTGCTCGTGGTAGAGAGGCCTCAGCTAAGTCTGAGTTCAGAGGCACGTTTGAATCCAGGTTCTGCCACAGTGGACAAATGATGTAACTTTGGGCAATTATGTCCTTAAGTCTCTGAGGCAGTTTTCTTGTATATACAATGGGTATTATGATGTGCCTGCCAACCCACCTGATGGGAAACTCACGGGACCTCCCCAAACACAGCACCTGCTCCGTACCAAGGACTCCCACCCCCACCTTGGATAGCTCTGGCTATCAGAGGAGAGTGAGTTACTGGAGTCTCCTTCAGGCCTACTGAAAAAAGGCTTGAGGAAGCAGGAACCGGCAGCCCCAGAGCCAGCAGTTGGTCGAGGAGCCCCAACAAACAACCCAGATAGGGTGGGCAGGGGCTCAAATGATTTTAAACCTTTTTGATTTGAATATGTACTAGTTTGGAATTCATCTTGCTTTTTGAAGAAAATGTTTGCTAATGAAATTAATAGTGCAAACAAGATTTGGGGAGGGCAATCAGCCAGTGTAGAGGGTTATTTAAACACACTTCAAAGAACACACTTCTCAAGCTCTAAGCAGTGCCATTTGCATATGTAATGATTGTGCTAATTATAGGTGGCCTCATCTGTTAACAGCAAGTTTGCCTGGCTGTGCTACATTGTTGTAATCACCCAGTCAGAATTCTCTGGCAGGATTTTCACTAAAGATAACAACAAATAACAATGCCTGTGATTTTTGATCCCTTGCTATGTGCCAGGCCATCGACCAGGCATTTGACAGTCACCATCTAATCTTCACAACAGCTCTGTGACCCAAAGATTCTTATCTCCTGTTTACAGAAGGTGAGACTGAGGTATAGAGAGGTTAGGTAACTTGCATGAGGTCACACAGCCAAGAGCTGACAGATAGGAAATTAACTTAGCATACTACTAACTCACTCAAATACTCTGACTTCTGTAGGGGACTTGGCACCTGGTCTCGCTTCAAAGCTTTCTCTTTCCCATTTGGTCCTCAAAAAAAAAAAAAAAAAAAAAGACGAACTCACTGCCATCGAGTTGGATCCGACTCATAGCAACCCCTCCTTGGGTTTCTGAGGTGGTATCACTATGGAAGTAGATCGCCCAGTCTTCCCCAGAAACCCCCATTTTGCTGAGAAGTAGCTGAGACCCTGGCAGGGAGTTAGGGGGTGGGTGGGCTTCTAGGGCAAAGACAGGCCCAGCATACCCACCACCTTCCCAAGTAGGGCTAGGGCTCTGGCCTCTCCATGCCCTCCCCTGAGGTTTTGAAGGGGAGAGCGTCACCGTTAGGAAGAGGATGTCCCTGGCTTCTACTTGACCAGAGCTTGGCTTGGCCTGATGGTCGAAGAAAATAATAAGGTAATAAACAGGTGGGAGGACACTACACTAGTACGTCATAAATTGCTATACATACGTTGTCATTAAATTGGAGGTTATACACGAGTGGCTCGTGGCCAGATGAAGCCTACCAAAACCAAACCGAACGCACTGCTGTGGAGTTGAGTCGAATGCGACTCATAGCGACCCCTCCTTGGGTTTCTGATGCGGTATCTCTACAGAAGTAGATTGCCCGATCTTCCTTCCGAGGAGTGGCTGGCGAGTTTGAACCACCAGCCTTCTGGTTAGCAGCCAAATGCCTAAGGCACTACGCCACCAGAGTTGCTGATGAAGCTTACAGACAGGTTTAATTTGGTCTGACAGGGTGGGAAGCTTTTTTTTTTCAATTGTTTACCAATGCCTAGACATCCCTGAAACAATAACCTTAAATTCACCTGAAAATTTGAATTTCTGGCTTGTTCTGAAAGAAACAGATCTAGCAACGCTAGGCCTCTGTTCCTGTGACCGGAGGAAGTGGAGGGTGGAGCCCGCCACAAAGTATTACTGTTCCCATTCGGTGGATGAAGAGATTGAGGCTGGGAGCAGGTGGCACGTGAGCCACTTCCCACAAAGCTGCTGAGGAGAGGTGAGGACTTACACCTCCATTTTCACCAGCTGTCCCATGCTGGTTCTCCCTCCACCACCCCCACTGGCCACCAGGGAAAGAGAGAAACCTTTCACAGGCCTAATGACTCAAAAATAACCGACAGTGCCCAGGGAACTGTTCCTGTCCCCCCTCCCTTTCTACCCTTCTCGAGGCCGGAGGGGACATGGGAAACCTATTCATTTAAACTCAATTATTTTCTCGAAGACAGAACGGAACTGAATTGGGTCAGCGGCTATATTTGCTGTGCTCAGCTATTTCCCCTGCAACACTATCACCCTCTGGGTCTGTTACTGGGCTTCGTGAGCTAGGCTCACCAATTACAACTCCATATTGGTGGTCAGTCCTGGACGAGTCTGGCTCAGGGACAGAGGAGAGTGTAGACGGGAATCTAGGAGCAGGGTTCCAGGCCATTGTAGGTTGAGGCTCCAGGGTGACTGATGGCTCCCTTCGGGGACCAGGGCTTTGGGAGGAGCTCTGGTGGTGTAGTGCCTAAGGCATTCGACTGCTAACCAGAAGGCTGGTGGTTCAAACTCGCCAGCCACTCCTCGGAAGGAAGGTTGGGCAGTCTACTTCCACAGTAATACCGCCTCAGAAACCCAAGGAGGGGTCGCTGTGAGTCAGATCTGACTCTATGGCAGTGAGTTTGGGTTTTTTTTGGGGGGAGCGGTACCAAGGCTTTAGGTACTGGGTGTGTAATGTCCTCCACCAGTCTGCAGTGCAGGTGTTTCTAATAGAGTTTTCACAGCCCAGGAAACCAGTGCTTCCAGCTGGTTCATTCTAGTTCCATCCCCTGCTGAGAATTTGCATTTCCATCTCAGCTATACTGAACCAGTATCTACATTTTATCAGGATCTCCAGGTGACTCTTATACTTATTGGGGATCTATGAGAAGCCCTGGAGGAAATTAAGGCCTGGAGAAATTAGCACTTGCTGGAAAGCAGGCCTGGGAGTGGGACACACTGGGGCCTTCCTAGCTCTGTGACTTGGAGCAAAAATACTTGACTGCTCTGCACTTCTGTTGCTTATCTATAAATGGGGGTGATAAACTGACACACCTCACTGAGCTGGTCAAAGTGATGCCATGTGGAGGGGCCTGCCAAGGAAATGGGAAATGCCCCACTGTCCACACTCATTCCCCTGTACCAGGTGCTAGGCACAGAGCCTGGTAGGGAAGCAGAATGTGCTGGAATGGTGCTTTGGGCCATCATTTACTGACCTGTGAAACAAGGGTAATAAAATTCACCTTTCAGGTATGTGATGGAATTAGGGAGAACACATGTGAACTTGGGCATCAGGCCTGCTGTGGCGTAGCCACTCAGCATACAGTATGGTGATGGCTGTGGAGCAGGGCCCCTCTCTGGTGGGATGGGCATAGATAGGATTTGGAGGCAGGGCAGGTGACCTATTCAGGGACACAGAAGCTGGGCTTTGGTTATTAGAACTGGAGTCTGGGGGATGGGACCTGTGGATGATCTGTGGTCTTAGAGTCTGACCACAAGCCTGACTTGAGGCCCAGCCTCCAGCAATCGTAATAGACGAAGATCCTTTTGCTTCCTTGCCTCTTGGTATCACTCAGCCCCTTCTGTACTGTTCTGGATGTTGCCCAGCACTCGGCACTGTGACAACCAAGAAACAGGAAAGCTGACCATGTCTCATTGCTTGTTAGAGTAAATTTATTCTGTATTGTTCAGAGGAGGTGTCACATGGGTGGAAATTTACTCCCACTAAATGCTTTGATGGAAACATTAAATTTTTTGAGTGAACATGTTTCAACATCACCGTAGGGGAAAAGGTGCCAGAATGCTCTGCCAGCTGAAATCATCCCACAAGATACTGGTCTTGCAGTGGCCTGGTGGGTGGCGGTGATGCACCCAGGCTGGTGATGGGGAGGGAGAGCAGGGGACCAGGGATATGGCTGCACCGAAGGGTGGGAGAAGGAGCGCTGGTGGTGCAGTGGTTAAAGCTCAGCTGCAAATGGAAAGGTTGGAGGTTTGAACCATCAGCCACTCTGAGGCAGAAGGAGATGTGGCAGTCTGCTTCTGGAAAGATTACAGCCTTGGAAACCCTGTGGGGCTGTTCCACTCTGTGCTGTAGGGGTGCTAGGAATTGGAATCGATCGGACAGAATGGGTTTGTTTGTTTTTTGACCAAAAAAAAAAAAAAGACTGAGCTGAGGGCATTAAGCAGGTAAAGAGGAAGGAGAAAGTTCAGAGGCTAGAAGCTGAGGCACATTAACCCCACACATACCTCCAAAGAAGGGGACTGGGGAGCTTGAGAGGGGGGAACAGAATACAGGCTCTGGAGTGAAGAGTACCGGCAGCTTGGACCAAAATGCAGGCTGGGGCCAGATTGTTGAGGGGTGTTACCATGTGTCTGACAAGAGGTCAGAAGACCTGGAATCCTGGCTCCCAGCACTGGTAACTACCTGCCTTTCTGTTTTGAGTAAAATGTGATGTGGATACCCACAGCTTATGGGTCTTTGGAGGATTTTCACGAGTTAATGTATGTAAAATACCTAGCTCTGGGCCTGGCGCATAGTAGGTGCCAGGACACATTTGTTATTTGTTGCTGATGATAAAGCCACACGAGTATAGATGTGCTCACATAAATTAACAGCTGAAGTGCCTTGAAACTACTTCCCAGAGTTGGCCCTTGAGCCTAACACTGAGTTTGCATCTCACCTTCGGCTGAGACATAAGGTGCTCAGCACTGGTTTCTGGTTTGTGACCAGCCCTGGGGCTGGCTCACCTCACCAGGGGCGTCTGACTCAGGTCCTGGGCCTGTTGCTGTCCCCCACCCTCATCCTGAGGCAGCATTTCAAGCAGCACACTCCTGCTGTTCAGACAGTTCTAGGCAGGCCCAAAAAGGCTGTGGGCACAAGATAGGGCCCCTGAAAAGTCCCTGTCCCTGGGACATGAGCACATCTTTCCCTAAGGGGATGTACAAGTGCTTGTCTAGAAGTGTTCCTTGATGGTCTTGGGGCTGGCTCTCTTGTCACCCAGGAAATGGGGAAGTCCACGAGGAGAGAGGGTCCCAGAGTCCCTCAGAAAGCTGAGCCCAATTGGCAAGGGCACCTTCAGATCTGGAAGAAGAGAAGACATTTGGGGAAGACTGGCCTGAAGGGTGGGATACATGTGTTCATTATGCATGTATTAAGTCCCCAGGCTCAGAAGACCTAGAGATGAATAAGTCCTGAGGAGGGCTTGACAGGGCAGACAGCAGTACCCAGGAGAGGGGAATTAGGCCGGGGACTCAGGAAGAGTGGGGCAGCGCATGTCTGCTCCTGTGCCTGGGAACACTGGGGAAGGCCTTCTGAGGTGGGGGCAGTTGAGCTGGATCTTAGAAGACGAATGGCAATTGGAAATAGGGACAGGAGGGGGAGCCAGTGGCAGCAAGGGTGTGGATGTGGGGAAGAGTGGAAAAGAAGTAGGTCCTTGTGGCTGGTCTGGTTGGAACAAATGTAAAATCAAGGCATGAGGTGGATGAGTGGGTGGGGCTCAGTAGACGGTGGGGGGGGGGGCGCTTGGCTCTCAGATTGTATTGTATGGGTAACAGGAGTCCCTAGAGGTGCTGGAACAAGGAGTGCTGCATCAGGGTGACTTTGAAATTCCCCCAGTTACATGTGGCCAAGGATGGTCACTGTGTACTTCTGTACTTTATTGAAGATGATTCTAGAAGGAGCTTTTAGAGGCTATGTAGACATCTGAGCTGGGGTTTGGCAGGCATAGGGAAGGTGACTTCTTCAAGGTCACCCAGTTGGTGAGTGTGGGATGGACATCCTATGACCCCCTCCTGTAGGGGGGCTGGCATACAGAGTGAGAGGCCCTGTCTTAGGGCCCTGTTTTGTGAGAACAAGATCTCAGAGCTAGTGCATCAACTGCCTGGAGATGGCTTCCTGCCCGGGGAGAAATCTGAGAAAGCTTCCAGTAGGAAGGGATATTAGAATTGGGGAGGGAGGCAAGAAGGGACAAGGAATAGGTACAAATAGTTGCCTGGCATATGTGGCACTTAAGAAGAGCTCAGTAGTTGTTTGCTGAGGTGCTGGGGCAGGCTGGAACCATCGTGGCCTGAACTGGGGCCTGTGGTGCCTCAGGATGGTGGCACAGAGGAAGACCTTAGGCAGTGTCTCTCATCCTCCCACTGGCCTCTCTCCATCTCTCCATCCAGGGATTGTTCTCCAAAACCCATTGCAGCCACCTGAGTAGAGGCCTCTGGGTACTCGGGGCTCAGTTTGATCAGCCCCTCTGGGTGGTGGCTGTAAGGTAAGGAGGTTTGATGCCCTACATGTGGCAGAGGCTCAGTAAGTGGAAACCATTGCTATGGCTTTTCTACTGGGGTGGGAAAGGGAATGCGGCCCCAGGTAAAAATGTCAGGTTGGCTGGCTGTGCCCTTTCTAGAGGGCTTTGCATTTTACCAAGGGCTGTGTGTAGGTGGCATTTAGACACAGGTTTCCCCTGCCCTCAGCCTTCACAAGTTTGTCCTTCCTTCCCCACACTAATCCTCCACTTCTGCACTGCTGGCCCAGCCAATATGGTTTCTTACAGAAGAGGACCCCCTGCACCCCCAGAGGCTTGAACCCAGGACTGCTGCCTGGGAGGGAACCCAGTTTTCTTACTAGCTGTCTAGCCCTCAGTCTCTAGCTGGAAGTTGTAGTTACCTGACCCACTGCCCTTGTCAGTTTGTGTTCGTTTTTAAAACACTGGAATGGAAATGGCGGGTGGTGGTGTTTGCCCTCTTGGGGCCCGGGCTGCTATACTCTGAGCCTTAGGAACCCCCAGTGGAGCTGTGGCGGCAGGGGCGGGCCGGGCCAAGTCTCCTCCCATTGACCTGGTCGCCAGGGCCAGCTAAGCTGCAGCTGGCTGGAGCGCTCCGCGGGAGCCAGGCTACCGGTGGGTGAGTGGTTTTAAAGGCTGGCAGGAACCCAGGCCCACACAAAGCCCTGGGAAGAGGGAGCTGTAAGACTAGGCACGGAAGCCCCGTACTCCCTGGCCCAGTGTGTCTCCTCCTGTACAGTGTGTCCCAGAGCTCAGTGGGGGTTCGGGAGAGAAAACTGGTTGCAGCTGGGGGCAGCTGGCTGAGGAATGTCACCCGCTGGTGGCTGGGAAGGGAAGAGCAGAGGCCGCGTGTTTCCAGGCAAGGACGCCTTGTAGGGGTGGGGCGGGAAGGCTGCGGTGGGGGGGGAGGTGGCCTGGAATCGCTGGGGGCGGAGTCAGCTGCTTCCGGCCTGGAGAGAGAGGTTGGGGTGTGGCTCCACCCGCTGGAAGCCTGGAATGCTCTGGGAGCGGCGCTGTGGGGAGAGGTTACATGGGTGCTGCTCCCCCCCCAGTCCTTTGTGGTTACCCGGACTCCCATTTGCACATCTCTTGCTAGCCCCTCTCATATCAGCCAGAAAAATAAACCCATTCATTCGATAGATCTGCCCAGTCCCAACTTGGTGCCAGGAACTTGTTCTAGGTGATCTGAGCCATCCTGTTCTCCTGGACCTGATAGTCTTTTGATGCGAGAAAGACAAACAAACAACATGATTTCAGATCAGTGCTATGAAGAAAATAAACAGGGTGAAACTTGAGGGGGTGGGAGTGTTGCCCCTTTAGCTATGGTGGTCAGGAGGGGCCTTTCCTAGGACAGGACATTGGATCAAGACCTGAGTAAGGAGAAACCAGTCTTGCCTAGAGCTGAGGCTGAGCAGAAGGAATGGCAAGTGCAAAGGCCCAGAGGCGGGACCTGGGGCAGGATCTGACCCTGGGTGGAGTCCGCTTTTAGGGGAGGAGTCTGGAAGGGGCCTCCTGAGGCTGAGTCTTCTCCAGCTTCCCGGACCCAGACCTTTGCGCTCTGCGCTGCACCCTGCCCAGAGGCCTTGGGAAGGAGCCGTCCCTGTGGCTAGAAGCGATTGTTTTCAAGTGTCGTTCTAGAATTCTTGGACCTGGAGGTTTTGCCACATGGTTACCTGTGTAGAAGACTATAATTTTCCACTTGTTCCCTGGAGCACCGGGAAATCTCTAGATGTTGTTGCAGTTGTTTTTTTTTTACCCCCAATGTCTTTTGAAGTTTCAACTTAGAAGACACAGATTCAGCGTGTGGGAGGGGAAGCCTTCCTGGGCTTACCTCTTAGATGCCTGCCCAGGCTAAGAGGGTCCCTGATCTAGCCTGGAGAGGTGACTGGGTGCACGTGTGCCAGGAATGGGCCTCTGTGGCTTGGGACTCCTTGGTGACAACCTCAGCAAGATCCTGGGTCGGACCGGAGGGGCTGCCCTGTGGCGACCTGGCTCTCCTCGGAAGCTGGATCTTGCTCCCAAGGCATTGGTGCACAGACCCAGGTCAGTGGAGAGGCCTGTGCCCCCACCACTGTACAGGCCTGTAGGTGGCTCTGCTGGGGGGGGTGGGCTGTGGGTACAGGAAACTCCCTCTCTGTGTGTGAGTCTCTAGCCAGGTGTGTGCTTGGCCAGACCTCGAGTGGGAATGGCTTGTGGCTGGATGTTGAGGGGTTGTTTCTCTGAGGAACCCATTTTCATCCTTGTTGGTATTCTGTGGGGGTCAACAGCCCAGGCCCCTCCACCTTAGGGGATTGAATGGAGGACTAATCTTCAGGGGCTTGGGAGGAAGGGCGAACATGGGGGCTGTGGTTTGAAGACTGGCTCCTTCCAGGAATGAGGCTCTGCCCTTCAATGTTGTTTTTGGGGGAGAAGCCGATCTATGCTGAAGTAGGCAGCAGGTGTAGGGGGCTCTCTGAAAGGTGAGTGCCCAGCAACCTAGTTGTTTCTCTAGGGAACTGGCAGTGGAGGGCCTTGACCCCAGCCTCTGGAACCAGTGAGGGCCCTGGGGCCTGTGCACCCCTAGCCTAGAGCTCAGAGCACAGGCGAGATGGCAAAGCAGCCATGTGCACCCATGCCCCTCAACTTCTTCAGGCGCTTCCTCCCAGGAACAGATTTAATAATCTGAGCCTCTCTCTCTCTCGTGGTTAGTATTGCAGGAGAGACGCTTTACTCCTAAAACTTTAATTGATCCAGACACTAATAAAAAGTAAAGGGTGTTTTGGAACAGCTCCCCCCACTCCCCATACACACACAAGTGCAAAGAACATCAGCGCCTTGAAACACATTTGTTTTCCTCCTCCCTCGATTTGGGGGACATGAGGGTAGGCCTTGTTTAAATCTCAGCTCTTCAAGAAAGCCTTCCTTGACTCCTGAGGCCTGTAGGCAACCATCTGTTCTCCAGCAGTCAAACGAAGGTGCCACTTGTGCATCTTGTCTGTCACCCAGAACTGTGGCTGTCAGGTTGGGAAACTGCCAAAGCCTTCTTTACTAGCTTAAGACCCCAGGGGTAGCAAGAGATATCTGCCATTGGGGGCAGAGAAAGAAGGCCTTACACCTCGTATCTTGTGGCTTTCGGGTTTGGTTCTGCTGCTGCTCTGGTCTTTGTTTTTGGTATTATTTCGTAAATACTGATTGAGCTCCTACACCATGGCAAGCCCGTTGTTGTTAGGTGCCGTTGAGTTGGTTCCAACTCATAGCGACCCTACATACGACAGAACAAGACGCTGTCTGGTCTTGTGCCATCCTCACAATCGTTTGAGCCCACTGTTGAGCCACTGTGTCAGTCTGTCTTGTTCCCTCTTCTTCACTGACCCTCTACTTCACCAAGCATGATGTCTTTCTCCAGAGACTGGTCCCCACTGATAATTTCCCCAAAGTGTGTGAGATGAAGTCTCACTGTCCTTACTTCTAAGGATCACTCTGACTGTTCTGTTCCCAAGACAAATGTGTTCATTCTTCCTGCAGTCCGTGGTATATTTCATATTCTTTGCCAACATTGTAATTCCAATGCATCACTTCAAGCCCTCTCTTGGGATGTAGAAGTATAAGACATAGCCTTTGGCCACACACAGCTTATGTTCTGGTGGGAAAGACCCTTAGCAATAAACAAGTGGAGAAAGGAGCAAGTAGAGTAATTCCAGGTGATGTGACGTTCCCCTATTGACGTGTAAGTCAGAGATTTTTGTCTCTCTTGTTCAACATTTGCATTCCTAGTGCCTAAAATAGTGCTTGGCACATAGTTTGCACTTAGTAAATATTTGCTGATTGAATGATCAAGATGCTATGAAGGAAATAAGTCAAGTGTTTCGCTGAGGAATAATAGGGGTGGGGCAGAACCTGTTGTAGTTGGGGAAGAGCTGAATCTCAGAAGACATCAGAAGCCAGCCATTGGAAACTCTGGTTTGGAATTTTTCAGAGTGCTGTGGGGAGTAATGGAAAGGTTTGAAGCTTAGGAGTTAAATAATCTGATTTGGATTTCTAAAGGGTCCTTCCAGCTGCTTAGTGGGGAGTAGATGGGGGGCGGGTGACAGAGTAGCAACCTGGACTGCCTGGACTGTGGGGTGCCAATAGAGTGGCAGGAGTGAGAAATTTTGGAGGAGGTGGCAGCAGGATTTGCTGCTGCTGGACTGAACTCTGAAGGCAAGGGAAAGGAGAGTTTCTGGCCTTTAAGACTCTGCCTTTAACCACTGAGCTGGAGCTGTACCTTGGACATTTCAGGCTGGAGGTTCTAGGAGACATCCAAGAGAAGATGTCAAGCTGGCATTTATATATGTGTGTTTGGAGCTCAGAGTAGGGGAGGACTGAAAATAGAAATTGAGGAGTCCTGTGCACATTGGAAGTTTTTAAAGCTACAGGAGTTGATGAGATCACCTAAGCAAAGTGTTTTGCTGAAGAAGAAGAAGAAGAAAAAACTCACTGCCATGGAGTTAGATCTGACTTATAGCAACCCCTCCTTGGGTTTCTGAGGTGGTACCATTATGGAGGTAGATTGTCCAACCTTCCTTACTGAAGAAGAGTGCCCACAGAATCAGAGCTCTAAGAAACTCTTAACACCTGGAGCAGAGGTGGCAAAGTGCCAGGAAAGGTGATGAGATAGCAGTAACTTCTGAGGTAGGCGGAAAGCCAGAGACCAATGCCCTGGTTTTGAGGAGGACACAAGCTGTCCTCTGCATCTAGTGAGGGAAAGACTTGTCTTTGGCAACATGAAGACCTTTGGTGACCTTGAAAACCATTCAGTGGGGTCAGAACAGACAGGTGTGTTGAATCAGAAAAAAAACAGAGGTGAGGAAGTAGAGGCAGCAAGTGTGCAGAGAACTGGGCTGTCTGGGAGGCTGAGGGGGTCAGTGGAGGGGCTTAAATGTTCTCCAGTTTCTGGGTCTGGCTCTACCAGAGGCTTAGCCAGTGGGTCTTATCCTTGGGCATGCATTAGAATCCTCTGAGCGGAGTCCCAGAGAGGCCTGCTGTGGGTCCCCCAAAATGGTACTTAGCAGCTCTCTCAGCCTTGTTGTTGTCCTTTTGCTCTGAGGGTTCCCTCCCTGCCCTGTATATGTGCCACTTTTGCTGAGTGAGCCCTCCTCCATGCCACCCCTCCTCCAGCCCTGTTCTCTTTCTGTGTTCAGGGCCCGTAAAAGAGCATCCTTGAGCTTGGTTTACTCAGAGGGTCTTTCCCAGAGCAGAGCTAGACCCCCTTCACCCTGGTGGCGTTTCTCTGGAAGCCTCCTTTGTGTGCTTGAGGTCTTTTTCCAGAATGTTTTGATGGCCAGGGTCTTTACCTCCCTCAAGGCTTTGCCAGCTCTGGGAGGAGTTTAGAATATGTTTAGCTTCAGGGGATGCAGAACAGAATCGAGGGCAACCTGAGGTCTGGTAGAGCCCTGATGGGAGCTTTGTGTTAAACGAGTAACTCAGATGTTTAGATGTTTGAGTCTTTAGGGCTCCCAGTTGGGTTGTTTTTCTGTCTCTGGTTGTACAGTCTTTTTATGTCTGTTGTGTATTACCCTATTACACATGAGGAAAGTGCGGCTGGAGAAGTGAAAGAACTTGCCCAGAGTTTCACAGTTGCTAAGTGATACAACCAGAATTGTAACCTGTGCCTTCAAACTCCCTGATCAGGCCACCCTTTACTAACTGGTTAACCGTACGGGTGAGGTTGTAACGGCAAGGTTTAAGGCACCCAGGTCTTCTAGTGCCCCTCAGTAGTAGTGCCCTTTGCTCTGCCAGGGCTAGGGGGCATTCTTCGTGCCTCCTTCCCCCGTTTCCTCTGATGCTCAACAACCACCCCTACCCAGCACACACACACCAAATGCATTAGACTTCGTAAAGGTAGGACGAGGCAGGCCTTGAACCTTGTCAAGCCCTGGGGCTCTTGTGGCAAAGGGAGTCCCCAGCTTCTGGGGAGGCTGTTTGTGCAGTGGGTGTGGGACAGCTTATAAGCTGATGCAAAACTCCTCAGGGGCAAAGCGAGCTCAGCTGGACCACATCCCATCAGAGACACCTGAGTAGGAACAGGCTGGAGACTGGGAGGAGCCAGTGTCCTCACTGGGGAATGGTGAGATCAAGACCCAAAGAAGGCCAGGTGCACGGTGGGCTCACCTGGGGAGAGAAAGCCTTGTGCTATCGCCTGACAGGCCCTGGAGGCTTTGGGTCCTCACTTCCTTCCCCAGACCCCACAGACCTCAGTTAGAATTTGAGGAGGCAGGGTTGTTTTCAGGCATCAGAGAATTTGGGCCACAGCCCTGCCTCTCAGTCAGTATGGCCTCTGGGCCATTCCTCTTTTTGCAGAGGAGGCATCTTGGAAGTGGCAGAGGCTGTTCCTGTCTGGCCACTAGGGTTTCAGGTGGCCCCCCTCATTTTGCAGAAAGGAATTGAGGCACAGAGAAAGGAGTGACTTGCCAGTGTTCCTACCTGAGAAGTTAGTGCCTGTTCTGTGCCGCCTAGCATATCCTGGGGTAGCCTCTTTCAACCTAGCTAATTGTGGCTGGCCTTTATTAAGGGCTCATTCTGAGTCAGGCTCTGTTCTGTTAACTGACTGAATCCTCACAGCAGCCCCATGAGGTAAGTATTATTATGTTTGTTCTGCAGATGAGGAAATTGAGGCTAAGAGCAGTGTTATTATATGTCCAAGAACACACAGGCAAGGGGTACAGCCCAGATTTAAACTCAGACTCTGGCATCAGTGTCTACTTTCTTAACCACTAGGCTATACTGCCTCAAATGTGTTTGATTGCCGGGCTCTGTTGAAACAGAATGAGGGCAGTAAATCCTTGAATAACCCAGTGCCTGGGACCTCTGCTTGGCCTTGGCTATTCTGTTGCAGAATGGAGGTCCAGTACCTACTCAAGACTGGCCAGTCCAGGTGTCAGGAAGTGGTCCATCCTTCTTGGAGGGCTTCTGAGACCCACACAGTCAAATTTTTCCTTCTCCTTTCTCCTCTCCATTTTAGCAGCTGGACAGGCAGTGTCTGCCTTACAGCTTAGGGGCCCCAGGAGAGCCCCCCTCCCTGCAGCCCTGCTCCCTCATTCCAGTGGCAGTGGGTGGAAGGGCCTTGGTTGGAAATTTTCCGGCTCCTGCCTTCCCTGGGCATACAGCCTGTCTAGGAAGGGACTGAGGGCCTGGGTGTAAACTATCCCCACCCCTGCAGGGCCGGTAGACCCGCCTCTCATCCTTCATCAGTGCTCTTTTCCTCTGCCTTCACCTTTATGTGGAGTCCGTCTGTCTGTCTCATTTGATGTTGTGTGAGAAGTCATGCTTTCCCGCCTTCTTTCTGTAAGATGAATATTAGAACCACCTCATGGGGATATCAACCCTTTCCACTCCTTTGAGGCTCAGCCTTAAAACCCACTGGCTGGGCATCTGAGAGATGATTCCCTATCCTCACCCTTCTCTTTTTTTCCTGAGCGAAAAGTGCCAGTGGATCTGCAACAGGAGGGGTCTCTCTTGGGAGGGAGCAGGTGGGAGAGAGAATCACGGCTTTGTGTTGAACTCAGCGTCGGCCATGTCCCGGTTTGGCTGCTCAGTTGCTGAGCCTCTGCAGGCCTCAGCTTCCTCATCTGTGAGATGGGGCTGGTGGTAGTGCCATATTGGAGGCTGTAAGGAATGAGTGTGACAATGCTATTAAGTGCTCAGAGATGCCGTTCCCACTCTTGTTTTGAGATTTAGCCTCAGTATTTTTGTTTGGGACCTTTTATTTTTTTGGTTCTTTCGCACCTGTGGGTGAAATTTGGATTTTTATTATTGTTCATTTTGTCTAAAATCTTCCTTAGAAGCTCAAGGCCTCTAATCTCATTGTGCTGTTTTGGGGTTTCTTTTATTTTGTGTTTTGCCTTCCTATTTTCTCTACGGAAAAGGGGATCTGTGCCTTTAAGTCCTGGCAGGCCCAAGCAGGACACTGGCCCTTTAAAAGCACATTACACAGAGTTGGAACATAGCCTTTGTTTAACTAGCCATGATTAGTCCCAGCGGACTGGGCTGGAGTGATATGTCTAGGACCAGAGTGGGGCTGGACTGGCTGGGACCAGGGAGGACCAGCAGGGAGTGAAGTGGTTCACTCGGCCCCTCCGTGTCAGTGGCCTGGTGGGCCTGGCAGCCGTGCTGAGGGATGGTGAGTAACTTGGGAAGAGGTTGGAAGGAGCGAGGCTACCATCTTTAGGGCTGATGACTGGACCCTTGGGCCCAGGGAGACCAAAATGAGTTGGGTGGCAGTCAGTGAGGGGCTGTCCCAGGTGCTCAGTCTAGTGACTGACTCTGGAGTGTCCCAGGATGGATATCTGCCCCTCTACGCAGACATCCACTGTCAGCCCAGAGAGTGGAAGCAATTACATGGCCCTGCCAAAGTGAGAGACCAAGAAGAGTTCTGCTGCTGTTTTTAGGTTTTAAAAAAATAGAGGAAACCTAGTGTCCTGTTGTTTCTTCCTGCAGGAGCCAGTCGCCTTTATGGTGTGCTCCAGAGAGGCCTGGGAAGTGCCTGGCACTTCTGAGGAATTTCCTGAAATGAGGAACTTGGCCTTTGCTCTGAGTCAGCCGACCCTGGGCCAGGCTAGGCTGCACTGAAGGCTTGGGGGCCATGTCTTCTCCAGGCCAACCTCTCGGCAGGATTCTTCTTTCTTCCTCCTTCCTCTCCCCTTCCTGTGACTGTCCACACCCTGGTCCACCAGGCCCAGGCCGGCAGAGCGGGAGTATGTGGAAGAGGGGAGGGCTGGGCCTGGGCCTGGGCCTGGGCCTGGACTGTGTCAACTCCAGCTTAGCTATGTGAAACAGTTGTCAGAAACCAGGTCACTTGATGTGGTGGAATCTTTACTGAGGAAATACCCATCTCTGGAGAAGTCAGAGCAGGGATCTGGCTTGTTACATCCAAGTGCCCACTGGTCCTAATCATGGTCTCCATCACTGTGTGGAAGTGAGGAGTCGGGGGAAGGGATAGGGACACTTGCAAACTAGGTATCATTCTTACCATTTTACACAGTGGGAAATGATGTGCCCAAAGTCACGTAGGTGACAAAGGCAGGGCTCGGCACAGTTTCTGGTGACCTGAGGTTCCTATAAGTTACTTAAAAGTTGGTATATTTGAACACATGATTTCTTGTTCTTTGGGGAAAGCCAGATGCTTTAACAGGCAATGAAAACAGGTTAGAAAGTTGGAGCCCCGGTGCTAGGCCTCTCTGTCCAGCCCTGCCCTGGTGCCTGCGATCTGTGACACTGGGCAAGTTGCGTGACCTCTCTGTAGCACCACTTCCCTGTGGATGTGGGGTTTGCACATGAGGGCAAACGCTAGAGGGATTTCTCAGTTCTGCTGGGGAAGGCTCCATAGAGGTGGTGGTCTTTGTTGAGTGTTGAAGGATAAGGAGGACTTTGACACTGGACCACACTGTTCTAAGCGGAGAGAACAGCTTGAGCAAAAGTGCACAGCCCAGTGTGGCTGGAGCCAGATGGGGATGGGGCTGACTGGGTGGAGATGCACCTTTGGAAGCTGTATTTAAAGTGTATGGCTTTATTGGTTGGAATCCCATGGGCCATGCAGCAAATGACAGGGCTAGCACATCCTAGAGTCAGCCAGTGTGGAATGTGGGGAAGGAAGGTAGGCTCTGGGCTCTGGCACACTGTCTGCTTGGGGAAGGCTGTTGAGGGCTCAGGGCCTCAGTTTCCTTAACTCTGGGGTGGAGTATCTGTAGTTGAGTGGCTGGGTTGTGTGAAGATCAGGGGTGTGAGGCCTTCTCAGTGCAAAGCCAGTGCCTGCCCTGTGTACTTACCACTGGGTGCATGGATGAGGTGGGTACCAGAGAACCCCAGTTGGCTTTTGTGCATGGTGACTAGGAGTAGGAGAAACTCAACAGCCATGCCCCTGGTTTTCATTGACATCCTTTCTCTCCATTTCTGCCTTTGCTCGGGTCCTGAGCCCGTGGCTTGCTGACAGCTGCCCCCTCCTCTTTTGGCACTATTGGTGTCTCCTGGCTGTCTCCTAGCTAGTCTGGGAAGCAGCGCTGTGAGAGGAGGCCCGCCGGGGCTCCCAGACACCAGGCTTTGGGGAGGAATGACCAGCTGGAGCCCCAAGACCCACAGCTCCCAGGTTCAACGCTGGCATGTTGGAGGAGTTCAGTGACTATATACTGGGTGATTGGACTAATTCAGCCCAGGAATGGGGTAGGGGTGGAGCATTAGCTTAATGAATCTTTAGCAAGCTCTGACAAGAGGTAAGGGTGACCCATTTGATGGGTGAGGAAGCCTAGGTGCAGAAGAGGCCAACCCACAGTCTTTGCCCCTTGGCCCCGCTCTCCTTCCCAGCTTTGCCTCTTCTATCTTTCAGAGGTCAGACTGCCGATAAGGAAGGGGCCCTGTATGACCACAAAGCTCCTCCCTTCCAAATGGTGGCTGGAATTGAAGAGATTAGCTAGGCTGGAGATGAACATTGGAGCTGGAGTCTAGGGGCCAGCATTTGTTCCCAGAAGTATCTGTCTCTGACAGGGAGTGAGTCAGCCACCCTCAGCTCCACCTTCCTTGTCTCCTTAAATGGGGTCTTTGAGACGCCTGCATAAAATGTCCTTTAGCCCTAAGCCTGCACTGGGGGGTGGGAGCTGGGGGGCATGTAGCAGGTGAGGGTCTCCAGGGTCAATTGGCAGAGAGACTTGCTGAGAATTGAAAGGCAGGGAGAAGCAGGAGGGATGTGTGGGTGGGGTGGGTGAAAGGCCTTCTTGGAAATGGCATGGCCCAAGAAGAAGCCAGAAGCATCCAGAGAACGGCTGCAGGATGAGAAGTAGCAGAGTGCCTTCTTTACTTGGGAACAGCAGCCCCACGGCCCAGACTGAGTGGGGCATTGGGGCTGCCAGCGCTGATCAAGGGGCACAACAGCAACAGACGAGAAATTGGAGACTGTGACTAAGATCTGAGAACTTTGTGTTTGCATGGGTTTGTTTTTAAGGAAGACGACCTCCTCACCACATTCCCCCAGTCATCAACCTACATAGTGCCAGGAGCTGGGGCTGTGTGGACGAGGGACTGGTCCCCAGGGAACGGGAGGAGGAGACAGTTCCCAGATTACCCCATCTCCCTAACGTGATGGCCCGCCCATTCCCGGAGGCCACATGAAATGGCCCTTGGGTCTTGGGTGGAGGGAGTGACAGGAGAAGATGCTGCCTCTGCCTGGCACTCACATTCTGTGATGGGACCAGCATGAGCCTGAGGAGGGCCTCCTGGAGATTGAGAGCAGCGGGGAGGTAGGTAGCCAGAGGGGTAGCAGCTTTCCTGGGGAGTCAGGGAGTTAAGTGCTTGGCTTTCAGCTTGAGTGTTATTTCCTTGTCTTTTTTTTTTTTTTTTTTTTTTTTTTTTTTTCAAGTGAGATTTTACTAGTATTTTATGTTGTTAGGTTTCAAACCAGGCATGGCTTTAACACCATGTTGTGATAAGGAGCCACTTGCAAACCA
>NW_006921624.1:3273002-3318378 GCF_000298275.1 Orycteropus afer afer | reverse complement strand
TGGCTTTAACACCATGTTGTGATAAGGAGCCACTTGCAAACCACAGTGAGGAAGTATCCTTTGGCCAATGGGCTGGGACCTGCATTCTCCAGGCCACATCTGCACTGACCCGCGGACACTGCCCGCTCCTTGATGGGCACCAGCCCATAGCCCTTGGGAGATTCCCGAGCACTTAACGGTCTTTCAGGACCTTCACACTGTGAGCTCCTGTGACTAGCCATCTCTCCTGGGAGCCTGGACACTGGAGGGCCAGGGTAGGCTGCTAAGTGTTTGTCATCTTTTGCTTCAGTAGAAGCCTTTCCCACATCCTCTCCAGGGCCACTTTCCCATGAAGAAGGTGATAGTATCAGTCTCTCCTATAATACGTGTGCTTCTGAAAATTCTTACTTAAAAATTGCCTGTAAAAGTCAGCCAGAATGCTCCTTAAAAGCAAGAATGGCGAGACTTCATCTCGTGGACTGTGAACATGTTATCAGAAGAGACTGGTGCCCGGAAATAGAGGGTCAGTGAAGAAGAAGACCCTCAGCGAGATAGATTGCCACAGTGGCTGCAACAGTGGGCTCTAACATAGTGAAGATTGTGAGGATGACACAGGACCAAGCAGTGTTTCATTCTGTTGTACATTCGGTCTCTCTGTGAGTTGGAACTGACTCGACAGCACTCAGTGACATTTCCTCATCATTCCCTACGAGGGTCCTGAGACCCCAGGGCCCTGAGGGCCAGCCACTATGTGGCTTTTAGAGGTGTTTATGGCCCCTGCTGAAATGAGGGTAGGGGACCAGTCAGAAACCAGGCCCACCCTCAGTGGTTTGATCGGTCTGAACCAAGGGGATCCTGGATGTGTTCACACATGTGTGGGAGAGACGGGTACAGGCTGAGCCTGTAGAGGAGTGAACACCTCGGCCAGGGCCTTGAGGAGAAGCTGGGGGAAGGGCAGTCAGGCAGAGGGATAGCTTGTGTACAGTGAGGGTCAGAGCCTCGGGTTGTTTTGGGATTGACAGTGGCAGGATTGAAGCAGATGAGACTGAGATCAGAGCCCTGGATGCCTGCAAGGTGAGGGGTGCGCTCTTTTCCTGGGGCTGAGGAGGTAGAGGGGCTTGGGGGATTTTACCCAGGGGAGGCTGAGGGGGCTTAGGGTTGGGATGGCACCATCCCTAATCTTTCAGAGCAGCCGGGCCAGCCTGAAGTTTCTCCTGGGGACCAGGTAAGGGGCAGAGAACTGTCACCTGCTTAGAAGCAGGAGGGGCAGCTAACCCTCAAGTCACTTTTGATTTGCCCAGATCTCATCCTATTCAATGAGTGTGCCTCGGATTCTCTTCTTTTAAAATTCAGGACACTTCACTGCTCTTCTGAGGTTTATGAATGTTTAAAAACTGCTTTGCAGTCCCCAAAGTAATTTGACAAGTCTGACAGCTATTGATTAAAATCCCGAAATTATTCAGGCTGCAGGATGACTTGTGGGATTAGATGGAAAGTTTTTTGTTTCTTTTCTCTCTGCATCCCCCCCAATAAAAAGAAAAAGAAATAGCATGTGTTAAGGTAAATGTGTTCTGAATGGTTTTTTAAAACTCCATTAGGCCTGCAAAATTATACTGGAAATAGTGTGGGCAGGGTAGGGTCAGGATGTGGAAGGCTGCCTCTCCCATTCAGAGACCAAGAACTAGCACCCCTTGTTTCTCTAGGCTCTTCCCAACCCCATAACCCCAAGTCACCACCAGGCAGCAGTGAAATGTTAAGGGGCTCTGGGCATGCAGTGGTGCTTAGTGGCTGTCATAGTTAAGTCCAGGCTACCCCAGCTTTTGTTCATTCAGTCAGCATTTATTGAACACCTATGATGTGCCACACCTAGGGCTACATTGTAGCACAGCATACCCACCCCATCCTTCTGCTCTGACTGCCGCAGTGTCGACCGTCTCTTTGCCAGCTCAGCCCTGTAATGTGAGGCCAGCACAGGCTCCCAGAGGCAAGGGTGTTTGCTGAGGTCCCATGGGTAGAGTGAGAGCTGGAGGGTAGCACCTCCCTGCCTCCCAGCCCAGGGCTCAGCATGTGTATGGGGCTGGGATCACACTGGTTCCTGGCAACTCTGCTTGGACCTACCACCTTGCCTTGGGCTGAGGGAATCCCAGGCTGGGAGGGCCCATGCCTCTAGGCCCTGTCGTCCCAGGAAGCCTTCCCAGGCAGGGCTGCCATCCTCCCTGCCTTTTTAGGACAGACTGTGTTTCCTTAGGGTCTCGGGGGCCACCAGGCGGTTGCATTCTTCTCCCCTCCCCTGGGACCCCAACTGGGCCAGGAAAGAGCTCTGGCCTTCTCAGCAGCCGGTTCCCAGGCCTGCAGGGCAAGGCTGGGCTCAGGGGAGCAATGGCTCTTCTGAAGGCTGTGGCGGGGTGCTGCCTGTTGGTGGACAGCATGCTGCTCAGTTCCCAGGAGGTCAGTGCCCCCATCCTCACTGGCTCCACGACCTGTCCACTGTGAGCAGATTTCCAGCACAGTTCCCTGCCTGGCGGTGACAGGCAGATGCCATGGTTGACAGGGTCTAACCTGATCTACAGCGTAAAGAGTTTGCTGAGATTCTGACTGGAGTTAGAAGGTCCTGCCAACCTTCTGGTCGTCAGCATCTCCTTCACAGAGACCAGCCTTGTCCAGACCAAGTATGTGCGTTGGAGATTGGGACTGGGGCAGAGTCACAGGCAGAGGGGACAAGTGGCCTCCTCAGTGGGGTTTACTGTCTTATATGCTTTTCTCCCTTTCTTTCACTTCAGGAAATTAAGGGTGTTGTGTTTTTGTTCTTGTTTCTAAGGTGTCCCAGGATATTGGGGTAGCTGTGGTTCATCCCCATTTTGCAGATGGGAAAACAGGCATTGGGAGAGGAAGGCATTTGAGTGATGAGGACAAAGGGTGAGAATAGCCTGGGAAGTATTTATCTTGTCACCCCAAGTGTCAGGAGCTTTACCCACCTTAGCAATGTCAGCCTTGATAACAGTGCACATCGATCATCCGTGTTGTTAACAACTCTGTCCCTGGCTCCAAAAATCATGCCTGGCAGTGAGTAAGTGACTAGACAAAAGGAGGACTGGACTGGTCACAGGTGACTGATTGGAGTAGATGGCCTTGACCCGATCTTGTGAGAGTCTCACCTGTGGTCCCTCATGTAATCCTTACAGCTATCCTGTGAAGAAGGCATGTCATTATCTCCACTTACAGATGGGGAAACTGAGGCCTGGAGAGTCGAATGCCTTGATGTACTCTTGATGTTTTAGAAAGAGTAGAGAATAGGTTTCTCCCTTTCTCTTGCCTGTTCCCAGCTGCAGGTAGCATTTCTGTTGAGTGCACATGTGTGTGTTACTGCTTCTGTTGCTCCTCCCACCACTACATTCCTGTTGCCCCCCTCTGACTGTCTGACCTCTTACCCAGGGCCCTTGCTCCAGCCCCTGGCAGTGCAGGCATCCCCTCTGCACCATGTCTGAAAGCTCCCTCAGCTCCTGCTTGCACACGTCCAGAGTACCCACTCCCTCCAGGGACAAACCAACCTGACCCATTTTGGGACAGCTATGACTGAGTTAGGAGCTCTGGTAGCATAGTGCCTAAGGCACTTGACTGCTAACCAGAAGGCTGGCGGTTCAAACCCACCAGCCACTCCTCGGAAGGAAGATGGGGCAATCTACTTCCGTAGTGATACTGCCTCGGAAGCCCAAGGAGGGGTCACTATGAGTTGGGTCCGACTCGACGGCACATAACAACAACAACAACATGACTGAGTTGGCATTGGCCTGTCTTGGTCCCAGCCCTGCCCTCTGGGGCTGTGCAGGGCAGCTCCCTCTGCCCCTTTGAGATTTAGAGGGTGACTCCCAGCCTCCTACTTTCCAGGCTATATAGCCCCACTCTTGACTCACACCACCCATTGCTGGGAACATCCTTTGCCATGACAAATAGGACTTTTTAATTATTGTGAGTTTTGTTTTGGGGGCCCCTCCCTTCTTGAAATAATGGGGAATTTGTTGAACTTCTGTGTCACTAACCTTTTAAGAGAAAAAAGGACTGAGTTGAAACACAGCTCGTGGGTTGGCTGGAAGGCTATCAGATAAGGCTGTTCTCTAGGAGCCGGGACAATGACCCCGTTGTTCCGCTGCCCAGCCCTCACAATGAGCTGCTGTTGGGGCCTGGCTTTATCTTCAACCGTGGACCCGCCCATGCCCTTGCCCATGTGCCCTGGGTCCTGGGCAGGGGCTACCCCATGCCCTGCCTGTGCGGCAGTCAGAAGGCCAGGCTGAGGCAGTGCCTTGTGGTAATAGAGCTAGTCTTGGACTATGCTGAACTGGGTTCAGTTCCCACTTGGCCACTTGGTACCCGTGTGATTTTGGGCAAGTCACCTCACCTTTCTGAGGTGCGATACCTCAAGCCTAGCAGGGTGGTTGTGAGAAAAACATGAGGAGAAGGGAAAGGTGGTGCAGAGTGGGGCTCGGACAGCATAGGTATGAGCGTTTACCTGTCTGGAGAGACCAGGGACAGCAGCGTGGTGGTGGCATTTTGACAGGGCTTTAAAGATGGAGAAAGGATTTTGCTAGGTGAAACAGCATGGGCCAGCCCCCACAGAGGGGAAGTGTTCTAGGGACCAGCTAGTGAAGCTGGAGAATGGGAATCTGATTCCTTGCTGGGGTGTAGTATGAGGGGAGGGTATTTCAGGAAGGGCCTGAACACCACATTAAGGCATCTGGGACTCAATTATGCTGTATGCTATGATGAGAGAGGAGATGGGAATGATGCCGTGTTGGGTGGAGGGGGATGTCCAGTGGGGAGGATGTGCTGTGGACCAGATGACAGAAGGCTTGTGGGAACCCTCCCCCATGCTCCCTAGCCAAGGCCACTCCAGGTTGCAGTGGAATCTTGGGCAGTCTCAACACCTAGTGGTGTCAGCTCTCTCCTCTGTAACCTGAGGATCACGTTGCCCGTCTCCTTCCAGAGGTGTGAGGATTCCAGACCATGGACAACACAGATGAAAAGCTTCCAAGGCAACTGGCCAGACTGGAGAGAAGGAGCAGGGGAACCAAGGGCCTCTAGTTTGGGGGGCTGCCATGGGGCTGGAGAATCAGCCCTGTCTGGAAAAGTCTCAGAGGACTTGGGCCATGGGTCAGGGAACTGGTGGTGTAGCTACATAGGGTAGGATGAACTTCCTAACTTTGGGAGAGATGGCGGGAGCTCCCCATACCTGGACAAAGACAAGGCCAAAGCCATTGCTCAGATGACGTGTACAGTGACATCATACCCCCGGTTTAACACCACACTGAGTAGCTGTGGGCACAACTTCCAGACCTGCATCCTCATCTCAGCAGGTGGTCTTGGGCAGACCAACTAACTTCTCCCTGAGCCCCACTTACTTTTTGTAAAATGAGCAGGTAAGTACTCCTGGAAGGAGTATGCAGTTGGGATGTAAAAGTGACACCCACCTCCTGTGCTGAGTGGAGGTAGGTGCCTGTGAGCATCTGTCTTCTGGGAGTAGAATGGGAGCCAAGGCAGAGGCCAGGTCCTATTCAGCCCCTTTCACCTGAGCTTCTTGGGTAGGAGCCATGCTCCTAACTCCTTCCACTTCTTGGCTTGGGCTGTCTCAGTGCTCTTTGACCTCTTCCTTGCCAGGGATGACTGACTGCTCACCAAACTGGGAAGGGCAGAGGCTGGAAGTGAGAAAGGAAGTGGCCCAACAATGCCTGGTATAAGACAAGGCAGGGTTGGGTAAAGTCCTGCCTTGGGTGATTGATGAGGCTGGCAATCCCAGGCATGGAGTGGGTAGGAGTTCTGAAGGCAGGAACTAGGTTGGCTTCTGGGAAAAGGTGGTTCTCAGGCCATGAGGCAATCCTACTGGGTCCAGGAAGGTCCAAATGACCATTTCCCTTCCTGAGCTCCAGGCATCACATTGGCCGTTAATGCCTTTGGACCATCACCCCATCTCCCACTGCTTCCACCTTCTCCCACCATCACCATGGACCACTCACCTCTATCAGAAAGTCCTATCCTAATAGCAGAATAGCTGCCTCTGGTCTCCGATGGGCTAGTACTGAGGATATTGTGCGTCAGGGTGTGGTGAGGGAGTACACCTTTCTCCCCATTGTGAGCACTGTGGCCAAGAGGGTCTTCACATACTCTGCCTGCCCTCATTCTTCTGCCAGTAAGCTGGGGGCTACAAACATAATGAATATGTCCTCTGCTTCACACACCCATGCCGGTGAGAAGCTTTTGGGGAGGTGGAGAGGGTCGGGCCTGGCCAGCTGTAATCCAGGGCACCTTTAGGCTGGTGAACTTCCTCTCGAGGTCTCTGTTCAGCCAGGAATCTTCCAATGAGGACCTGGCCAGCTGGGGCATGTTTGTGGGGCAGGATGGCGGAAAAGAAGAGGATTGTTCTGCAAACACAGGCTCCAGCCTCACTCCAGCTGCTTTGAGGTCTGGCCTGGGCCTGCTGGACTGCTGGGGCTACAGTGGGACCTGGGCCCCCTGGTGTCTCAGACCATGGGGCAGGCCCAGCTCTGAACCAAGCCTCTCCTTCCTTTCCCCAAATAGCTTCTTAGGCGCCCCAGGCAGGAGGCGGCCCTAGCTTACCAGCTCCTCCTTTTGCACTTCCTGAGTTCCTACCCCACCTACCCTGGCTCCCAGCATCCTTACCTGGCAAAGTTTTCCAGGCTGAGCCAGAAAGCAGCCAGACCCTGGCCCGTGGATGGTGTTTTTGGTGTCAAGGGGCTGTGGGTCCCTGCCTGTCCTTGGCAGGATGACCTCCCCAGCTGAGACAGGCCATCTCTTACATTGAGGTATGGAGCCCATCCTGGGGGGAGGCTTGGAATCCACCCTGTGAAGTGGCTGGTCAGGCCCAGCCTAGGGTGGAATCTCAGCCTAGGGAAAGGCTCACCCACCCACCACGTTAGTCAGTGTCCCGATGGCGGTTGAAGGTAGGCGATGGTGGGACGCTTCCCATGTGAGCCCAGGGACAGTTTGTGTCCCGGCCTTGTGGTGTGTTCTGCCCTTGGCCTGTGTTTGCAGCACCCCTCTTGTCCATTGCTCTAGAGCTTTCAGAAGTACTGCCTGCGGGCCTTGATTTGGCTTAGTGATCTGAGCCCTACTATGTGGCAGGCATGGGGGGCCCATGTTTGATGGGGAAAGGTTGATTGGGTCTCCTGGCTTGAGCTGTGAGGGCCCCCAAGGGCTCCAGCTCTTGACTCCCATATAGTACCTAGCATGTTGTTATTGTGCCATCTAGTCAGACCCAACTCATAGCAACCCATCCTTGGGTTTCCCAAACAGTATCACTACGGAAGTAGACTGCCCAACCTTCCTTCCGAGGAGTAACTGGTGAGTTTGAACCGCCAGGCTTCTGGTTAGCAGTCAAGTGCCTTAGGCACTATGCTACCAGAGCTCCTAGTGCCTAGCATAGGACTCCACGTGGGGGGAAGTTCATATGCACGAAGGGCTGTTGCCATGGAGATGTGGAGTTTTGGAGGCATGACCTCTGTCAACCTGTGAGGCCCTTGAGCAGAGCCTTCCCACTCATCTCAGCTTCTTGATCTCTAGCCCCAGTCCTCAGGCAACCATGGAACTAGTATACAGGTGTGTGCACTGGGGAGCTGTGTCTGGTAACCCTGTTGACTATAAGTCCCTTCAGGGCAGGACCCAGGCCTGAGGTATCTGGTGTTTGTCCTGGCCTAACCCTGACCTGAGGTTAATGGTCTTTGGTGAGACAGGGAGAGAGAATGGTGAACTGGGCCCTGGGATCCCTGTCACCACTGGAGGCTGGAAACTGAAAGGCAGGATGATGAGGAAGGAATTCAGTGTGGGCTATAAGCTTCGGGGAAGTTCCTCACTAGCTCCATGGGTTTGGGCCATGGTTTCTGTTCTCCAGCACCTGCTGGTCCTCAACTTTTCTTTTGTTCCAGCTCTTGGGGGCTGGAGGGACCAGTAGGGCCCTGCTATATATTCTTGGCTCTAGGAAAGGGACATTCACTTCTCCAGTGGGTGGACTCTACCAAGCTCCGGTGCAGGTACCACATCCATACGTTCCATGTGATGTGCTGAGGAAATCCAGGTGCAAAGAGGGAAAAGGTCTTGCCCAAGGCTGCAGAGTGAGTAAATAAGAGGCATCGGGCCAGGCCCATGTCTCTCAGAGCCAGTGAGTTCCATTTGGATACAAGTGGTCTCAGCTGCCTCTGCTCATTGTGCCAAGGCCTATGTTGGGCCCCCAACCATGGCCTGGGACCCTGAGCCCTAAGCACGTTGCCCCATCTGAGTTTCAGGGGGTCTTGGAACTGGGCAGAGACTGCTACATCCCTTCCATTTTGAACCTTGCTATCTTCACCTGTCTCAAGTAGGGCTGGTGGAGTGGCGTTGTGTACAAGAAAGGGTTCTACTGGCACTGATGGTCTGGACAAATACTGGGACAAGGTGACTGCATTGGTTTTGAACAAGGACTGGAGTGGAGAGGTGAGGAAGGACCCGATCCCTGGAAGGCTGCCTGGGTCAGGCCAGGTCTTTCTTGTGGGTCTCTGGGACTGCTCAGGAACCAGGCAGACCCTGCAGGCTAAAGTGCTAACTTTAACTCCTGAGTAGTTGCCAAATTCTCAGTTTCTTGTTTCCTTAGAGAGGCTGAGCCACTTACTGAGTCCTACAGTGGAAAAGGATTCCAGCAGTAGCCTTCCCCCCAATGTACCCTAAATTTATCTTAAAACAGAAACAACAGGGACTTGAGAGGAGTGATTGCGTCTAGCTGAGGGGTTCTGGATAGGCTTCCTGATGGAGAGCGGAAGGGACAGTGGGGGCTGGGGAGGGGAATGGGAACCAACTTGGCTGGGAGGGTGACAGGCCCAGTCTGAATGCCCATACTCCCCCCACCACCCCAGGTCTCATCTGATGCCCAGATTGAAGGAGTCACGCTCCCACGAGTCCCTGCTCAGCCCCAGCAGCGCGGTGGAGGCTCTGGACCTCAGCATGGAAGAGGAGGTGGTCATCAAGCCCGTGCACAGCAGCATCCTAGGCCAAGACTACTGCTTCGAGGTGGGTCCCGCTGCAGGGCAAGGGCGCACTGGTGTCCCCTTCTGGTGAGGCCAGGTTTCCATCCAGAAAACCCTGTTTGAGTGCTCTGTGGCCTCAGCTGGGCCAATCTCTTTGGGACAGTGGTGAGAATTTGCTTATGGCATGGGCTCTTAAGAGACCAGGGCTGGGGGAGCTGGGAAAGGGGGCTTCGTTCCTGCCCTGTGGGATCTCCTTGAAAACGGCCCAACACCTAATCTCTAAGCTGGCAAGTAAGAGTGGCTGAGGGCCTCCGGTGAGTAAAAGTGATAGAAGCCTGTGATAGGCCCCAGAACCCTTGTCTCGGCCCACTTGTCCACCCTTCTTGGAGGCCACCAGATGTAGGTAGGATAGAAGAGCATTCCTCCCCCCTTTTCTCCAGGGCCTATTTTCCTGTGTGCAGTGAGAGCCTAAACCTTTTCTGCCATAATGTTCAGTGACCCATCCCAGGCAGGGCTATTAGGGGGATTACCTGTTCTGTCCATCGTTGTAGATGGGGAAATGGAGGCCCTGGGAGGGCGGGAAGATCTCAGATGTCACACATCTAGATTGAGGCCAAGCCAGGCCCAGGATTAGAGTGTGTGCAGGTGTTCTTGGGAGTTTAGGAGTGGGGGAACTCCTAATAGCTTCTCCATTTATTCATATTCTCTTCCTACCTAAGTTTCTGGCAAGATTCCCCACCCCTCATTCTCCACCCCCAGTAATATGTATAATTAGGGGAGCTCTCTGCTGGAGGAATGAGCCTGAAAATCGGCCATTTCGGGATTAATGTGGCAACCTCCTGGCATCTCTAGCCCCAAGGAGAGAACAGAATGTTGCCTGGTATTTGCCCCACACCCTGTGCCCACTGGGTGCCGTTTCTGGTTCAGGATTTTGACCATGCAGGGCTGGATTGGGGCTCTGAGTTCCTTGCCTGGGGCTAAAGACAAGACTGTCCACCTAAGAGGGTAGTACAGAATGTGTGGACCCTTTAATGCCAGATGAGCATCTGAGTGTCCTCCTGAAGAGCCTTTCACGGTGTGCAGTGTTGGGGAGAAGGCAATGGGAACCCAGGGTAGAAGCTGTACTCCTCAGGAGTTGTCTAAACTGGGATTGGAGGATGAGCAAGAGTCATCTGTTGGGAAGATAAGAACGTGGGCTCCAGGCAGACAGCCCCAGGGCCTAGCACACCCAGCCAGCCCAGCTCTCCCCTCTCCAGTCTGGCACAAACGTTGGGCTCCTGTTACCATCACTGTTGTCATGTTGCTTGGCCAAAGAAAGTCCTGGGAAGGTCTGAACTGAGAACTGATATGAAGTGATCATGGTACCCACCAGTTCTGTGCCCTTGTACCTGTGTCTGTATCCTTGTACCTGTGTCTGTATCCTTGGTAGTGCCACCTTCGGGGAAGCTGTGCTTGGCTTATGCATGGCCCTCTGACACAGACAAGGTGGTCCATTCTTCTTTCCATCCATCTCAGGGAGAGTTAGGTTAGTGTCTGAAGGCTGCTTCCCTATCTAGACCAGACAGACCCTGGGACAGAGGTGAGGATCTTGGAACAGTAGCCAGATGGTTCAGGGTTAGGCAGCTCTCCTGTCATTAACTTGCTCTGTGACAGCAGGCTTCAGCTTATTGCCTCTAAAATATGAAATCCAGGGGTAACGACAAGCCTCCCCCTACTTCCTTCCTGAGGCTGTAGGGCAGACCTGGTGGCCGAGTCTCCTAAGCCTCAAAGGTCTTTGGCCCATTGCCCAGCTTTGCTCCATTCTCTCCCCTGTAGCACTGTCCTATCTGCCCAACAGGTGACAACGTCATCAGGAAGCAAGTGCTTTTCCTGCCGGTCAGCAGCTGAGCGGGATAAGTGGATGGAGAACCTGCGGCGAGCGGTGCACCCCAACAAGGTAGGGCAGTGCCAGCTCTTGCCAAAACAAGGGGCAGTTGAGGTTAGGCCCACAGCAGAGTACAGCCCCAGTTGTGTGGGGGTGGGAGGGTCCTCTCTATGGTGTCAGCTTGGTAGAGGGTGGTCATGAAGGCAGGGCCTGAGTGGGTGCTGTGTTTGGGCTTTGAAAGAGGAGTGAGAGTTGGCCAGACAAGTGCTATGGGCCCCTGTTCTTAAAGCGATAAATCAGGGAAGCTGTTGTTGTTGTTGTTGATATGTGCCGTCAAGTCGGACCCGACTCATAGCAACCCCTCCTTGGGTTTCCGAGGCAGTATCACTACGGCAGTAGATTGCCCCATCTTCCTTCCAAGGAGTGGCTGGTGGGTTTGAACCACCAGCCTCCTGGTTAGGAGTCAAGCGCCTTAGCCACTGTGCTACCAGAGCTCCTCAGGGAAGCTGGGACAGAGAAATCGTTAGCTTGTTGGAGATTGGGGCCCTGGGGTCCTTCTGCCTGGAACCTTTGCCCCCATTTTCCCTGGCCAACTTCTCATGGGATTCCAGCTTAGACATCTCTCCTTTCTCCAGGCAAGCATCCCTGGTGCAGGAGGTCTTGATGCCTCCTGGTCCCACTGTCCCCTGGGCTATCCCCCTACAGTTAATGGGACCCTAAGTGTAATCACTGGCTTCTGTGTCTGCCTCTCTGGCTGATTTGAGGACTTGGGCGGAGTCTTGGTCACCATGGCTTCTCAAAGGAAGGAGCCTTAGCTGCGGTCCCCTCTTCAGTTACTTAAGGACAGGGTGATGAATGGCATAGTAGCCTGCTCCGTGTGTGCTAGCCTCTTGACTTGGCCACTGACTCTGTAAGGAGTGGGTAGTTTTATTTCCATTTTATAGAAAAGGATTCTGAGGCTTAGATTGAGTCACTTTCCCAAAGACAGTCAGCAAATAAAAGGCAGAACAGAGATCCTCCCTGTGTCTGTCAGACTCCAGAGCTGTCCCCATCCCCTACCCTGTGTCAGGCTCTGGCCCTCCCCCATGGATGCTACCTTCCGAGGCCCTCCCAGATCTGAGACCCTCCAGCAGGGAGCTGGGCTGGGCGGTTGTGGCAGGGGCTGCAGGGCTACTTCCAGCTGACCACTCACCCGTGCCCACCCTGTGCTTGTGCAGGACAACAGCCGGCGTGTGGAACACATCCTAAAGCTGTGGGTGATCGAGGCCAAGGACCTGCCGGCCAAGAAGAAGTACCTGTGTGAGCTGTGCCTGGACGATGTGCTCTATGCCCGCACCACAGGCAAGCTCAAGACGGACAATGTCTTCTGGGGTGAGCACTTTGAATTCCACAACCTGCCACCTCTGCGCACCGTCACTGTCCACCTGTACCGGGAGACTGACAAGAAGAAGAAGAAGGAGCGCAACAGTTACCTGGGCCTGGTGAGCCTGCCTGCAGCCTCAGTGGCCGGGCGGCAGTTCGTGGAGAAATGGTACCCTGTGGTGACACCCAACCCCAAGGGCGGCAAGGGCCCTGGGCCCATGATCCGCATCAAGGCGCGCTACCAAACCATCACCATCCTGCCCATGGAGATGTACAAGGAGTTCGCGGAGCACATCACCAACCACTACCTGGGGCTCTGTGCAGCCCTCGAGCCCATCCTCAGTGCCAAGACCAAGGAGGAGATGGCATCCGCCCTGGTGCATATCTTGCAGAGCACGGGCAAGGTGAAGGTACGTGTGGGCACTGTGGCTCGTGGGCAACGTGCGGGGTTTCCCACTGTGCTGCGGGGCATGGTCGCATGCATTGGATTACCTGCTGTTCTCCCATGTTTGTGTTATGTGTTACACCTCTAGTGGAGGCATTGGAGGCACCAGTCACTGCCAGGGGCTCCCTAAATTTTAGTTGTGTCGTGGGGTGTGGGGCTTTGTACTCCCCCTCCACAGCTGGGGCTGATCACTGAGGCCAGTATGTAGGGATTGAGCCTATTGTGGGGGAGTGGGCTTGCCTTCCAGTGCCTTCCTCCACTGCCCCACAGGTCTGGCCCCTGAGGCTCTAGGGAAGCAGTCATAGAACAGGCTCTTCCATTACACATGGGTCCCAGCAACCCAACATAACACGTACATAATTAGCTGCTGAGTCTAACAGCCCCCAGCAGGGTAGTCCCCCAGCCCCACCCCACACTCAGACCCAGACACACCATCTTGCACATATACAGATACACCGTGATCAATTACAGCTGTTCAGCGTTTACCGTCAGAGCCCCGCCGAAATGGATTATCTGAAAGCCATCCAGGCAGGTCCTTCTTCGGGAATGGAGGAGCCCAGCCCTCTCCTACCATTTCTGTCACGTTCCACTCCTGAAAATGAGCCAAGCAATAACAGGCCATACCACATTAGTCCTCTCACCCACTTGGTTTTGGAGATAAGTGGGCTCCTTCCAAACTGGGGTTCTCCAAGAAGGCTCCCCTTGTCCTATCTGCCCAGATGAATGCATCGTGGTTCTGTGAGCCTCAAAGGTGAATCACCTCTTCTTCAGTCTACCCCCTTCCCTTGGGACAGCTGCTGAAAGGGATTACAGTAGGAGGACTAGATTTAGAATCCATCCATGTTACACAAGCCCTTGCATGCTGGTGAGGGAGCCGGACCTCTGTCCTCCACAGAGTGGTGTGGGTTAAGAACCAAATGGTCCATTTGGTGGGGGTCCTCTGTCAAGGCCTCAGCCTTAGGTCAGGAAGAGGCTCAGTCCTCAGCGACCCAGAGAGCCCAAGGGTCCATGGCACCATGAAGGCCACACCCACACCATCCTCTCACTCCTTAGGAGGGGGAGGCCATGATTGGAAGTCCCTTGGCTGCCTTCAGGCCCTCCATAGTTCCCCTGCCTGTGGGGCCAGTGCTGAGCCCCCCAGCCCTGTGGCCCACAACCTGTTGGACTAGTGGTGTACAACGGGGGCAGGTCCAGGGATGGTGTACAACAGGGGCAGGGCCAGGGAGAGGATATGTTTTAGGGTGGGCTCCATGAGGAGAAGAGGAGGGCACTCTGCTTTCCTAGGTGTTGTTTGACCACCTCATCCTACAACCTCCAGCCTTCAGACTTGACTGTCCAGGCTTCAGGTTGGACCCACTCTGGCTGCACAGAGACTGTCCTAAATTTACTGTCAGCATCCAGGGGGTTGGGGTGGGAAACTGAAAATGAATTGAGAACACTGTGGCCCTCAGAGCAGGGGAGCCAGGGAGGCTCATGGGGCGTTCTTTTGATCTCAGTTCCTGGGGGCTGGGCCAGCCAGGGAAGCAGACTTAAATCTGAAGGGATCTTTACTCTTGGTGCTCGCAGCCATGAGGAAAGACAGGGCGAGGTGCTCACTATGGAGAGAGGTGGAACCGGGGCCCCAGCCTTCTCTGGTGGACCCTCAGTTGGTGCAGGAAACAATAGCTGGAAGGACAGAAAGTAACTCATCCTGCCAGGAGGACTTGCAGTTGAGTTCCCTATCTCTGGAACACTTGGGGACTAAATGGCGATTTTGGTGAAAGGCAGAGAATCTCTGCTCAGAGAATGGTTTCTCATGAACCTGATGATGTCGGAGCTCGGGTGCTGGGGGACAAAGGCCCTGCACTCCCACCCTGAAGGCTGTGCGTCTCCCTCTGGTCTGGGGCTGGTCATGTGTACCTTTCTGCCCTTTCCCCAGCCTCCTCTCCTAGGCAGTGGCCTTTCAGAGTTCCTGTCCAAGGACTTGGAGAGGTTTCTCCATGCCATCCCGAAGTCCCCTCAGTGCAATGGGAGGAACGTGGGCCTCGGAAGCAAGAGACTTGAGCCAGATCTGGGCCAGGTGGCTGTGTGACCTTGAACAGGTCATTTTCCTGTTCTCTGCCTTGGTTTCCCCCTCAGTGGGTCCTTGATCTTAGGAGTTGCTCTTCCCAGCACTGGGAAGCTCAAGCAGTAGGCTTGAGGAGGAGCCCAGGTGAAGGCCACGGGGTGAAATGAAGTACTAACCTCAGTCTCAGTGGGTTCAGGAATAGGCTCCTAGAGACCAGTCTGCAGGTCAGGAAGTGGTCCTCAGTCTGTGAGCTCCCCAGAGGGACCCAGTGGCCAGTCTCCCACTCCTTCCTGCCCCTCTGTGGTCAGCCGGGACTCCTGGACTTATAGCTCAGTTCTATTATTTCAAGAGCCACTTGAGATTTCAGAGTGCTGCTGTTGGAGTGAGGGATTTGATGAGCACCAGACACCCTGGCCCATGTTGGCAACCTTGCCGACTCCATGCTGGGAGGACCCTGCCTTCACTGTTATCCTCCCCTGAGTCTCTGTCTCCTTTCCCTCTGCCTCTCCCCCAAATCACAAGGTTGGCTGTGGGTGTGAGGAGGCTGAGACTCCAAGGGAGGGAGTTGCCAGCTGGGTGGGTGCAGCAGGTTCATTTGACAGCTCTCCAAAGTCAGCAAGGTGTGGGCTCAGGCTCCCGTCCCTCAGGTTTTCCTGTGACATGGCACTATGGGGCCTGATGGGCACAGCAGCTTAGCAGCTGCCTTCCAAAGATGCCTGGAACCCATCCATAGCAGTGAGGGGCTACTGCTCTGGGTTTGCCAATTGGCCATTGAAACCACAGCCTTCCCAAGTCCCACACCAGGATAGCTGTGGGTAGATAATGGTCTCCACTTTTTACCTCTCTAAGCACAAGTGGCTCACCACCTTCCAGGCAGCTGGACAGCTTCTGCTTCTCCTGGTCCTTCCCTACAGACTGCACAGAACATGTCTTGCTTCTCTGTGGGAGACCCCATCCGAGTAACATGTAAATCATGGCAGCTGTTTGTATTATGGAGAAAGGGCAGTGCCATTTAGCCTTTTGACGCTGATGGTGGTTAGGGTGAGAGGAGCTCTGCATGGTCACCCAGCCAGACCTTGATCAGGATTCAGCCGAGATTTGAGCACAGCTGGGCTGACTGTGATGGTGGGAGCTTATGACGCCATGTCCTGTGCTCTGGCCCAGCTCTAAGGCCACCAGTTCTCACTCCCTGGCAGACTACAAGGATGGGCACTGTGTCTGTTCCTCTCTGGGTCCTCGGTAGCTTGGGAACGGAGCATCCTTAAGAAGCAGGAACTTCTCTTCTGGCCAGGGAACAAGTCTAGCAGTCTAGGGTCCTACCTGCCAGGCTGGCTGTGGTCCTACTCTCCTCATTCTCCTGCCTCCCCAGGACTTTCTTACGGACCTGATGATGTCGGAGGTGGACCGCTGTGGGGACAATGAGCACCTCATCTTCCGGGAGAACACATTGGCCACCAAGGCCATTGAGGAGTACCTCAAGCTGGTGGGCCAGAAGTACCTGCAGGATGCACTAGGTAGGGAGGTTACAGGCCGGCAAGTGGGAAGAGGGCAGGGCAGGACCCCCAGGACCTCACACTGCCCCTCCCTGCTCACCCCGGCCACAGGTGAATTCATCAAAGCTCTGTATGAGTCGGATGAGAACTGCGAAGTGGATCCCAGCAAGTGCTCGGCTGCTGACCTCCCTGAGCACCAGGGCAACCTTAAAATGTGTTGTGAACTGGCCTTCTGCAAGATCATCAACTCCTACTGGTCAGTGCTGCCCAGGACTCTCCACCCCGATGCCTTAGCCCAGTCCTTCTGTGTCAGTATGCCTATGGTATGCCAGGCCTTGTGAGTGCTTAATCCACTCAGAACCCCCCAGCCCTCTGTGAGGGCCATTTTCCCCATTTGATGAGCAACAGAACTGTGGTTTAATAAGGAGAGGGTAACTTACAGGCTTGCAGCCTTGCCCAGTTTCTAGGTGGGGGTGCTGTGGTTACAGTCCTTTTCCTCACCCCACTGAGTCATCCTGGTCCTTCTTGGGCTCTCAGATATAGGTGAATGTTCAGAATGTATGCACAGCATGGTTTTAATGGTGCTAAAACAGAAAGAACCTGGCCATGGCAGGCAGTCTGTGCATGTTTATTAGAGAATGAACTCTGTGTCTGGGGCTGCAGCATTGAGTGAGGCTGACAAGGCCCCCTTGACACAGCTGGCCACCACTGGGCCAGGTGGGCAGCTTAACCTGGGCCACCTCTTCCTGTCCGTAGGAGTGGTGGTGCTCATGCCACAGACTTGTGACCAGGCCCAGCATGGGCACGTGTGGGTGCCTGAACACTAGGCAGGCCCCTGGTGGGCTCGTAAAGAACAAAGGAGAGCTTGGGCTTTAAACAGAAGGAAGGCCTGCCAGCTACCACCAGCCCCGGAAGGCAGGAGACTATGCAGTGTGGGCTGCCCGGACAGGGCCATGATCAGGGCGAGAATCATCCCAGGCAACTTTCTGGACGTCTGACTTCCTGGCACCTGCTTGCTCCTGGGGATGGTGTGTCTGTGATGCCTGGCTGGCCTGATGCTGCCAAGTGCAGCCTCATTGTGGAGTGGTAGGCACGGCTGTCCAGAACTGTTGCCAACCGTGGGCAGTGGGCTATTGTCCCAGCTTTTATTCTTAGTCTCTGTTCCAGTTCAAGGCTTATGTTCCCCCATTCCTGCCCTCTCTTCAGTCCTCCTCTAGACACCACACTTCCCTCCCCTCAGCCACACCTCAGTCTTTGCTTTGCTTTGGTTTCTCTTTTCCCACACCTTGATCTACACATTCCTGCCCTTCCTGCTTTAAGGCGTTACACATGGCTCCCCTCTGAGGCCCTTCTTCCTGTCACTGGGTGGGGCCCGCTTACCCTTTCTGGGCACTCTGTCAGCCCTGATCCCAGCAGAGTGCGATGGTGCTGGGTCCAAGTCTGGTTCAGAGGCAGGCCCAGGGCTGGGAACACTGGCGAAGAACAGGCGGAGGCAGAGGCAGGTCTGCGAGGTGAAGAGGGGTTGGGGGAGTGGCCAGAAGCAGTGGAGGGTGGGCCTACCTGGCACCTTCTAGACGGGGCCAGAAATTGTGCACCTTTCCAAATCTCTGGGCCCAGGGTGGAGGGGCAGCCAGAGAGCCTTGGATTCCTTGGGGGCACACATCCCACCTCTGGGACGGGCAGGGCTTTTCCTCTTCTGTCTCTGTGTTCCCAGGAGGGGCCAGGGACACAGGGAAAACATACATGGCCAGTTTTCCATTTCCTCTTTCTGGCATTTGTCAGCAGCACAGAGGCACCTGTCTATTCCAGACAAGGTCCTGTGCAGGGCACTAGGGGGGCCCTGGGCCGACAGTCACCTTCCTCACTTCTTCTCGTCATGCCTTTATTAGTTCAGCCAGCATCCATTGCAGGAGAGCCTGTGGGCTGGGCACCGGGATGCTGGGGAAAGCATGTGGCGTTGATTGAGCCCTCTTAAGGCCTTGGACTCTTAGCCTGAAGATGACTCCGAGGGGTTGGCAGTCCTTGTTCTAGTTTAAGGGTGAGGAAACTGCAGCCAAGGAGAGACAGGGTCTTTGTCAGATTACCACGAGCTAGGGATACCAGGCACAGACTGAACTCAGGGAGCATTGGGGTCTAGCTTACTTCAGGGTGGGAGGCACATTTTTTAGGGTGAAAGATAAGAAAGCCACTTAAATATTGGGCGGGTGAGGTTGACCTGGGAGCCAGGAACCCTGTGTTCTACGGCCAGCTCTGCCCGCTGCTCCATTTTCCCATCTGTAAATGGAGAGCCATCTACTCACCCTGTGGTTAAGGGTATGCCCATATTCTTGATCATTCTGCACTCTGCCAAACCCCTAGGATTCCCGTAACATCATTCAAACAAAGGGAATGAGTCTCAAAGGCCAGTGATGGGGACCCAGGAGACAGTGGTCTGTCCGCTTATTTTTCTCACTCTCCCTGAAACTCAGATGCCTGCCCTCTAGGGAAGACTAAGAGACAAGTCAGAAGCCTCAGGGAGGGAAGCCCTGAATGAGGCGGGAGGGGCCCAGGTCAGGAGCTGGAGAGGTGGTTCTGGCACTGGCCACGCCGTTGGACAGAGGCTCAGCTCCTCCATCCTCCTCCCTTGTCTCTTTTCCATTTCTTGGCCCTTCATTGAGAGCCTATTGTCCAGATTGTAGTATGGGTCTCCCCACTCCTTTTACTTCTGAGCACTGCCTCCGTGCTGGGCCCCATGCTGAGTGCTGTCCTTGCTGTGCCCCATCAACCCTCCCAAGAGCCCCGCCCTGTGGCAGGGAACACAGCTATTGGGATGCAGAGCTGGGGCTGGAGTTGGGCTTTGGTTTGGTGCAGAACTGGGCCTCTGCCTGACAACCAGGCCCCTACTTGCATGTTCCTACAACAGTGTCTTCCCACGAGAACTGAAGGAGGTGTTTGCCTCGTGGCGGCAGGAGTGCAGCAGCCGCGGCCGGCCAGACATCAGCGAACGCCTCATCAGTGCCTCCCTCTTTTTGCGCTTCCTGTGCCCAGCCATCATGTCGCCCTCACTCTTCAACCTGCTGCAGGAATACCCCGATGACCGCACTGCCCGTACCCTTACCCTCATCGCCAAGGTTACCCAGAACCTGGCCAACTTTGCCAAGTGAGTGTTGCATCCCCACCAGGCAGAATCAACGCCTGGGTCTGGAGTCATAGGCCAGACCACCAGGGTGATTTTGGCCCACAGGCCTAGCTTTTATCTCTGTGGCCTCTGTCCTTCCCCTTCCTCTTTTTCCAAAACCAAGTTTTCTCCATACCCATCTACTTCTGTTGAAAATACATAGATGATTTAGGGAGTACCAAAACAGGAAGTCACTGTCAACCTGTTTTCAAAGGTGATAGTATTTTCCCTTCTGTTTTTTTTGAGTTAACACTTTTTCATGAGGATTCTTCCCTGTCCTTCAGACTTCCTAAACCTCACTTTACAATGAATGGTTACTATTCCTTCAGAGAGGGCTGGCCGGTATTTATTTAATCAGTCCCCTGCGGCTGGGCACTGAGATTATCTCAGGCTGCCTTTGTTTAATGCTGTCAAGCATGTCTTCGTTTGCGGTTGTTTCCTCAGAGTGAATGGGTGGCATTGGAGTGGTTGGATCATTCAGTTGTTCACTCACAGAGCACATATTGAGCGCCATCCTATGACCATCACTCTAGCAGGCTCTGGCACTGAGGTGATTCAGAGCTGGTCCCATCCCTGCCGGAGCTTAGCCCTTTAACAGAGAGATGGACACAGAATAAGTAGCAGAACAGTGGCAGATGTACACATCTCTTAGGAGAATCTATAGCTTGTTGGGAGAGGAGTCAGGGAGGCTTCCTGGAAGAGGTGGTCTGTAGCTGCATGTCACAGGATAAGGCACTGGTCAGGCTATAAGGCAGGTATTCCAAGGCAGAAGAAGGGGCTGTGTGTGGAGTGACATGGATGGTGTGGTGGCATTCCTAGATCAAGTGCCAGGCCAGGAGGAGCCAGAGAGCAGATTAAAGAGGACATTAGGGATTTGAAGGCCAGACAAGGCAGACGGAGCCACCAAAGGGTTTTTAATAAATAACAGATGGCTTCATCTCCTCTGGATCCTGGAAAGATCATCCTGACAGTGGTGGGGTTAGTAGATTGCAAAGAACATGGCTGGCAGCTGGCAGACCTGGGACTGGCGTAGCAAAAATGGCAAAAGTCTGGGGATGGTTGGGGCGGAGGGCAGTGGAGGAAGCAGTGGGCTGCAGGGGACAAGGTCATGGGGTGATTAGGAGATAAAGTCAGTGGGCCTTGCTGGTTGGAAGGAGGGAGAAGTTGACTCTTGAGGCTCTGGCTCAGGCATCTGGTTGGTGGTAGCGTCTCCAGTTGGAATAGGGAGCCCAGGAGGAGGGCGTGGGCTCTGGGTGACAGCAGTGACTTCCGATATGTCAAGCCTGGGTATGTGAACTCCTAGGGAAGTGCCTGTGGATGTGCATGTCTGACAGCTCAGCAGAGAGACCTGGGCCAAGTGTAGAGTTGAGAATCATCTGCACACCAGGCTCTTGAAACTTAGAGAAAAGGAGGAAGTGGGGCTGTGACTGGCAGGGCATGGCAGGGTGTTGAGCAAGACAAATTCTGTGAGACAGTCTGGAAAGAGGTCTGTGAACTTGGCCATGAGGAAGGAGCGCCTGGTGACTTGAGTGAGAGCAGTATGACCAGGGGTTGGGGCGGTGTCTCGGAGAAGGGGAGCTCCGGGGCAGGGCCTGGGTCTGGCTGGCGTGGCCTTGGGCCCAGGCACTCACCCCTTACTCTCCTCTCTTACCAGGTTTGGCAGCAAGGAGGAGTACATGTCATTCATGAACCAGTTCCTGGAGCATGAGTGGACCAACATGCAGCGCTTCCTGCTGGAGATTTCCAACCCTGAGACCATCTCCAACACTGCTGGCTTCGAGGGCTACATCGACCTGGGCCGTGAACTATCCAGTCTGCACTCGCTGCTCTGGGAGGCTGTCAGCCAGCTGGAGCAGGTGCCTGTTGAGAGGGTGCAGGGGAGAGCAGCAGAGGGTGGGGGCAGAGTCCACAGAGCCCAGGTGTCCTCCACCCAGACTCTCCATAGAGGGCATAGGGTAGGCCCTGTGTGGTGTGGATCAGGAGCCCTTCCTGGGCATCTGGAGCCCAGGGCTACAGCTCAGGCTTTGTCAGACACACAGGACTCTGGGGTCCACTTTCTTTGTGAGTGAGTGCTGCATTTCCCAGAAGTACCAAGATGCTTCACTTGCCCCTTTCTAGGTGCTGGGGCTTTGGGCCCGTGCCTCAGTGTATCCAGTGGACAGGCGTACTCCCTTCCTGAGCGCATTTGAGAAATGTACTTGTACTGGCTTCTCATAGCTGCTTCACCTAAAATGTTGTTTCTCTGGCTTTTGAAGCCACTGATGATAGGAAAAACACAGACTCTGAAAAAGCCCCACCTCTGCATGTCAGGCAGGAAGTGCAAACCTTTCCAGAATTGTCCTTGACCGTTGGTTGACAAGGTTATTCCCTAGACACCTCTAGCTTTGCTGTAGTTACTAGGAGTGGGCCCTCCCTGGCTTGGGGTCCCCCTGGCCACCAGTGGCCCCAGCCCCCACAGTTAACATGTTCTAGGCAGGAGGAACTGGGCCTGTCAGGAGCCACTTCCAGCATATCTGTTGCTTTCCTGGGCTCAAAGAGACTACTTCACAAAAGCAGATGATGCTGAAACAGGCCGAGGAGGCCTTCCCCAGGTTCTAGTCCCATTACCTAGCAATGACCACTCACAACACTGATGTGCAGCCTTCTAGCCCTGCTCTGTGCATGTGTCGGACACATGCTGGCACAGATGCAGTTTTTCTTTTCTTGTTTGTTTTAAAGTGAGGACTTACCGTGTCTAGTGCAGCATGCGTTTCTTACTCCCTTGGTCATGGACATCTTTCTACATCGGTACATAGCATGCCACCGCCATGGCCTTTCAGCACCCACAGCCTGTCCCGTGGTGTGAACACATAGCTTGTTTGACCAGCCCCCCCCGTGGGTGAACTCTTAGTCAGTCCCAGCTTCTCAACTGAAACCAGATGTCGTTGCAGTCACACACAATTATACTTGCTCATTTACATCCACTGCCTTTTGGCTGCAAGAGACAGGAGAGGAAAATGGAAATGAAGCCCCAGCCCATTCCCCTCTCCCCACGCAAGCCCTGTGACACCAGCACTTCCTGGGCCCTGTACTGACAGACCCCTGAGGTGGGACAGGGAAGATGTCCCACAAGTCTGCACAATGAATGGGAAGGAAGAAAGATAGGCAGCATCTTCATTCAGCTGGGGGTGGTGCAGCAGGGACTTGGAGCCAAGCTCTTTGCTTCTGGAGGCTGCTTGTTGGGCCTCACAAGTTTCTACTTCTTTTTTTTGGTAGAGTCTTGCATGTAAGCAGGTGGGGGCAGAGGCCCCTTTCCCAGGCTCTGCCCAGTACCCTGGAAACCTCAAGCGCTGTCAGTGTAAACCGTGACAGTGAGGTCCCAGCAGGCCAGCACACCCTCTGTGCCTGCACCCTCTTGCTTGAGGGCCCACCGTGTGGAGCAGGAGATGGAGGGGTTGGCACAGATGCGTCTTGGGTGGGGTGGTGCAGGTGTGGGAAACTCTGGGCTTTCCCTCTCTGAGTACACACACCGGGGCAGAGGAACTGGGGTAGGACAGCCCGAGGGCAAGGCTGACACTAGATCAGTGGTTCTCCCTATGGGCCTCATACTTCTGCCCAAGAAATACCTAAGGAGCTAGAAGGAAAAATATGGATGTGTGGATCCTGGGTTTCGTACCTCCTTGCAGACCTGCTGGATCTGACTTGGGGGGGCGGGGCAGGAATCTGCATTTTTGACTAGCTTCCCAGCTGACTACCCCTTAGAGTTTCCCCACTGGCTGCAGCACCCTTGACCTCCCTGAGTGACCCTAGCAGGTCACACCTGCCTCTCGTGTCTTTATAGAGCATTGTGTCCAAACTGGGGCCCCTGCCTCGGATCCTGAGGGATGTGCACACAGCGTTGAGCACCCCAGCCTGTGGGCAGCTAGCAGGAACCAATGACCTGGCCTCCACGCCCGGCTCCGGCAGCAGCAGCATCTCCGCTGGGTTGCAGAAGATGGTGATTGAGAACGATCTTTCTGGGTAAGAGCTGCCAGGCTTCTAGGCATTGTGGGGGTGCATGCGCAGACAAGGCATAGCTCATCTGCAGTCTCAGGTTGGGGTAGACGATGCCTAAACAGGTATCTATAAGCAAGCCTGGTTGAGACTTGAATGCATTGTGCATGCCCTTGGGAGAATCTAGGAAGGCTTCCTGGAGAAGGTGGTGTTAGACTTTTGAGCCTTTTAGGAAAAGGTGGTTTAGGTGGAGGGACTAATAGCCTGGACAAAGATGACATGATCTGTTAAGAAAGAATTATTCATCCCAAACCTGGCAGCGTTTCCAGATCTCCTGGACACATTGAAAATCTCTCTTCTCTGCTGCCCCAGGCTTGAATCAGAATCTCCCACAGTAGAACTCAGGGGTGTGTATTTTCAGCCGAAGCTCAGGTGACTCTGTCGGGCTCTGAGGCTGGGATCCCAGCACCCCACCCTGGGGCCCACAGCCCGTAGCACAGCACCTGGGACAGCAGTGTGGCTGGTGTAGACTGACCACACCCAGTGTACTAGGAGGCAGCATGGGAAATGGGCTGGAATGTTTAAGTCAAAATAGGGACAGGTTTTTTTTTTTTTTTTTAATAATAAATAAATAGAACTTGGAGTTTATGTTACACTATTTATGTTCCCCTTGTTCAGTCCCCCTCCCCAGCAGGGGCCCTTAGACCAGCTTGTGAGTGGTGAGGTGGGGGCAACAGAGGCAGGAAATTGGACTCATTCTGAGATGGTGGCAGTTGCAAAGTTTTAAATGGAGGGGAGCACTGAGTGCTAGAACTTCGAGTATGTGACGCCCTAGACGGAAGGCCTAGGAGGAGGCCAACGTCCAGCTCCTCCTTTTGAGTCTCGGTTGTAGGGGTTGTTCTCAGGACCTGTCAAGTGAATCAAATTGAGAGGCCAGAGGTCAGATGGAACAGTACATCATACGGTTGTAAAGAGACTAGGTCTGGGTGTGTGGCATGGTCTCTGAGTCTCCTTGCCCTTGTCCAGCTCTTCCTGGCCCAGCTGTGGTCCTGAGTGGCTGCAGCCTACCTTGTCTAAGCCCCATCAGTTAGAGCTTGGCTGTCTTCTGCATTTCAGCCTAAGCCAGCTCTGGCTCACAATTCGAAGCCCCTCGACAAGCCCTGGGTCCTGGCTGCCTCTAGCCCACTCAAGGCCCTGTTTACCCTGCATTCCTCCCTCCAAAGCCCACCTGGCCCCTACTACAGCTGGGCCTGTGTCCAAGGAAGAGTAGGGCAAGGCTAGGAGGCCAATGGAGTAAGGAGGGCCAAGGGAGAGAATGCATTCCCTCAACTGCAGGTTGCAGGCCCTTCCCCCAAGCCATGCCCTGCAAAGTTCCTCCTTGAATTCCCTGTTTTTGGCAGGAATGCCAGCCCCCGCCTGCCAGTCAAACCAGGGAGTGGCAGAAGGAGGCTGGGCAGGGGGAGGCTTCACCAGGCCTCCGCTCTGGTTAACAGTCTGCTTTAGGAGCAAGAGGGAGAGGGAGCCCAGTGACTTTGAAGTCAATATTCTCAGTACAGGACGCTTGGCTAGCAGAGAGCTGCTGATTAGTGGGTTTTGGTTTAGCTACGGGGAGTTTTATAGAACACTCCAGGCCCCGGATATGTTGTAGTAAGATGCAGCTGAGCAGAGAAAGGGCCTGCCAGGCAGCCTGGCCTAGGACTAGCAGCCCTGGCCCCTAGAGCAGAGGTTCTGTTCCGGAGCAGCCATTTGACCACTCAGCCCCGTGCCCGTTTCTGTCAGGGTGAGCTGCCCCCGCTGGGGTTTGGCTTTATAGCCGACCACTGGTCCTAGAACTCTGCCACTTGTGCTGCCTGTCCCCTCTCCTGCCTTCTCCTCCCCTGGCCCTGGCTCAGGCCGCCAGGCCCTTGCAGGTTGGCAGGTGCTCTCGGTTTGGACTGCCTCGGCTGCACTCACAGTTCTTCTTTTCCCCCTTCTTTCCCTGTGTGTGCTTGTCTCCCTGCAGTCTGATAGATTTCACCCGGTTACCGTCTCCAACCCCCGAAAACAAGGACTTGTTTTTTGTCACAAGGTCCTCCGGGGTCCAGCCCTCGCCTGCTCGCAGCTCGAGTTACTCGGAAGCCAACGAACCTGATCTTCAGATGGCCAACGGTGGCAAGAGCCTGTCCATGGTGGACCTTCAAGACGCTCGCACGCTGGACGGGGAGGCAGGCTCCCCAGCTGGCCCCGACGCCCTCACCACTGATGGGCAGATGCCCTCAACTCAGCTGGTGGCTGGGTGGCCATCCCGGGCAGCCCCCGTGAACCTGGCGGGGCTGGCTACAGTGCAGCGAGCAGGCCAGACACCGACCACGCCTGGCACCTCGGCGGAGGGTGCGCCTGGCCGGCCGCAGCTGTTGGCACCACTCTCCTTCCAGAACCCCGTGTACCAGATGGCGGCTGGCCTGCCGCTGTCACCCCGCGGCCTTGGCGACTCGGGCTCTGAAGGCCATAGCTCCCTGAGCTCACACAGCAACAGTGAGGAGTTGGCAGCCGCTGCCAAGCTGGGAAGTTTCAGTGCCGCCGCCGAGGAACTGGCACGGCGGCCTGGTGAGCTGGCGCGGCGGCAGATGTCACTGACTGAAAAGGGTGGGCAGCCCACGGTGCCTCGGCAAAACAGTGCCGGTCCCCAGCGGAGGATTGACCAGCCGCCACCCCCGCCTCCTCCACCACCCCCTGCTCCCCGTGGTCGGACACCACCCACCCTGTTGAGCACCCTGCAGTACCCACGGCCCTCGAGTGGAACCCTGGCTTCAGCCTCACCTGATTGGGCTGGGCCTGGGGCCCGCCTGCGGCAACAGTCCTCTTCCTCCAAGGGCGACAGCCCGGAGCTGAAGCCTCGTGCGGTGCATAAGCAGGTCAGTGCTGCTGGTCAGGGGTGGGGCTGCCACACCCACAGTGCTCCTGCTCCCTTGTCATTTCACCTCCACCTGCACCCATCCCATGCTCAGTGGTGCTGTATGTGGCCCCATCCACAGCCTGCCACACACACCACCCCTTTCCTCCCAGGCCCAATGGCCTGTGCCTCCATCCTCCAATCAGTGATGTGTGGCCTTAGGGTAACCTCCAAGCTCCTCTGCCAGTTCCCCTTCAAGTACAGCCTGGGGTCAGGGAGGAAAAGAGAGCCCACTATAGTCAGCTCCAGGCCTGTGGAAGTCCCTTCCCAGAGCAGGAATCGAGTCTCCTCCCCACCTCCAAAATGCTTTTACAGGCTGAGCTGGCTTCGAGGGGCAGCTACCCGAGGAGGATGGTGTCATCAGAGGGCTGCCCCCAGTGTGTGGGGTGGATATGCTTCTGGGTGAATAACCAGCCTAGCTCTGTCTCTGCTTTTGCTTAGCCCAGGTGGCGCCCCAGGTGGCAGGCCTGCTGTGCTTCCATGGCAGCAGAGCGTGGTGGCTTTGGCCACCCAGGCTGGCTGTATCCTGTTTCTGACTACTATCTAGGAGACAAGATTCACTGGGGTGGGGCTGCGGCGGCAGGCCCTCAGTCAGCTGTAGGCTTCCTCCCTTCCCACCATGCCTCTGAGCCACTTGTCCCTGTGGCCCCCACAGTGTCATTCCCTGCCCACAACCTTCTCCCCTTTGCCTGCCTCCAGCCCCTCACAGCTGTGTTTCATTGTAGGGCCCTTCACCCGTGAGCCCCAATGCCCTGGACCGCACGGCCGCTTGGCTCTTGACCATGAACGCGCAGTTGTTAGAAGACGAGGGCCTGGGCCCAGACCCCCCCCACAGGGATAGGCTAAGGAGTAAGGAGGAGCTCAGCCAAGCAGAAAAGGTAAAGGTGGACCCTGGCAGTTCGGGACAGGGTGGGGCTGCCTCTTCACAGCAGCTGGCAGAATTCTCTTGCCAAGAACCATGAAAAAGGGGGTGCTGCTTGTTCCTGTGAATGACCAGCCCCTCTCACCCCTTCCCCACACGAGGCAGCAGGATCAGTGGGAGCTAGAAGGGAAGCAGCAGATCGGAGGTGTCCTGTACGGGCTGCCATCGGGGTCACCTGGGAAGCTTGTACTGAATCCAGATTCCTGGGACCTGCTCATTAGACCTGGGGCCACAGCCAAGCTGCTCAGAATCCTGGAGCTAGAAGGCTCAGGTGCCACGTGGGTGCACTTTTGGGGTGGGGTACCTCCTGCATTGCGGAGGCAGAGGCCTGAGTGCTCAGGACAGCTGGGGAAATGGGTCTGCTCCCCTCCGCATGCAAGAGCCCCTTCTTCCCTGAGGACTTGTGTTTGTCCCAGCCTGGTTATTCCAGTCCAGGGCTCAGATAGGCCGCTGAGATAGTTTCTTCCCCCACTGGGAAAAATTTGTTCTGAAAATCCAAACTCCACGCCCACCACATACATCTCATACTTGGTGGGATAGCAGGCGCTTCCATGATCCTCTGAAATTCTCTCCCTTGCTGTAGCAGCTGTCCTGGGCCCTGTGGCTAGTGTTCACTCCCTGCAGGGAGCTAAGGCCCAGGTAGACCAAGGACTCAGGGCAAGGCCTCTGGAAGAGCAGCTCTCGAGCAGGGTCATGGAGGTCAGGGTAGCAGACCTCCTGCCCTGGCCCAGGGCGAGGGCTCATCTCCATGCTGCATTCCGCCACCCTCCACCATCCCCTTGGTCTGCTGCATCCACGTGCTTTCACCGTGATTCCCAGAAGGGGACCAGGGGACATGGGGCACAGTGCTCCAAGATCGAGAGTGTGACTGGGGAGCCGGGAGGCCCAGCCTCACCCCAGGCTCCCTGCATGAACCTGGAGCCAGGCTCTGTGCCTTTCCGAACCTCAGATTGCCATCTGGTGTCTCGGATTGCTGGGATGATCCCGAGAGCCAGGTAGTGGCTGTAGTTTTCTCCTTCCTCTGCTCCTTGGCTGAATGAGCTGCCTGCTTCTTTCACCCTCTTTGCTGTAAACCTTACAACAAATTCAGGAGGCCTTTGTTCCCTTGAGCTCCTTGAAGACCTGGTCCTCATTGTCAGGGGAGGCCCTGCCCTTCTGTTCTCTGGCCTCTGAACTGGAAGACCTGGTATGGGGCTGGGGCTAGAGCCAGGGCTCTCCCCTGGGTCCCACTATGTTCCAGGGGTAGATGTGCAGTGGGGCTAGGGTTTATTCCCAGTCTCTGAATATGGATTTGCTGCCTGAGAGCCTTTGGCCAATCCCTTGCTGATGAATGTATTGGGTCTCATTGCCCAAGATGCAAGGAAAAGCTCTTCCTGTCTTCCTTAACCCACACATTCTTTCATCAGCCCTGGGTCCCTCTTGATTCTGGAATTGACCCACCACACACATACCGCTCCTCTTTCTTCTAGCCCCACAGCTTCCCACCTGCTGCTTAACTTCCACGCAGGCTGAGGTCCAGGTTGAGTCCAGAAAGCCCAGCACCACTTTGGCTTTAACCTCTCTCTCTCCTCCTCTTCCCCCACCCTCATCCCTTCTCTGCCCCTCTCTTTCCCCCTCTCTTCCCCCCTCTCTTCCCCCCTCTCTTCCCCCCTCCCTTCTCTCCCCTCCCACTCCCCACCACCCTGGCTTTAGGATCAGATAGAGGCTGGGAGGCTTGAATATCTTACCCATGTGACCTGATCATCTCACCTTCTGGTCCTCAGTTTCCCCTTCTGTAACACCTCCATCTCTCAGAGCACTGTCAGATGGCCTTAAATATGCTCAAGGTTTTTTAAAAATACATCTTTTAGAAAAAATTAAAGGCCCTGTCTGAAATTGGCTTTGGCTTTTCATCCCCCCTCATAGACATAAAGGTCAGGCTGGGCGTTGGGGACTTGGGTAGAGACTCCGGATGAGGGACAGGCCCTCACGTCTCAATCAGCGCCCCTCTGGCTGGCTCCTTGGGCATTCCTTTCACTGCCATGGAACAGGCTGAGTTCATGCTGCTGGGCATTCCACATCGTGTCCCTGCCCTCCGTGCTCTGGCTCGGGCTAATGAGACTGTGCTCTCTCTGTCCTGGGTATTGTGCCCGCGGCACGCCGCCCTCCTGGCAGGACCTGGCGGTGCTGCAGGACAAGCTGCGAATCTCCACCAAGAAGCTCGAGGAATATGAGACCCTGTTCAAGTGCCAGGAGGAAACGACGCAGAAGCTGGTGCTGGAATACCAGGCGCGGCTGGAGGAGGGTGAGGAGCGGCTGCGGCGGCAGCAGGAGGACAAGGACATCCAGATGAAGGGCATCATCAGCAGGTGAGGGCACAGCCCGCTCTGCTCTGGCCCCCAGCCCTGACCCCCCGCACACAGATGAGGCAGACCTGTCCACTGCCTTTGAGGGGTCCTCAGACCTGTAGGGTAGCACCAGGGGCCCTTTATCCAGAGGAGGGGCTGATCCACTGAAGCTGCGCCACTTGTGGAAAGAGGGGGAAGCATTGCAGGCGGCAGGGACAGCGTGGACAAGGGCGGTCAAGGGAGCCGGGAGTATGAGATGCGAAATGTGGTGGAATGTTCTTTGATGGGGATGGTAGAAGCAGGGCTGGACCCAGCAGCCTAGGCCTGCTCAAGGAAGGTCGTGTGGCCCCTGGAAGGAAGTGTTTTTGTAAGCCCTCTATCAGACTTTAAAAGCTAGATTGGGAGTGGCAGCAAACGTGATTAGGACCTGATTGAGGGCAGGAATAAGGAGAGAGGGATGAATACTGGTTCTGGATGTTAATGTGCCTGTGGGTTTTCCCGGGCAGATATCTGGAAGGGTGGGGGGACAGTTGGCTTTCATGCTGATTCTTTATTTTAGAGGCTTATGTCTGGTCCCATGTTGTCTTTTCTTTCTCCCTCTCCCTTTCCCTCTGTGGGTAGGCAGGCAAACCCTCGTTGGTGTCTACAAGGTGCAGGGAGTGCAGTCATGGTGTAGCATCCCCTGCCATCCCGCACGGTTCCAATTCTGGAGTTTACTTCCTTATGGCAGTAATACCAGATTCAAGAAGAGGAACAGTGTGGACTTACCAGTTCGTTTATTTGCACTCTCAGCAACCCCATCATCAGGACAGATTTAGTGTTTAACACGTGAACAGTAGCCAGGAAGGTCCTCCTCTTGGCCTCATCCTTTATCTACTGCATAACCCCTTCCCAAATGCCTCCTGTTTAGACCACCTGTTTTTCTTTGCTTCTAGTCACTGTTTGCTTCATTTACCTGTGGCTTTGTTCATTGTGAAATAGCTAACATGAGCAGAGGGCCCATATTCGGGGTGACCAGAAACCCACTGTTCACTTGACCTCCAGCTGTGCCTTTGACTCATGTCATGTTTGTGGTTCCAAGAATGGAAATGCTTTTCATCCTAACCATCTCCTCATTTTGTCTGTTCTCTTAGAGGTACAAGCTCTCCTGAAATCAGTGACTTGATGCATTTATTTCTATTAACCAGTCCTATATATTTCCTCCCTAGTAGAAATGCCAATAGGTCGATTTGGTTGGTAGTGTTATTTTAATTAGTGTTTAGACCATTTATATTTAATATAATTGTTGATATAACTACATTTCAATCTATTATTTTGCTTTGGTTTCTATTTACCATCTGTTCTTTGTTCCTTTTTCCCTGCTTTATTTTGGGGAGTACATTTTATGATTCTATTATATCTCCTCTATTGGCTAGTTATCTCTCTTTGTTGATTGCTCTAGGGCAGGGATTGGCAAATGATAAGGGAGCAGATAGTAAATATTTTAGGCTTTGCAGACCTGTGGTCTATGTTGTAACTCCTCGACTCTGCTATTATAGCAGAACCATTTCTGTGGAATGGCTATTTACAAAAGCATGGGAGGGCTGAGTTTGGCCCTCACTCTCATGCTGTAATGACAGGGAATCTGTCATTCTTACTTGGTTCACTAGCTGATTTTAAGATTTTCTTTATTACTGATTTTCTACCAAGTTTAATTATGATGTGCCTTGGTGTATGGTGTTCTTCATGTTTCTTGGTGCTTGTTGAGTTCTTGAATTGGTGGGTTTAAATTTTTAGCGAACTTGGAAGGTTTTCAGCCTTTATTTTGGATATTTTTTCTGCCTGCCTTCATCTTTCCGGGATGCTCGTCACATATGTGTTTAAACCATAGTCACTGCCGTCAAGTTGATTCCGACTCACAGCGACCCCTCCTTGAGTTTCCGAGACAGCATCTCTATGAACGTAGGTTGCCCAACCTTCCCTCAGAGGAGTGGCTGGTGGGTTTGAACAACCAGCCTTCTAGTCAGCAGTCAAATGCCTTAGGCACTATGCCACCAAAGCTCCTTACATGTTAGGTGGCTTTATATTGTCCCACATCTCACAGATGCTGTGTTTTTTGTTTTGTTTTTCATTGTTTTCTCTGCTACATTTCAGGTAATTTCTATTACTGTGTCTTCGGGTTGGCTGATCATTTCTTCACTGTCTAGTCTGCTACTAATCTGATCCAGTACTTTTTTCTTTTCAGATACTGTCATTTTCACCTAGGGTTTCAGTTTGGGTTTTTTAAATTTCTTTCATTTCTCTTCTCATTATGCTCGTACTTTCCTTATATTCTTGAACATGTCAAATATATTTATAGTAGTTTAGTAATGTCCTTGCCACTTAATTCTTTCACCTGTGACGTTTCTGAGTCTGTTTCTAGTGATTAATTTCCTCCTGGTTATGGGTTATATTTTTTTCCTGATTCTTTGCATGCTTGGTAGTTGTTGTTTGGATGCCAGATGACATGGATTTTATGTAGTTGGGTGCTGCATGTTATGTATTCCTTTAAATATTTTGGGAATTTGTTCTGGAATACGACGAGATTACTTGGAATCAGTTTGATCCTTTTGGGGCTTGCAGAGCTCTGGTAGCATAGTGGCTAAGACACTTGCCTCCTAACCAGACGGCTGGCGGTTCAAACCCAAGAGCCACTCCTTGGAAGGAAGGTTGGGCAATCCTACTTCCGTAGTGATACTGCCTCGGAAACCCAAGGAGGGGTCGCTATGAGTCGGGTTTGACTCGAGGGCACATAACAACAACAGGGTGGGTCTTGGACAGCCTTTGTTGTTGCTAGGTGCCCGCGAGTTGGCTTTGACTCATACGACCCTGTGACCAACAGAACAAAACACTGCCCGGTCCTGCGCCAGCCTCACAGTCCCTGCCAAGCCTCAGCCCATCGTGGCAGCCACTGTGCCAATCCATCTTGCTGAGGGTCTTCCCCTTATTCGCTGACCCTCTGCTTTACCAAGCATGATGTCCTTCTCCAGGAAATGGTCTGTTCTGACAACATGGCCAAAGTAGGTGAGACAAAGTCTGGCCATTCTCTCTTCCAAGGAGCATTCTGGCTGCACTTCTTCCAGGACAGATTTGTTAGTTCTCCTGGCAGTCCATGGTGCTTTCAGTGTTCTCCGCTGGCACCACAACTCAAAAGCATCAACTCTTCTTTGGTCTTCCTTACTCATTGTTCGGCTTTCACATGCATACGACGTGATTGAGAATACCATGGCTTGGGAGCTCTGGTAGCATAGTGTCTAAAGCATTTGACTGCTAATCAGAAGGCTGGCGGTTCACACCCACCAGCCACTCCTTGGAAGGAAGGTTGGGCAATCTACTTCCACAGTGATACTGCCTCAGAAACCTAAGGAGGGGTCGCTATGAGTTGGGTCTCACTCCACGGCACATAACAACATGGCTTGGGTTAGGTGCACCTTCGTCTTCAAAGAGGCATCTTTGCTCTTCAGCACTTTAAAGAGGTCTTTTGCAACAGATTTGTCCAGTGCAATATGACATCTGATGTATTGACTGCTGCCTCCATTGGTATTGATTGTAGAACCAAGTAATATGAAATCTTTGACAACTTCAAACCTTTCTCCCTTTACCGTGATGCTGCTTATTGGTCCACTTATTTTCTTTATGTTGAGGTGTAATCCATACTGTAGACTGTAGTCTTTAATCTTCATCAGTAAGTGCTTCAGGTCCTCTTCACTTTCAGCAAACAAGGTTGTGTTGTCTGCTTGCTGTCGCAGGTTGTTAATGAGTCTTCCTCCAATCCTGATGCCACGTTCTTCTTCATATAGTCCAGCTTCTTGGATTATTTGCTCAGCATACAGATTGAATAAGTATGGTGAAAGGATACAACCTTGACACACTCCCTTCCTGATTTTAAACCATGCCGTATCCCCTCGTTCTCTTTGAATGCAGCCTCCTGGTCTATGTTTAGGTTCCTCATGAGCACAATTAAGTGTTGTGGAATTCCCATTCTTCTCAATGTTATCCATAATTTGTTATGATCTACACAGTCAAATGTTTTGCATAGTCATTGAAACACAAGTAGACAGCCTTTAGTCTAGGCTTAAATCGGCCCCACTATTGAAGCAGCTTCCTTCTGAGGATTCTGTTTGATGTTCTTTGTATTAGGAAGTCTTTCCACTCTAGCTAGAGGGAATGTGAAGTGTTCTAGGGATGGTTTTGTGTACTCCTTTACAGTGATTCTTTCCTACTTTGGATAATTTCCTCATATGCACATGCAGGTTAGTACCCAAAAGTCTCAAGGAGGTCCCTCAAGACATAGGTGGCATGTGTCTCTCTGTGTGATTTCCTCCTCTCTGGCACTCTCCCCGTAAGTCGTAGCCTCATTGACATCCATTGCCTCTCTGTGTCTCCTCAGCTTAGCGAGACCACTGGGCTCTGTGTAGATTCCCACTCCTTTGCTTGGCCTGGAGACTCCAGCCAGTGCCTGGGCCACGCCAGGGCTCACCTTATTCGTTTTCACTCAGAGATCACTACACTCACTGTTATTCAGTGTCTGAAAACCTTTGTTTCATATCTTTTGTCTGATCTCCTGGCTTTGTTTTGTTTTTTTACGGTAAGAGTCATCAGTAAATCTAGTCCAGGTTTATTGCATCATGGTTGGAAGCAGAAGTCCCTCCCTCCAGTATAATTTCTCTTCTGACTGATACCATCTGACACCCTTTCTCCCACTTCTTTCAGGGTTTTCTCAATGTCTTACTTCCTGTAACAAGGAACTCATCTTGGCATGGCCCTGCACCCCTTCCTCCTGATGACCTTCTCCCAACAACCCTGTATGGTACCTGCCTCCCCACTGTGACGTTCCCCGTGCATCTACTATGCAGAGGACTGAGAACTTCTGCAGTCCTTAGAGGGTTCTTTGGGCAGAGAAGCTGTCAAGGTAGAGGTGGAACTGAAGACTGAGAAGAGTGTGTAAAGTGAGAAGAACAGAGGGCTGAGGCCAGTCTTGTGGAACCCTAACACTCTAAGGGTGGACCAGACAGGGCATCTGCAGCGCAGTGGCCGGGGAGATGGGAGACAGCACTGGGGAGCATGGGGTGTGGAAGCTGAAAGGAGAGTTGCAAGGTAGGAATGATTGATAATGAGCAGATAAGAAAGATAAAGTCCAGGGAGGGTGGACCAGGAAAGAGGTGGTGACACATCCAAGCCCGCCTTGCCCCTGACCTTCTGCAGGTGGTACCCCTCCTATCTTCTCTGCTCTTCGCCCCCCTGCAGATACTTGTTTGTCCTTGAAACATCCAGTTCCAGTGTTTGAGCCCCATACCTCACCCTCGATGAAATAAAGCTACTTTCTGCTCTTCATTCCCAGCGTCCCACACTTCCTTCTGGCACAGCTGCAGCCGTGCTGTGCTAAGTTAGTTGTCTGCGTACCCGCTCCCCCCTGCATGTGAACTCCCAAGGGGAGGGGCCACATTTCACTCATCTCAGTACCTTCAGTGCTCAGCACAGGGCCTCACACACCCTCAGTGACATTGGAGTGGCTGGGTGAGTGGGGTGCCTGGATGGAGAGAGAGCGAGCCCTGGAGCCTTTCAGGGCCTTCATTTTCCCACCTGAGTCCTGTGACATGGCAGGACTCTACTCTGGGGAGGTTCTTGAGGCTCTACACTCACTGCCACCCACTTGGCTCCTGGAAGAACATCAGAGGTGTCTGGGGATTTGGGAACAGACTTGGGAAGGGTAGAATATAGAGGTCAAGGAAGAGCAGACCAACCCCATGTCTGCTGCTGACAGCTGGAGGGCCTCTGCCCCCAGCAAGAGTGGGAGGTGTGTCTGGGGCCCAAGGAGGTTTTTGCCTCGTGTGTCCTCCTCCGTGCAGGTGTGACGAGGTTGTTCCCACAAAGCCCCACTCCACTCTCCGTGCCTTCTCCTTCATGTGCTAGTATGACTGTCCCTGTGTCTGGTTGCAGGTTGATGTCAGTGGAGGAGGAGCTGAAGAAGGACCACGCGGAGATGCAGGCAGCTGTGGACTCCAAACAGAAGATCATCGATGCCCAGGTGGGGGCTTCGGCCCTCTAGTCAGCTACAGCCGTCAGAAGACTGGGTTGAGGAGGGGTCACTTTGCTTTCTCCACATCCTTAGTGATAACCCACTGTAAAAGCTGAAGAGGAATAAGAGACCAGGCGCTCTGGCTCTCAGAAGTCAGACTTAGGGGTCTCAGTGGGCTCACTAGGACAGGCTGTGAGAGGAGAGGGGTGCTCTCTCCTGGTGGGGGCACTTGGCAAGCATTGCCTTTCTCCTGAGGTACTGACCACAGGGTAGAAACCATTGAGTAAGAGGTTCTGGGGGTAGGCAGTGATGGCGGGCTGAGCAGCAGGAGCAGGGAGCTCTTATCCAGAGCTGTGGCTTCCGAACGGCCTCTAGAGGAGAGACGTGAGGGACTCTGGCCCCAGCTGTCTTCAGCCAGGGCTGCATCCCTGCCCGCTCACTTGCCGGGAACAGGGCCAGGCCTTGCTTGAGACTGTAAACTGCATAGGCTGCCTGGGAGTGGTGACCTCTGTGCCCCCACATCCACACACACCCACAAACACGTGTGTGAGGTGCTTGCTCTCAGGTTTTGAGGGACAGATACGACTTGAACTGCCGGTTTGGCAATGTGCAGAGCCCCTCGTCCCAGGTAAGCCTGGCGACCCACTAGAAAACAAACTGTAATGGAGCTTTTCATCTGCGATGCCTCTGCTATCAGCCTGCATGTCTTTCCTGCCTTCCCAGATGATCTAGTCTTGGTCACCTCTGGTTCTCCACCAGGCACCTCCATCCCCCTCCTACACAGCCCCAGGGAAGGTCCCCTTTTGGTCTCTCTCACCCCCCACTTACGCCTTTCTTGCCCACAGGAGAAGCGCATCGCCTCGCTGGATGCCGCCAACGCCCGCCTCATGAGCGCCCTGACCCAGCTGAAAGAGAGGTACAGCATGCAAGCCCGTAACGGCATCTCCCCCACCAACCCCACCAAATTGCAGATTACTGAGAACGGCGAGTTCAGAAACAGCAGCAATTGTTAACCTGCCCGAGCAGGGAGGAGCCTGTCCAGGAGAGGGAGGACTGTGGTGGCCACGGGCAGGGTCTCGGCCTGGGGAGGAGTGCCCCCCCCCACGGTGGCAGCCCCAGCGTGGGCGCATGAGGCCGAGGCTCACCTCGCCTCCGCCCGCTGTCCAGGATCGGGCCCCAGAGGGCACGCCGTGAGACTGACGCAGCAGGAGATGGCTCACAGCCCGCTCCCCTCCTCTTCTGGTCCAAGAAGCACATTTGGGTGCAGGCAGGAGAGACTGCACGCTGGGGAGTGGGGCAGCTGTGGGAGCGGGAGGCCTGCCAAACACATATCTTTGTCGGTTATTGAATTTGGTGTGTGTCACTTCCCTCCTTGACCTGGACAAGTGCATGTACCCTAAGCCCCTCTGCAGGGAGGGTGCTGCCTGGAGAGATGGGAGGATTACAGAGCCAGGGGCCTGCTCCTGGGCTTCCCCTTGCCTCAGGGGCCCAGGATGCCCTGGCAGCCAGGCCTCTGACCTATGGACCTGTGCCCTCAGGTTCTAGGAACCGACAGGCCCCTGAGCAAACAGGGAGATGATGGAGAGAGGCGGAGTGGCAGGAGCCCTGTGACCACCTGCCCGTCTCCACCTAACACCTTGCCCCTGCATGCAGCCTGTCAAACCCTCCTGGCTGTGAGGAGTGGAGGACTCAACTCCCACGTGCCTGTCCCCAGACTGTCCCCTCCCACCCACCCTCCCCCCTTCCACCACCTGCCCTGTCCTTAGTCATGTTGCCAAATAGACCCAGTGAGGATCATGGCTCTAGTACCTGTGGGGACAACCCAGAGCCTTCCCTGCTGCCTCCCAGGCCTGGGCTGAAGCTCTGGAGCTCCCACAAGCCAATGGTCTGGGCAGCACTGGCTCAGATGGCCCGTGCGCGATGCCTGCCCCTCTCCTGGGGGCCTAGTGCGTCTGCAGCACCATGGCCTTGTAAGGCGTGGCCTGCTGGCTCTCACCCTGAGAGAAGGTGAACTTTCCTCTGACTGATAGTTTTAAAAAAAGAAAACTCTACTGCTCGTGGGCCCTGAAAAGGTGGATAACTGTGATTCTCTTTCCTTTCACAGTATGCATTAGAAACAAAAGCCCGCTTGCTCGCTTGCTGGAACACAGGGGCCTTTTAAATTGAGCGTGCGCACTGCATGGGAAATAGCGGCCCTGGAGGATGTTAGACTTGCTCTCTCTCCAAGACAGCAGCGGCCTGCACCAGGCCCCGTGTGTGCGGCCAGCCTCTTCCTCACCCTCCCAGGCCCCCAGCCAAGGACCCAGGCGATGCAGACCCTAGGGAGGGGCATGACCCGCAGCCTCCGCGGGTTCCCTCAGCTCTAGGCTGAGCTGTGGCGTATCTGCCCAGCCCCCTTTCTTGTGGGACATAAGTGGGCAGGAGCATGGGTCTTGGTCCCTGCCTGTTCCCACCCCCTATGCATTTCAAGCCTTGGCCCTAGATAATCCAGGGCGAGAGCTGGGGGTGGTTGCCAGGGCCAGGCTGGGCAAGGTGGGACTGTGGGCACTGCCATCTCTGGCCCACAGCCTCAGGACGCTGGGGTGACCTTTGCAAAGAGGTGCTGATCCCCCTCCTGCAACCAGGGACATGCCACCAGGGCTGCTGCAGAGAGTCCCCAGCAGAAAAGGTGGCCCAGAGCTCCCCTGCACACTATCTTAGACTCATGCAGGTGATGGGCGGTGGCTCTGGGAAGGGGCTTATAGGTGTAATTTACAATGCAGTAAAGGCCAGAGACACTTGGTGGGGGTAGGGAGTCACCAAGGAGCACAGGCTTCCCAAAGGAAGGAGGTGGGGCTGAGGCCTGTCACCCAGTCTGCTCCATTCACCCATCCACACCCTTGCGCCTGTGTGTTTCAGACCAGGGCAGCCACTCAGGCAGGACCTGGCTCCAGGGATGCGTCCTCTCACCGTCCAGCAAGTCCTACCCTCCTTCCCAACCCCCCTCCCACTGCTGCATCATAGAGTGATCTCGGACTGAGCACCTCTTAGCAATACAGGGGGGAGGCTCCCAGGGCCTGATGGGCAGGATGCAGCTGCTGTGGCCATTGCTGGCTGCCCTTGACGTGGTTGTGAGCTCTCAGGCCGAGAGCCTTACTTACCTAGTGCAAAAACTGTAAAAGTGTACAGACTCTCCACAGATTTTTATCTTACTTGCAAGTCTGACGATTTTTGTAAATGTTCTTGGTGTTTGACTGTAATGTAACTATTCCCCTAACGGTTGTACATAGTCCTTTAGTCCTGGTGCTGCAAGGGCTGGCCGGGACTGCTGCTGCCCCGATGGTTTTTATTTTATTTTTTAATCTAGAGAACAGTTGGGCAGGAGGCTGAGCTGTGGGGTCGGGGTATTTGTGTGTCTTCCTGCCTGTGACATTTATTTGTTGGCTCTGCCACGTGCTGCCTGGGTGGAGGTAGGCTGCCTGGGTGGAGGTAGGCGGGATGCTGAGGGGGCTGGTGAAAGGGGCTTAGACCGGGTTGCAGAGACCCCATCCCCAGGGATGAGCCCAGCCTGCAGCCAGCACAGGAGCTGCCAGACACCCCAGAGGAAAGGGACTGGAGGGGATAAAGGCAGCCCCGGCGCCCAGGTCACAGCCCCAGGCTCTGTCGCTGAGGCTCCCACCCGCCCTGCCTTCCACCCTCACCAGCACAGACAGGCCTGACTTTCTGTGCTTAACTTTTATGTTCAGGGTGAGGAAAACTGCCAAACTTCCTGTAAGTGAAGACTCTTTCTCCGACTGCCTAGAAAGGGGGGTGGGGAAGCCAGGCCAGAGCCCCCTCAGCGCCCCCACCCTACAGAGAATCTGTCCTGAGGTACACTTCTGTCCTCACACCCCTTCGTCTGCAGAAGCCAGACTGTCCAGGGAATAGCTCCTCTTTTCTACACACTCAGCCAAGAAGCTGACCCGTGCCCCTCACCACACCCCACCTCCCCCTTCCCCTTTTGTAAGTATGTGAAAAGGAAAGAATGCCACCGTTGGGGTTTGGCTGGAGCTCCTCCCCCAGCTGTGACTGACCTGTGTGATAATGTACAGAGAAGGGTGTCGGTGTTCTCAGACTCTGTGTGGCTGTGCAATTTCTGTACATTTGCAATTAGAAATATTAAAGATTTATTTAGCTATTTTAAGCCTGCCTCGCCTCTCCATTCAGCTGTGCTTGAGGTTATTTTGCGGGGGGACTTGACTCTGCTTTTGCTGAAGGGACCCCGGCCTGTGCTTCATGGGCTTCAGTGTGGTCCCTGTCCTCCCCCCAGCCCCCGCCTAGATCACCAGGCGATCTGGGGTGCCCCTCTCCTCTCTGGGTTGGGGTCTTCCCATTGAATCGAGGAGGGGCTGGAGCAGATGGTCCCCTAAGGGCCGCCCCCCCGACATGCTGGGAAGTGGTGGTGCTCTTTTGGACAGAGCCCCCCCAGGAGCCCAGCGACCCCTCCACGCTCCCCACAGCAGACGCCAGCCCGGCAGGCTCTGATTTAAGAGCTCTCACTGCCACTGAAGTCCAGTCCAGGAGAGAGGAGACCAGAGTGGGGAAGAGCTTGGTCCAGGCCACCAGGAGGTCAGGCTGAGCAGGACGACACCCAACCTTCCACCTCGTGGGGTTCCTCGCAGCCATCCGAGAGCCCCATGCAGCCTTGGAGTCCTACCCAGCACGTCCCAGGCACCATCCCTCAACTCACTGTAACCTCCGTGAGCCACTGCATGTTCCTGTGGTACACAGAGAGCCTGACTCTGTGTGTGTGGGAAGCAGTCCAGGCCCCCAGCTATACCAGAGCCCCTCAGAAAGTGGACCAGGAACAAGGGACAGTGATACACCTGTCCAAGGGCAGATGGAGCCCAGGTCTGTCACCTGCACAGCTCCCTCTGGTCTAGCCAGGACTTGCAGCCCAGACAGCATTCCTGGAGCATAGCCCAAAACTGCCTCTGTTCTTGCCCTGCAGCCAGTGGGGCCGGTTCATGGAGGTGGGGGAGTTGTGCGGAGGAGGAACCAGGGGCCAGACTGGGCTGCCTCTGCCCCACCTGCCTTTTCAGGCTCCCACCTGAGGGAAGGGGGTAGTGCCAAACCCATGCGCTTCTGTGGTGTGATCAGGAGCTGTATCCTGCCCCTCCTACCACAGTCTGTTTCCAAAACTACCCTGTCCTCTTGTGCACAGCCATGCTCCTAAGGCTCAGCCATTAGGAAACACCACTTCCACCTCTCCTAGCTGCCGTGTCGCCTGCCTGCCCATCACTCCTCACATTCGCTGCAGACCAGGCACCTGACAGCACCCCCTCCTTACCTCCCACCATCAGCCTGAGTGACCACAGCAACCCAGTCAGCACCCTGACCGCTCAGGCTCTCGGCCCTTTGTCTCCTGGGAGGACCTCTCACTCCACCTCTGCCAGCCGCTCCTGGGGCCACGCCCTTGGCTGTTGTCCCCTCTGACATCTAAGAAATGCATCATCCCCTCTCTGAACCATGGCCTCCCTGGCTTTCCCCTCTCATCCTCCTTAATTGTCTCCTACATCAAAACACTGTCGTCAGATGGGCCCCTTTTACCCCAAGCCCATTTTACCTTCACTTCTTCCCTACCAATCCTAGACCGTGTGGTCTTCAGCCCGCTCTTGAAATACTCTGACCACATCAACCCTGGATCCACCCAACAATTTTCCCTCCTGGGCTGCTGAATGTGGCCTAGTTCAGAGCCCTCTGGGGGCTTCCCTCTCCATTGTCAGCCAGACCATCCTCCCCAACTCCCCACAGAGATTAATCCAAACCTGCACCTCTTTGCCTGATCTTGAGCACCGGCATTGGTCTGCGACAGAAAATGAGGACCCAGAGGGTTTTAATTAATACGGTGTAATAAGTAGATACATACATCAAGCTCTTACCTTGTAATAAGTAGATACATGCATCAAGCTCTTACCTTGGAGAGAACACACTTTATTTTCAAGTGTACTTGGAACATTTACCAAAGTTAGTCAACTTCGTACCAAGATAGCAAGAAAGCCTCAGAAAGTTGCAAAGGAACAGTTCAGGTCACATTTTGTGCCTTGAAGCAATGAAACTAGAGATAAGTAATGCATGTTTGATTAAAAAGAAAAAAAAAAAAACCTGCCATCAGGAAGTTTAATAATTAGATATTTTTAATTGACATGAAATTCATATAACCAACAATCATTCTAAAGTGTGCAATTCGTGGTTTTTAGTGCATTCATGATGTTGTGCAACCACCATGTTTCTCTAGTTTCAAAACTTTTCATCACCCAGAACAATGCCCTGGACGCATTATGAAGTCACTCCCCATTATATTGAATCAATAGAATTTGATTTAGACTTTAATTAAGCAAGGTATATTGACTATGTGCATGTCTCTCTTTTCCTCCTCAGATACCACTATACTGACAGGAAAAGAATGAAAAGGGTGCCACCTGTCAGGACAGAATGTCAGAGGAGAAATCAGTAGATAGAATTTATAAACTTTGGCAGATGGAAAGCCCATGATGGAGTGTTAACTAAATTAGCAGAACAAAGAGGGAAGACCAGCCAGAAATGAGCCCATGGGGCCCCAGGAGCTCCCAGAAGCTCAGGACTGGGAGGCCCAGGCAGGTTGGCAGTCAGAGGCAGGATACCAGGTTGAACAAGGGAATCAGACCCAAGTCCCTCCCCACACTCTGCACAGCCAGGAGATTACTAATTATCTTGCAAAGGACTGGGCATTTATTCTCTGGAGAAATCGAACCAGGTATGTGCCAGACTTGGGGACGCCAGGCAAAGCAGAGGGCATTGCAAGAAGGGAAGGGGTCAAGTGAACTCTGCCCTCAATAGTTCTGCTCTCCAGCACCTTCCCTGCTCCCAGAATGCTCAGAGCCAAGCACATAGGTCCCAGGCAGCATATTCTGGCTTAAGAGAAAAGATTTACAGATCCTTGTGGCGGGATTCCCCGTGCCAAAGGCAGAATCACTGCCTCAGCACGCCCTCAGCGATGCCCACCAGCCTACATGCCCTGCACATACACACACCACGCACACACACGCATGTGCGGGTTTGGATAGCCAAGAACACCCAGATAGTGAGAAAAACTTTCATCATGAAAGAAGTCAAAGCAACTCTAAAGAAATGGGAAATGAAGACAATGCAAGAAAAAGAAGAGCATTTTTTAAAAAACCGAACTATAATATTTATGGAGAGAGAAAACAAGAACAGGACGCTCTGAGAAAGAAAAACTTACTCTACAAAAATAAAGTATCCATGGAAAGTGATGGGATACAAAGTTGAGGTATTCCTCTAGAAAATAGAACAGAAACAAACTCATGAGAGAAAAAAAAATAATAACCTAGAGACTTAATCTAGGCTGTCCAACATGCAACTATTAGGAATTCTTGAAAGAGGAAAAGAAGGGGCGCAAATTATCAAAGGAATAGTGAAAACAAGGAGTTCTGGTGGCATAGTGCCTAAGCATCTTGCTGCTAACCAGAAGGCTGGCAGTTCAAACCCACCAGCCACTTCTTGGAAGGAAGATTGGGCGATCTACTTCCGTAGTGATACTGCCTCAGAAGCCCGAGGAGGGGCAGCTATGAGTTGGATCCGACTCCACGGCAGTGGGTTTGGTTTACCAGAGCTAAAGGAAGGACCCGAGTCTCCAGGCTGAAAGAGGCCCCATAGCAGATGGAAAGAGCTTCAGCAGAGCTCAGCCTTGTACAGTTTCTAAACCCAAGCAGAGCCGGGCCGATGCGTGCTGGCCGGCCAGCCTCAGCTAGGAGCCCACAGGGTTTACGCACAGGAGAGAAAGGGGAGGCTGGGCGCCTGGGCCGAGAGGAGGAGAAGCTGTGCCCTGAGAGCCCCAGAAAGTGGGGAGGGCTGATAGTCCTGAGAACATGCAGGCGATCACCAGGCAGCACCGGACCTTCTGCAGGGAGTGGTCGCGAAGGTCCAGCGGACGAGTCAGCAGAAATGTGTGCTTTTTTCTGGTCAAGGTCAAAGCCAGTTAATACCCTAAAAACATAAACAAAAACCAGACTCATTGCCGTCTAGTCAGATCCGACTCATAGCGACCCCTCCTTGGGTTACCGAGGCAGTATCACTACGGAAGTAAATTGCCCCACCTTCCTTCCAAGAAGTGGCTGGTGGGTTTGAACCGCCAGCCTTCTGGTTAGCAGTCAAATGCCTCAGGCACTATGTCACCAGACCTCCCAGTTAATGCCCTACAGGGCCCTAAAACCATAACCATGGGGTTTGCATCTTTACCTGACAGAAATCCACAAGTTAGCATGGAACTTCACAGAGCCTGGCCGCTCATCTATAGGAAACGGCAAGTCAAATACAGGCGCGTTCCCCTGGATGCCGGACCAGTCCTTGGGTGGGCCTGGTAAACCTCTACTCCAATAAGACACTGAATGGGCAGCCTCCACTCCTGCTCTAGTCACAAGTTTTTCTTCATATCCCCCTGACGATACACCATAGTCACAAAGCCCGAAGCCTTGGTGACTTGGCAGGCAATGTGACCGAAGCTGACCTACTTCAGAGAACATCCAGACCCCGTGTCGGGCTGCAACAGGGAGTGCTGGGGACTGGGGTGGTTGAAGTGTCTATGCCCTTTCTGAAGGTGTAGCTTGCCCCCAGTGGCAGGGGACTGTGGCAAGGGATTTACCCATGGTCCGTTCCTCTGACTCCCACACCTCGTATACTTGACATCATCACTTGGGGATTTCACAGGCACCTCAAGTTTGATGTGTCTGACGAGGCACTTGACTGTTCTGACCCCCAAGCCTGTTCCTCCCAATGTACTGTTCCACCATCCTCCTGGTTACTCAAGCCGAGAGCTAATATGCCCTCTTGATTCTTGTGTGTTCAAAAGGAGAGATTTGGAGGAGTCCCTGGGTGGTACAGATGGTGAATGCTGCCAGCCGAAAGGCTGGAAGATAGAGACCCATGGGTGCCTCAGAAGAAAGGCCTGGTGATGTATTTCCAACAGTCCAAGCACTGAAAACCCGTGGGGTGCAGCTCTAGTCTGACACACATGGCTTCCCACTTAGCCAGGGCCTGCACGTTCGTCGTATCAAAGACCGAGATTCGACAGCAACCGTTGCTTGTTTTTCTAGATCTGGAATGATGCCTATGATGTATTCTGAGTGAAAAGCAAGCACTAGATCAGTGTGCTCCCATTCCTTTAGCGACAAAACAAGACTAAATTACATAGAAGAAATATGTGAAAGAATACACACCATACTGTCAACGGCTGTTTCCTCCAGGGAGTGTGACTCAGCAGGGTGGGCAAGGAGGGCTTGCACTTTCTGCTTGTCATTCTTAAGTATTTGAATTTTTTACAACCAGTTTTTAGTTCTTGTTGTGATATGGAGCCATTGAACAATAAATAAAACATGTCCACATAATGAAACATTCTGCAGCCATTAAATCTGTAGAAGAATATTAAATAGCATTGAAAGTTAATAATATATTCAGTGTAAAGCTGATAAGAGCTTTGTACTTAACAATATGTATAGGAGGATTCTAGTTTATTTGTTAAAATATATTTGCAAAAAGGTCTGCACTAAGAGAGAGTAGTGTAGGTAAGACCGTGAGTCTAGGCATAAGAGAGACCTGGGTTTGAGTCTTGACTGTTACGGACGAACTACATGATCTTAGATAAACTGAGAAAGTCTTCAGCCTCAGTTTTCTTGACTATGAGATGGAGTTAGTAGTGCCTGTACTGCAAAGGAAGGAGCTCTGGTGGTACAGTGATATTAATGATGTTATTTGATTATTTCCACATTCTTTTTTTTTTTTTTTTAAATTTTATTTTGATTTGGGTGAAGATTTACAGAGTAA
>NW_006921624.1:3261316-3270097 GCF_000298275.1 Orycteropus afer afer | reverse complement strand
ATAGGATCATATCATCAGCAAATAGGGATAGTTGACTTCTTCCTTACCAATTTGGATGCCTTTGATTTATTTCCACATTCTGTTGGATCACCTTTCTTTGGAAAGGGCAAATATATGGATCTCTTTCAGTCGGTTGGCCAGGTGGCTGTCTTTCAATTTTCTTGGCTAGACAAGTGAGCACTTCCAGCATCACATCTGTTTGTTGAAGCATCTCATTGGTATTCCAGTTCCTGGAGCCTTGTTTTTTCACCAGTGCCTTCAATGCAGCTTGCACTTCTTTCAATACCATCAGATCTTGATCATTTGCTACCTCCTGAAATGGTTAAACGTTAACCAATTCTATTTGGTACAGTGACTGTATGTATTACATCTGCCTCGATGCTTCCTGCATCATTTAAAATCTTGCCCACAATTCATATGGAAAGGAGACCTCAGATAAGCAGAGCAATTCTGAAGAAGAACAAAGTGGGAGGTCTCACACTCCCAGATCTTAAAACCCACTATACAGCCACAGTAGTCAAAACAGTGTGGTATTGGTACAATGATAGACAGATAGATCAATGGAACAGAATCGAAAGTCCACATATAGACCCATCCATCTATGGACAGCTGATCTTTGACAAACGTCCAAAACCCACTAAATGGGGAAGAGACAGCCTCTTTAACAAATGGTGCTGGCAAAACTGGATATCCACTTGCAGAGAAATGAAACAAGACCCATACCTCACCTCATGCACAAAAACAAACTCAAGCTGGATCAAAGACTTAAATGTAAAACCCAAAACTATGAAATTCATCAAAGATAAAATAGGGGCAACTCTGGGGGCCCTAATTTATGGCATAAATAGACTATCAAGCATAACCCAGAATGTTCAGGAGGTAGAAGAGAAGCTAGATGACTGGGACCTTTTAAAAATTCAATTCTTATGTGCATCGAAAGACTTCGTCAAAAGGGTAAAAAGAGAACCTGCAGATTGGGAGAAAATATTTGCCTATGACATATCTGATAAAGGACTTATCTCCAAAATCTATAGAAAACTTCAACACCTCAACACCAAAAAGACAAATAACCCAATTCAAAAATGGGCAAAAGACTTGAACAGATACTTCACCAAAGATGATATACTGGCAGCCAACAAACACATGAGAAATTGCTCGCGATCATTAGTCATTAGAGAGATGCAAATCAAAACGATGAAATATCATCTCACCCTAGCAATAATAGGAAAGTTCAACAGGACAGAAAATAACAAATGCTGGCAAAGTTGTGGAGATATTAGAACTCTCGTGTACTGCTGGTGGGATTGTAAAATGGTACAACCATTGTGGCATATGGTATAGCATTTCCTTAAAAAACTGAAAATAGAAATACCATTTGACCCAGCAATTCCATTACTGGGAATATGATCCTACAGAGGTGAGAGACAGTGCATGAACAGACGTTTGTACACCTGTGTTCACTGCAGCACTGTTCACTATAGCAAAGAGATGGAAACAACCTAAATGTCTATCACCAAATGAGTGGATAATCAAATTATGGTACATGCACATAATGGAATACTATGCCTACTTCCGTAGTGATACTGCCTCGGAAACCCAAGGAGGGGTCGCTATGAGTCGGGGCCGGCTCGATGGCAAATAACAACAACAACAACAACATGCTATGTTAAAGAACAGTGAGGGATACATGAATCATCTCACAACATGGATGAGCTTGGAGGACATTATGCTGAGTGAAATAAGTCAATCGCAGAAGAACTAATATTGTATGAGCCTATTACTATAAAAAGACAAGGGTTTGCTTGGGAAAGGGAACATATTTTGTAGCTTACTGGGGTGGGGAGGTGAGGGGAGGGATTAATTCCAGGCTAGTTGGGGGCCACACGCTGACCTGGGTAAGGGGAGGGATGTATGGAAAGAGTCTGTGACCATCATGATAACATTAGGAAATGGGAGGAAACCAAATTGTGCACATAGGAGATAGACGACAGATGCTAACACCAACCAGTGTGTCCACAATACTGCATTACCATTAACACCAAACACCAGCATACAGATAAACACATAAACATCTGAGAAGATCAGATGGGGATCAGTGAACAGATTATACTCTAGACCAAGGATAGATTCAGCTGAGGCTAATCTTGCACAGACACCAGCGATACAAAATACCTGCAATCCTTACAGAAACAACAGAAGACACATGTAGAGTAATCCCTCACAGCCAGACATTGTGGGAGAGAGATCCAACAGATCTACCCACTCAGGACCATAGTACTGGGGGACACCAGACTCAATTGACACAACAAAATACATAAAACCTTGTTCCTCATCCTATATTGGTGAGTAGCGACTAGGGTCTTAAAAGCTTTCAAGCGGCCATCTAAGATGCACCTAATGGTCTCCTATCGTTGGAAGTGAAGTTGTTGTTGTTGTTGTTATGTGCCGTCAAGTTGGACCCGACTCATAGCGACCCCTCCTTGGGTTTCCGAGGCAGTATCACTACGGATAGATTGCCCCATCTTCCTTCCGAGGAGTGGCTGGTGGATGTGAAGAAGAGTCCAAAAAAAAAAAAACAAGGGCATTTGGAAGCAATCAGCCCTAGGACACGATGGCCCTTAAGACCAGAAGAACTAGCTGGTGCCTGGCTACCAATGCCAACCACTTGGGAAAGGATCAAATCTGGAGATCCTGGATAGAGTGGGAGGAAAAATGTGGAACAAAATCCAAAAACTCAGTAATGACCAGAATTACTGGTCGGATGGAGTCTGGTGAGACCCCCAATACTATGGTCCTGGGATACATTTTGGGCCTGGAATAAAGTTCACTCCCAAGGGCTGTCTCTCAGCCCAATAGTAAACAAGATGTACATGCAGACCACACAACCCAGGGTGACGTACCCACATACTCTATGGAAATGCATCCCTTGGAGCAGTCAACCATGGGGCACCAGAGGGGCAACATGCACATGGAGGAAATGCAGGACAAGCAAGAGTGCATAACTATGAGGGGCATGGGGGGAGGGTTAGTAGGCAGGGAGGGGAGAAGACTGGATTAGGGTTGGGCATGGTAAATGGGGAGTGAAACTAAATGTACACACAATGTTGAATGTAAATGAAACTCTTAAAATAAAAAATAAAAATCTTGCCCATAGAATCCTTCAATATTGTAACTTGAGACTTGATATTTTCAATTCTTTCAACTTGAGAAATGTCAATCGTGTTCTTCCCTTTTGGTTTTGTAACTCCAGGTCTTTGCACATTTCATTATAATACTTCACTTTGTCTTCTCGAGCTGCTCTTTGAGATCTGGTCAGATCTTTTATTTCATCATTTCTTTTACCCTTTCACTTTAGCTACTCTCCATTCAAGAACAAGTTTCAGAGTCTCTTCTGACATCCATTTTTGCCTTTTCTATCTTTTAAGGACCTTTTACTTGCTTCATGTCCGATGGATGGCCTTGATGTTATCCCATTACTTGTCTGGTCTTCAGTCACTGGTGTTCATTGCACCAAATCTATTCTATAAATGATCTCTAAAGACAGGTGGGATTCACTCAAGGTAATACTTTGGCTGTCATGGACTTGTTTTAATTTTCTTCAGCTTCAACTTGAACTTGAAAATGAGCAATGGATGGTCTGTTCGTCAGTCAGACCCTAGCCTTGTTCTCACTGATGCGCTTCTCCATTGTCTCTTTCCATGAACGTAGTCAGCAAAAAAGGGGAAGATTCTCAATGACATGGATTGGCACAGGGGCTGCGACCGTGGGCTGGAGCGTGGCGAGGATTGTGACAATGGTGCAGGACCAGGCAGTGTTTGGATCTGTTGTACATAGGATCAGTATGAGTTGCAGCTGACTCGACAGCACCTAACAACAATACCAGTCAATTTGATTCCTGTGCATTCCATCTGGCAATGTCCACATGTATAGCTGCCATTTTTGTGGTTGAAAAAATGTATTTCCAGAGGTCTTGCAAAATTCTGTCATGCAATCTCCAGTGTCATTTCTATCACCATATTTTCCAACTACATATCCTTCCTTGTTTCCAACTTTCACATTCCAGTAACCAGTAATTATTCATGCACCTTTTTTTCCATTGTGTTTATGTACTGTAGTTAACTCTTAATATATTAGGTTCTTAAATGATACTCCCATGCCCCTCACCCAATTATCAATGCATCTTGATTGCATATTTAATCAATTTCAGACTGGAGAAGTTGGTGAAAATCTTCAATTCCATCTTTGGTATTAGTGGTTGGTACATAAATATGAATCAAAGAACCAAACCAAATTCACTGCTGTGGAGTTGGATACGACTCATTGTGACCCTCCTTGGGTTTCCAAGGTGGTATCACTAAGGAAGTAGATTGTTCAACCTTCTTTCCAAGGAGCGGCTGGTGGGTTTGAACTAGCCACTGGTAAACAGTCAAATGCCTTAGGCACTCTGCCACCAGAGTTTCTTAAATTTGAATAGTAGTTGCATTAACTGGTCTTCCTTGTAGGTGTATGGATATTATGTACTGTCACTGACAGCATTGTACTATAGGATAGATGTTGAAATGTTCTTTTTGACAATGGCTGTGACATCGTTCCTCTTCAATTTGTCATTCCCGGAATAGTAGGCCATATGATTGTCCAATTCAAAATGGCCAATACCAGTCCATTTCAGCTCTCTAAAGCCTAAGATATCTATCTTTATGCATTCCATTTCATTTTTGATGACATTCAATTTTCCTGCATTCATTCTTCTTACATTCCACGCTCCAACTATTAATGTATGTTAATGAGGGAATCAGTCAGTTATTAGAACCAGTTCAAAGGAGAATTCAAAGAACTACACTTATATCAGCAATCAGGAATGCTGAAAAAAGAAATCACAAATAGATGTAAGACTAGTCTATCCATGGGCCAATAATCAAGTGCCTTCCACAGGACACAATTCATTTGCATTTCTATGGACAAGAATCATGTACATTATGATCAGTTTTTTGCAACTTGGAGTTGAAAAATCGCTGCAGGACAATGAGAGACAAGTTATGGATGCAGGAGACCCAGTAATCTTTTTTGCCTACTTTGTAGTCTCTCATAGTATTTCCTGACATCTATTAAAAAGAAAAAATATATAACATTAAAAATACATATAACATTAATATGACCTTATAGGACATAACCCACAAATCCCCTCTCTATAGATACCTGTTGTGAAAAATTCATCAGCATTTTGACAGGCTTTATTCCTGTACATACAAACTTGTACTTGAAGAGAGAAATACAATCATGCTATTCACACTGATCCATAGTTTACTTGTTTCACTTGACATGTGTCATGAACACCATTTCGTGACAGAATTTAATTCTTTTTTAACTGGTCTCTTTTTCTTCTTCTTTTTAAACTTTAAATGTAACTTGGGTATTTTGTTTTCTTCCTTTTTTAATGATAGTCTAAAATTTCAGGCAATCTGAAGTGATTTTATTTTTTTAACTTTTTATTTGGAAATAATTTCAAATGTATAGTTAGGGGAGCTCTAGTGGCCTAGTGCCTAGGGCATTTGACTGCTAACCAAAAGGCTGGAGGTTCAAACCCACCAGCTGCTCCTCGGAAGGAAGACTGGGCAATCTACTTCAATAGTGATACTGCTTCGCAAACCCAAGTAGGGGTCATTATGAGTTGGAATCGATTTGGCAGTGAGTTTGGCTTTGTTTGGTTTATGGATAAGTTATTAAAATCAAAACAATACAAATAACACCTATATGTCTTTTACCCAGATTCTCCTGTTGTTAACATTTTTACTTCAGTGAGCTTTATCATTTACCCTCCCTCCTTCCCTCCCTCTCTACACACACACACACACACACACACACACAATTCTTTTGTCTGACCCCCTTGAGGGTAAGGTACATATATCATGGTCTTTTTACCCCTAAATATTTCAGCGTATACTTACTTAGAATAGGGATATTCTCTTGCATCATCATACTATCGGTATCAATTTCAGTAAATTAGCATTGATACATACTTATATATATTCATATTCCATTAAAAAAAAATCAGTATTGTCTTTAATCATGTTTTCCCCCTCCAGTACAGGATGTAGCCTAGGGTCAGGGATTGCATTTAATTGTCATATCTCTTTACAAACCCAAAAATCAAACACTGCCGTCGAGTTGGATCCGACTCATAGAGACCCCTCCTCGGGTTTCTGAGGTGGTATCACTACGGAAGTAGATTGCCCAGCCTTCCTTCCAAGGAGTGGCTGGTGGGTTTGAGCTGCCAGCCTTCTGGTTAGCAGTCAAGTGCCTTAGGCACTACGTCAAATTTAGACTATTTCTATAGCCTCTCTTTGTCTTTACACATTGACATTTTGGCAAAATGCCGCTCTCCCCCTTTTATAAAAATGGAAATGTAATTTTGCATTTGTCTGATGTTTCCTCCTAACTCATTTCAGCTTATTAATTCTTGGCCAGAATATCGCACAGAACATTCCAGAGTAACACATCGGTAGCCACAACGCCCTCTATGTGCCTCATTGGTTATGTTAATTTTGATCACCCCATCAAGGTGATGTCCAATTTCTCTACTGTATAATTACTGTTTTGATTTGTTTTTTCTTCCTTGCAACTAATAAGCAGTCTGTGGGAGACACGTTCAGACCAAGCAAATATCCTGCTTCTTGTCAGAATTTCTGCCTGGATCTAGCAACTATTAATTCGCGATTGATCCAGTCTTCGCTGTGATGGTTGCAGATGGTGATTTTCCAACCCTAGCGCTCCCTCAGCATTTACCAGTTGGGCCTCAGAATTGTCTCAGCACAAGTTGTTTTTCTTCTCATTTGTTTATTTACCTATTTATTATCCATATAGACTCATAAATTCCTATTTCAAGGGTGTAATTCATCACTCTATTTAATTATTTCGATGCTTAAATAATCCCAGATTTGGCCCCTGGCGTCCCTTCAGGCTGGTGCCTAGATCCTGGTGACATGGCCCAGTGTGGTCTGTGAACATTTTGCTCCTTCCTGGCACAACAAGCTATCCCAGGCTCACCCTGTTCCTACCCTGCACCAGCTCTGGAGTTAGCCGTTTCTCTGAGGAAGACTGGGGAATGGTATTAGAGACCAGGATCTGACCACTACTGGGATATCTTTGCGTCTTGACCCTTTCAGCAGACAGAGCTAGGAAACATGTGTGTATTTATTGCTGCTCTTGTTGTGTGCCATTGAGTTGATTCTATCTCACGGTGACCTTATAGGACAGAGTAGAGCTGCCCCATTTGGTTTCCTCGGCTGAAATCTTTATAGGAGCAGATTGCCAAGTCTTTTCTCCCATGGACAGGCTGGTGGGTTTGAATCACTGACCTTTGGGTTAGCAGCCCAGTGCTTAACCATTGCACTGTCAGGGCTCCTCATGTATCTACACATATACATAAAATACAAATAGACATCCATACACAACTACATGTGCAAGTAAAAATACATATTGTTAGGGATTTAATGATGTCCCTAAAAAGGTATGGTGAAGTCCCCAGTACCTGTAAATGTGACCTTATTTGACAATAGGGTCTTTGAAGATGTTATCAGTTAAGTTAACATGAAGTCATAGCAGAGTAAGGTGGGTCTTAATCCAGTGAGTGGTGTCCTTATATAAGAGGAGAAGGGACACAGAGAGAGGCACAGGTGAAGGATGCCATATGAAGTTGCATGTACACACCAAGGAATGCCTGAGACTACTAGCAGCCAGAAGAGGCGAGGCAAGGACTTTAGAGAGAACATTGTCTTGCCAACTCCCCAAATTTGGACTACTATCCTACAGAATTGTGAGACAACACATTTCTGTTCTTATAAACCCAGTTTGTGTAGAAAAAAAAACTTGTGAAAGCTGGAAACTGTGTAAGGCAGAAACCTGTCAGAGAAGGAAAATTCCAATATTTTCCACTAAAAGAAGTGATTGGAAAGTGGTAAGACTGCCAATGTCGAAAGCGGAAAACCGCAAGCCCCAGAGAAGCAGGGCAGTCCCGTCGAGTTCCAGTCCTCACAGGTTTCACTGTACTTTGTTTTGGCAGCTGTTCTGGTTTCCTTATGTGGCTTGAACAAACAGGAGTTTATTCTCTTACAATTTGGAGGCTTTAAGTCCGAATTCAAAGTGCCAGGCTCTAGGGGCTGGGGGAAAGCCCCTTGACCTTGGGCTTCAGCTCTGCCTCCTGCTCCCAGCCCACTGAAGCCAGAGGCTTTTTTTCACTCAGATGGCTGCTGGTTGCTGAAGCTGACAAGCCCAAGGTTGACAAGTAAAAAGGCACAGTCTGGATTTTCCCAAACCACATGGCAGGCCATTCATTCAAGTCCGTTTAAAGTCCCAAGGTCAGCAGAGCATGGCAGGCTGCTGAACAACGACACAGCTACATGCAGAGTTCAAATGTGCCATAGGCTAGATACCATTCCCAAAGCTGCTGCTTATATACAGGAAGCAGACCACATACCCAAAGCAGCCACTCAGCTGTTTGTGGTAGCTCCTACCATGGAGTTGATTGCCAGTCTGATCATGGGGAATAACTACCACCAGCTGCCCAGCCACTCAACCAGGCCCAGCCAAGTTGACACACAACCTTAACTACCACAGCAGCCCTACCAAACCATTGATTTATAGTGACCCTATAGGATAGAGTGGAACTGCCCCACAGGGTTTCCAGGGCTGTGAGCTCTGGTAGCATAGTGCCTAAGGCACTTGACTGCTAACCAGAAGGCTGGCGGTTCAAACCCACCAGCCACTCCTTGGAAGGAAGATGGG
>NW_006921624.1:3257293-3258680 GCF_000298275.1 Orycteropus afer afer | reverse complement strand
TTACTTGCATGTGATATTAATGATATTGTTCAATAATATCCACATTCTGTGGGATCACCTTTCTTTGGAATGGGTACAAATATGGATCTCTTCCAGTCAGTTGGCCAGATAGCTGTCTTTCAAATCTCTTGGCATAACTGAGTGAGTGCCTCCAGCGGGGCATCTATTTGTTGAAACATCTCAATGGGTATTTCAATTCCTGGAGCCTTGTTCTTTGCCAATTCCTTCAGTACAGCTTTGACTTCTTCCTTCAGTACCATTAGTTCTTGATCATATGCTACCTCCTGAAATGGATGAAGATTAACCAGTTCTTTTTGGTACAGTGACTCTGTGTATTCCTTCCATTTTCCTTTGACACTTCCTGCATCATTCAATATTTTGCCCATGAATCTTTCAATATTGCAACTCAAGGCTTAAATTTTTTCCTCAGTTCTTTCAGCTTGAGAAATGCCAAGCATGTTCTTCCCTTTTGGTTTTCTATCTCTGAGTCTTTGCACATTTCATTATAATAATTGGCTTTGTCTGCTCGAGCTGCTCTTTGAAATCTTCTATTCAGCTCTTTTGTCTTGTCATTTCTTCCATTTGCTTTAGCTACTCTCCTTTCAAGGGCAAGTTTTAAAGTCTCTTCTGACATTTTGGTCTTTCTCATCTTTTTAATGACCTCTTGCTTTCTTCATAGATGATGCTTTTGATGTCATCCCACAATTCTTCTGGTTTTTGGTCACTGGTGTTCAATGCATCAAATCTATTCTTTAGATGGTCTCTAAATTCAGGAGGGATATATTCAAGGTCATATTTTGGCTCTTGTGGACTTGTTTTAATTGTCTTCAACTTCAAGTTGAACTTGCATAGGAGCAGTTGATAATCTGTTCCACAATCAGCTCCTGGCCTTGTTTTGGCTGAAGATATTGAACTTTTCCATCACCTCTTGCCATAGATGTAGGCAATCTGATTCCTGTGTACTCCATCTGGTGAAGTCCACGTGTATAGCTGTCATTTGTGTTGTTGAATAAAGGTATTTCAATGAATAAGTCATTGGTCTTGGAAAATTCTATCATGCGATCTCCAGCATTATTTCTGTCACTAAGGCCAAATTTTCCAACTATCAGTGATTTTTCTTTGTTTCCTTTTGTTTCCAACATTTGCATTCCAGTCACCAGTGATAATTAACACATCCTGATTACATGTTCAGTCAATTCCAGACTGCAGAAGTTGATAAAAATCTTTAGTTTCCTCAGTTTTGGCTTTGGTGGTTGGTGCATAAATTTGAATAATAGTAGTATTAATGGGTCTTCCTTGTAGGCATATGGATATTATCCTATCACTGAGAGCATTGTACTTCAGGACAGATCTTGAAACATCCTTTGTGATGATGAATGCCACACCA
>NW_006921624.1:3255942-3257193 GCF_000298275.1 Orycteropus afer afer | reverse complement strand
TAAGTTGATCAGAGCAGAAAAGCAACTAGAAGGAGGGAGAGCTGGAGCTGCTCCCACCCCTGCCCCAGGAGGGGGTCCCATGGGAACGGACTGACTAGAGAAAATGGGCCAGCCTGCCAAGCTGGAATGCAAATTCTCAGGGAGATTCTGTTCCAAACCATCATCTCCACTGTACACCAACCCTGAGCATGTCGGGTCTGCAGCAGCCTCTCAGTGGGTTCTGATGAATGCTGAAGTCAGTCAAAGGATGTTTCATCAATAAACAGGAGCATGCTGCTAAGACAAAGGAGCAATCTGAAAACAGAAACTTGGAAGAATCTCATTGCGAAATAGTGAAAAACAGAACCCACGTGCTTAAACGTCAAAGGTCCATCCAGGAGCATGGTTGAAGAATTATCCAAGAACAATGTGGCAGACAAATAATTAAGAATGTGAAGAGTTGGACAATCATTTCAGCAGAAAAACAGGCAAAGAATGAAACAGCAAGTTATAGAAGAAGAAATACAAATGGTAATAAATAAATGAGAACATACTCATCCACACTAATAATTCAAGAAATGCAAACTATGTTTTATGAAAAAAGTATAGATATATATGTATCTATACATAGGCATATAAAACCCCCAAAAACCAAGCTCACTGCCATCGAGTTGTTTCCGACTCATAGTGACCCCCCATTGGGTTTTCGAGGCTATAAATTTTTATGGAAGTAGATCGCCCCATCTTCCTTCCGTGGAGCAGCTGGTGGGTTTGAACTGCTGACCTTCTGGTCAGCAGTCAAGTGCCTTATCCACTACACCCCCAGAGCTCCTTATACATATATATACATATATATATACACACGTACACATGTACATATATATGTATATGTATGTATATATATATATGTTGATTGTTGGCTACCACTGAGTTGGTGCCTGATTTATGGCAAGACCATGAGCAATGGGACAAAATGTTGCCTGGTCCTGTGCTGTCCCATGATCAGTTGCAAATTGGACTGCTCCACAGGGTCTCCATTGACTGATTTTTGGAAGCAGATGGCCAGGTCTTTCTTCCTGGTCTGTCTCAGTCTGGAAACTCCACTGACACCTTTTCGGCATCGTAGCAATGTGCCAAATGGGTAGCAGCTGCACATGAAGTTGGTTGGTTGGAATTGAACTTGGTTCTCTTGCACAGAAGGCAAGAATTCTACCACTGCACCGCCAGTGCCATTTGTCCAGCAAAGGCTTTGCCAATAGAACAAAAAGAAGG
>NW_006921624.1:3254377-3255842 GCF_000298275.1 Orycteropus afer afer | reverse complement strand
AATGCCTAGGATATCAATCTTTATGCATTCCATTTCATTTTTGACAACTTCCAATTTTCCTAGATTCATACTTCGTACATTCCATGTTCTGATTATTAATGGATGTTTGTAGCTGTTTCTCCTCAATTTGAGTCATGCCATGTCAGCACATGGAGGCCCTGAAAGACTTACTTTGTCCATGTCATTAAGGTTGGTTCTACTCTGATGAGGCAGCTCTTTCCCAATCCTATTTTGAGTGCCTTCTGACCCAAGGGGCTCGTCTTCCTGTACTGTGCCAGACAATGTTTCTGAGCTATTCATAAAGTTGCCCAGTCATGGATCAGACAGTGTTCCTCTGCTAATCATAAGATTTTCCCTGGCCAATTTTTGAGAAGTGGATGGTCTCCTCCTTCTTCCTAGTCTGTTTTAGTCTGTAAGCTGCATTGAAACATGTGTACTATGTGCAACTCTGCTAGCATCTGAAACACCAGGGGCACAGCCTCAAGCCTCACAGCAATGTACAAGCTGCACAGGGTGACAAACTGACAGACAAGTTTGTCTCCCTTAGCTGCTGGAAACCTCTGCACCCTCCCCTTACCTAATTACTACCTGGAACCTGTCACTTTGTGGTCCCTTGCCGCTCCCTTCCTTTCCTGGCTCTAGGGGGCTTGGGGCCTAGCCTTGCCTCCCACCCCTTTTACCTGGATATCCTGCTGCTCAGGAGGTCCCTGGTGTGGGGTCCAAGCTTATTTGCATTTTTAGAGTTGATGCTTGACGCATAATAGGCTCAATAAAGGAAAGGTTGTATTTGTTGCTCATGGAACAAAGTAGGAATTCATAACAAAATTTACCTGCACTTGGAAATTCAAAATACACGTGGAAATATGTATGTGAGTGATGTACTAGCTTTGAGGGTGTAGAGTGTGCCAGTGTGTGGGTAGGTGTAGTGTTAGGGATTGAATTGTGTTCTCCTAAAAATACGTATTGGAATCCTGACCCTTATTCCTGTAGATGTGATCTTGTTTGTAAATCATTTCTTTGTTATGTTAACAAGACCATTACCCAGGTAGGGCGCATCCTAAACCTCCTCCCTTCTGATTATAAAAACAGCAATCTAGACACAGACAGGGCACGTACTGGTGACCATGAGAGGGTCACCAAGAACCAAAAGACACCCCGGATCTACCAACAAGGAAGGCAGCCACACAGCTGGACACTGATTTGGACTTTTAGCCTCCAGAACTGGCTGTTCTGTTCTTTAAAGCCACCGCTATGGTATTTCTCTTACAGCAGCATCAGGACACTAAGACATGTGACCTACTTGCTGGGGTAGGAGCAGGTGTCCTATGGGTATGTTTCTGTGTGTGGCTCTGCCAACGCATATCTTACCAACATCAGTGTGGGCACAGATGTGTCCCATTTTGGTTTGTGAAGAGGTTTGGTAGCTATGGTGTGTCATGGGCTGAAGGCCAGGAAGTGGGGCAGA
>NW_006921624.1:3251026-3254217 GCF_000298275.1 Orycteropus afer afer | reverse complement strand
CCTACTGTAGCAGTGGGCAGTGTGGTGGGGAGAAGGGGGACAGGGAGATGGATGGTGGCGTGGGGCACACAGGGCAGAAGGCAATGAGGCAAGGAGCTGGAGACAGAAGGGCAGTGAAGGCAATGCCTTGAGACCATTCCTCTGCAAGTTGCACCCCAGTTCAGCACTTGCGCCCAGTACCTGCCCCCTACAATCTCCCTTCCACACCCTCCCCCTTCCCTTCCAGCTGTACACAGGGAATGAGTGCAAGAGCATCTCACTCCTGTTTCCCTGGTAGATGTTTGGAAAAGTGATCCTGGCAAGAGGAGGAGGCACCGTGTTCATTGTAGGAAGTAGGCAGCAGGGTTGCATCCTAATAAATCAGCACAGATTTCTGAGCAGCACGGGGGCTTGAGGGCTCTGCGGGCCGTGGAATTCAATATGATATGCTTCAGCCTGCCAGCTAATGGGCTGCTCCTGGAGGCCACGTGATCCAACCTTCCCGGGGACGGTAAACGATGCTGAAAAGTGGCCCAGATTTATTTATTGGGACAGTGTGTGTTCCTGCCTGTGGGTGTGTGGGGAAATGATGAGTTATGGAAACAGGTATTTGTGAACAAGGTGGAGGGAGTGGAGATTTCCTGCTGCCCCAGAACCTGGGCAGACAGCCTCTGGCATCCCTCCAAGACCTACCACAAGGTCTGCGCCACCTCTGGTCATCATCATTCCACCCAGGTGACCCACTGCCTGCTCCCTAGAGGGTCAGCTTTGGTTAAATTCATTCATTCTTCCCTCTCTGTCATTCATGCACTCCCAGACCACTGTACTTACTATGTGCTAAGTCATATGCTAGATGTTGCGAGTGCATCTGGGAACAGGTCTGTCCTCAGTAAGCTTCCAATTCAGCAGGCAGGTGAGATGGCAATTAACTGCTATGAGAAGTGCAGTTAAGTTTACCTCCTAAATGCCTCTTGAGTCTGTTCCTTCCTTTTCCAAGGCCAGGCTCAGCTTGGTGCTGCCGTCCACCTGCCTGGAGCCTGGTCCTCTGCCCCCCGCCCCCCCAGCCATTTCATGCCCAGTCTTGATCCATCATGTCCATCTCCAAATGGAAATCTCAATTATCCTTTAAAAGCACACACACCATCCTGTCCTCCTCTGAACACTCCCTACAGGCAAGAAGGAAAGTTTCAGCGTGGCCTAGAGCCCTGCAGCCTCCTCCTGCCCCAGCCCTCCCATTCTCTGAGGAGCTCAATTCTTCCTTCAGTCTTTCCCTCATAAGGTCCCTTGCACGGGACCTTAGCTTTGTGTTCTTGTGCTCACCTTTTCACTTGTTAACTCCTGTGCGTCCTTTGGGAAGAGTTTCTTTGGCCCCGAAGCTCCAGGTGGGCAGGGGCTGTGGCTGGCTTGCTCCCACCATATGACCAGGGCCTAGCATGGTGCTGGCACATAGTAGGTGCTTAACACTTGTGGAAAGGGGAGGAAAGAAAGGGAGAGTGAGTGACCTGAGCCCTACAGGCTGAGCCAGGTAAGAGGATGCAGAAAGGGAAGGTGCGGAGGGGCCCTACCAGGTGGGCAGAAGCCAGGCCAAGGCACATACATGGCCAGGCATGGGGCAGAGAGGGCAGGGCTGAATGAAGGCCAGGAAGGGTCCCTGGACACACTCTCAGGGTGAGGGGAATCCACAGAGGATGGTTCAAACTGGAACCATCATCATCTTACATTCTTAAGGGCTCTTCAGGATGTGAGGAAGGACTGATGGAGAGATGAGTGAGGAGGTGGGTGGAGCAGCAAGACGCCTCCCTGCAAGCCCCGCCCCGGGCAGGCACTGAAGGTGATGACTCAGAGATGGGGAGCTATGGACACATTCCCACCTGAAGAGGGGTGGAAAGCTGGGGGCAGGAAACCTGCTCTCTGAAAGGGCATTAATTTATAATCTGAAAAGAGCAATAGGTCTACCAAATAAAAAGGTCTTCAATACAGACTTGCAGGGCAGCCTATAATTACCTGGGAAGAACCGGTCTACTGTATTTTTAAAAAATTGTGTTTTACAAAGTACTTAATGGGTATTTATACAAAAGGAGAGCCTGCTGGGTAAAGGTGTACTTTTAAACTGGGCTCAGGAGGCAGAGGGGATTCTGAGTCTTCACCCTTCACCCCTCATGCCCACTGGTTGGGCAGTCAGAAGATTGTCTCCCTGTATTCACTTCTCCATCCATCCATCCCTTCCACTCACCTTCCCTGAGCTCCTCCCTGTGCCAGGCCCCAGCTGGGGTGTGATCCAGGCAGGGTGAGCACCGCCCAGCCTGGTGGAGAGAACCATGATAGAAGGTTTAAAGGGACCCAGGAGAGGGAAGGGCATGGAGCCATAGGTCAGGGTTGGCTTTGCAGAGAGGCTTCCGTCACTCACCAGGTCCATGGGAAAGAAAGCATTAGGGAAAAGAAGAAAAAGTGCAGACACAGCCCTGAAGGAAGGAAGAGACGAGTGTTTGGGCAATGGTAGGCGTGTGGTAAGTCCTTAGGCAAGGTCTGTGGGAGAGAAAGGTGGCCACTGGGGAGGGCTGCCGTGCTACTCCAATCCAGGAGCGGCTACTTGTATTCTCAGGTGTGTTGTCGCCTGCCCCCTGGGCTGGGCACAACCTCCATGGCTGCACTTGGTGGCCCTGTTGGTTTGGGCAGGGGGTTGGGCCCCAAATGGGAAAAACTAAAAAGCCAAACCCTTTGCAGTAAAGTTGATTCCCACTCATGGGGACTCTGTGTGTTACTGAACAGAACTGCTCCATAGAGCTTCCTTGGCTGTAATATTTATGGCCTTTCTTCTGCAGCGTGGCTAGGTGGGATTGAGCCACCAACTTTCAAGTTAACAGTCAAGCATAAATTGTTTGTGCCAACCAAAGGACCCCCAGAACCAGGTGCACAGTTTGAGTTGAATCCTGGTGGCAGGAAGCCATTTTCTACCTTTAAGCAGGACAATGACATGATTGGATTGGCATTTCATAAAGGCCACTCTGGCAGCCTGTGGGGAATGAGTTGGAGGCACAGAGACAGTTGGCTGACAGTTGAAAATAGCCCAAATAGAATGTGTGTTTTTCCAAAATATGACAAAGGCTGGAGGGGGGCGGAGAATGGAGAATAACTGCTTATGGGTAACCAAAAACACCAAACTCACTGCCATAGAGTCAGATCTGACTCATAGCAACCCCTCCTTGGGTTTT
>NW_006921624.1:3240724-3241376 GCF_000298275.1 Orycteropus afer afer | reverse complement strand
ATCAAAATATAAATAAATAAATAAACAACAACAACAAAAAAGGTCACCATGTAAACAAACAAACAAAAAATTGCTTGTGAGACTGAAAACTGTTCCAACCCCTTTGGAGGGCAATTTAGCAATATTGACTGTGATTTTAAATGCCTGCACCCTTTGACCTAGTAATTCCACTTCTAAGTCACACCTGTGCACTAAGATGCAGGTGCAAGAAGAATCACTGTGGCACTTTGTGTCATAACAGAAAACTGGAACCAAACTCGATGTATCAATTAGGGACCAGTTACATAAATGGCAATGCCTTAAAGAAATGGCCTTGATGCCATTGAAAACTGAGGCCAACTGACATGTGCACAACATGCAGCAACCTCTAAGATACAGTGTTAAATGGAAAATGAAGGGTGCGGGTCAGTGTACAAAAGAAGAAAACAAGGGCTATGCCCACTTATCTAAGAATTCTTGCACCTGCAGAGAGTCTCTCTGCAAGGGGAGTCCTGCACGGCACAAATGGTTAGGCACTTGGCAGCTGGCATCCACTCAGGGATGTCTTAGAAGACAGCCCAGGTGATCTGCTTCCACAAAGTCACAGCCTTGGGAATCCTGAGGGCAGTTCTGTCCTTACACATGGGGTCACCGTGAGTCAGACTTAGCTCCA
>NW_006921624.1:3230392-3240334 GCF_000298275.1 Orycteropus afer afer | reverse complement strand
ATCAGCCTTGTAGTTAGCAGTCAAGTGCCTTAGGCACTATGCTACCAGAGCTCCCGTATATGTATGTATGTATGTATGTATATCTATCTATCTATTTCCCTCTGTCTTAGTTTTCTAAACCAAAAAATCCACTGCCCTCAAGTTGATTCCAACTTACAGCAATACTTAGGACAGAGTAGAACAGCCCCAAAGGGTTTCCAAGGCTGTAAATCTTTACCTCTCTCGAGCAGATGACCAGGTTGCCTCATCTTTCTCTTGTGAAGTGGCTGGTGGGTTCAAATCATTGACCTTTTGGTCAGCAGCCAAATGTCTTAACCACCACACCATGAGACCTCTGCTTTGGAAAGGGTAGACATTCTTTCTGGGATCTTCAGTGATTCTTGGAGCCAGGCCTGGTGCCACACTACCTCAAGGGACTTAGCAGTGGTGATCTGCTTTGGAATCAGCTCTCCAAGCAGTGGGGAAACTACCCGAGGGGCCTGGAGCTAAGCTGCATCCAAGCTGGAGTCCAGGATTGGATTTCTTGGTAGGAAGATATAGGATCTCCCCAGTACACCCCCTCTTGTGGCTCCAGAGCCCTGGGAAATCCATGTGACCCTCACCACACTGTGTTTCTCAAATGGAGAGGATGTGATTAGGGGAGGGGTGCTCTGTGCAGCTGTAGGATAAACATGGCCATGTTTTTGAAGTCTGAGAGGGAAGAAAACTTTTTTTTTTATGAAAACAATCATGGCAAAAACAATACTATGTGTTCACCAAATCCCATTGCATTTTTTAAACCCAGGTATATAGGAAGAACACATTTCCCAATATCTTATGTAGTTAGGCTGGGGCCATGTGACTGGGTTCTGGCCAAGGGCATATGGGTGGATGTGAAGTCAGCTGCTACTATTATCCTCCACAATCCACCATGGTCCTCCTGCCTTCTCTTCATCTTCAAGGCCACTGAGAGGCCATCCCTGAGAGAGCAGAACCACAGCTGTAAGCAGCCTAGATCCTGCATAAAGTCAAGTTGCCCTGGAGAGCTGTCTGCCTGACATCATTCTTTGCACGAGTTAGAAATTAGCCTCTATTGGGTTAAGCCACTGAGATGTGGGGATTGATTTGTTACCTCAGCAGAGCCTAGCCTATCCTGACTAAAATATGGGTACAACATCAAAGCAATGTTTACATGACTTTTTGGCCTAAAGCATGAGCCTTCAAATAAGTGGCTGCCTCCTTTGGATCATGCCTCCAGACTTCTGACTTCTCAAAATCTAGGGTGTATTTTACCCCAGCAGAGATAACAATAGACCCAGTGACCTACTGAGGCCAACTATAGCTGGATCCAGGAAACAGCTCAAAGCAGATCTATTTAGGGGACAAAGGAGGAGCTATTGAAGTAGAGACTGTTTCAGCAGATGGGTCCCAAGTATGTGATGATTTAGAATCAAATGAGAAATAGCCCAGAGTTGGTTTCTGAGGGCTCCAAAAACCAGCTGGCTGGGGTGAGAGAACAGCTTCTCCAACTGGGGAGCCCAGCCCTTCCCTTGCACCCTGGATGTGGCTAAGCCCCACTGGCAGCACGGTGCACACATCCTCCAGGTATTGAAGTGGCTGGTGTCCAGGGACCAGGGCAGGGTAAGCACTGATGCTGCCTGGGCCATGGTCCTGGACAAGTTACTTCTCTTGAGTTCCCAGCTTTGTCACAGGTGAAAAAATGGAAGGGATAACATTTGACGTTTTGCCCTACCTGTCGTCACTGTTATTAGGTGCCATTGAGTTGTCTCCAACTCATAGCAACCCTGTGTACAACAGAACGGAGCACTGCCCGGTCCTGTGCCAGCCTCATGATCCTTGCTATACCTGAGCCCATCATTGCAGAGTAGAGCCAACCTTAATGATGGAGTAAAGCTGTTGGGACCTCCATTTGCTGATGTGGCATGACTCCAGATGAGAAGAAATAGCTGCAAATATCCATAATAATCGGAACATGGAATGTATGAAGTATGAATCTAGGAAAATTGGAAGTTGTCAAAAATGAAATGGAACACATAAAGATCAATATCGTAGGCATTAGTGAGCTGAAATGGACTGGTTTTGGCCTGACCTAGAACCCAATATAGGAACTCTGGTGGTGTAATGCCTAAGGCATTTGACTGCTAACCAGAAGGCTGGCGGTTCAAACCCACCAGCCACTCCTCAGAAGGAAGATGGGGCAATCTACTTCCGTAGCGATACTGCCTTGGAAACCCAAGGAGGGGTCGTTATGAGTCGGATCTGACTCGATGGCAGTGAGTTTGGTTTGGTTTTAGTTAGAACCCAATATAAAAAATCCTTAAGGATGAGCTGTTCTAGGAGTGGGTAGAACTTAGTTTTAAAACCCCTGGATCAGAGGGTCTCTGGGCTCCCTCCCATGTAGAGTTTGACAAGGTGATGGGCCAAGAGCTTGAGCTGGCTTCTGCTCTGTTCCCTGGACCAAGTAGGGCACAACTGTTTCCCTCACTAAAGAGGAGGAGGCACATCTGTCCCTAACTTGCTGGAGATTTGGGGCAAGACCCTCCCCTTCTCTGGGCTTCCCTGCCTCATTTGTAAAGTTGAAAGAATACAGCAGCCCTCGGCAAAATCTTATCACAAAGCACATTGCATACTAGACTTAAGTGTAGTAGATCTTAGTCTTCAGTGGCGGGATATTTCACTTCCTTTTGTGCATTTTCATATTAAATTCAGAATTAGCATGACAAGTGTCATAAATGAATGAATGAAAGGAAAAAAAAAAGACTCCGTGAAGCTGGAGCTGCTTGGAATCTGAAGCCCCCGGGGAGGGGGCTGGTGTGAAAAGTGGGACTGGCTTTGTTGGAGAGCCCCTCAGCCAGGGCAGCCCTCACTACCTCCCCTAAGACAACATGCCTGGCCCAGACGCAGAGGGCCCAGGCACTTTCATGTGGCAGGCTGCTGTAGCTGTCCACGTGCCTTCCTCCCCCCCCCCCGTGTGTGGTGTCAGGCCAGAGGAGCTGAGTGGGGTGACAACCCTACCTCACTGCAGAGCCATGACCTAAAGCTCTGCAGTCAAGGGAGTCTAGGACCTAGGAGCTGGCACATAGTAGGAGCACAAGGAATGCATGGGATGTGAATGTTTCACAAAGCAGTCGTCCTCAGGGGCCCAAAGAGCCACGAGTTGAGTCTGCACGAGTGGCCTCCCATGCTGTTGGGGGGTTTCGCAAAAGCACTGCTTCCTGTTGCCATTGGGTGTTGGTGATTTGGGGGGAGCAGGGATCTCGTTTTATTTCCAACTCAGGCCCATCTGGTTTTTACTTCCCACCAGGTGGCCCACAGTCTGGGACATATTCAAAGTAGACGTGTGTAGCTCCCAAGGTGAGAGGTAGTGGGAGGAGGGTGTTAAAGTGGAAGGGGCCACCGTTCGCAGCGATGAAGCCACCAGGTAGACCAGCAGCCTAGGAATCTTCTCTTCGATGCAGTTCGAACAACTCAGTTCTCCAGGGAGGTGCTCTGCTTCTGGCTTCCCCGCTGAAGGTGAAATTTGCAAGCACACCTGCTCAGCTGGGCCACCCACAATGCTCATCACTCACACAGCTGGGAGGGGCCACCCTTGCTCCTCACTGGGAGTCCCTGCCACAGAGTTTCGGACAGGTGGCCGAACACTAGGCACGGGTCACCCCTTCCCTGAGGGAGACAGCCTCCAACAGACCAAGTGTTGGAGGGTTTTCCACACTCCTCCCTCTGGTTCCCCCAGGATCCGCCAGCTTCCTCGGAGGCAGCATTTAGTTTTCCCAGGCAAGTGTTAGCCATTACAAAGGAAAAAAAAAAAAAAAGGAAAAAGGTGACTTTTTCTCACCAATTGACCCAAAATGAACAATCATTGTCCACCCAGTGGATTTACTGTCAAATGATCATGCAGAAGACCTCGTTAATACTTTCCAACCGTTTATACAATGAGCTCATGTTTAGAAGTATACAATGACTTCGTTTTATTATTGCATTTTACAAAGTTACCAAGACAACTGAGGCCAAGTAACAGAACCTTGAGTTTATGAGCCATGAAAATTTAATAAAGATTTTCTTAAAGGCTTTTAAGTGACACGAGCCTAGCAGCAGCAGCAGAATCCCACACAGAGGGAGGTGGCCTTGGTGCCCGGGGCTTCCCCTCAGACCTCCAGGAGCCTCCTGAATCAGGGGGTAGCGGGGGTAGAACTGACTCCTGGCACTCACCTTGTTTCAGCACACCGAGACCAGTGCTTTTCTCAACAGACCTTAAGTGAGACCCTCCCGGTGCGAAGTCCCATGCCAGGCCCTTTACAGACATTATGATACAATCTCCAACTTAGAGCTGAAGAACGGGATGAGACACACAACCAGAGAGCCACAGACAAAGTCCAATCCATACAGTCCACACCCAGGGCTGACTCCAAAGCCCTCACTCTTCCCACAACAGCCTCGTCTGGGATTCTCTGCCCTTGTTTCCTACTTCTGATGTAAGAAAGCATCCCTGATGAGTTCTTGCATCACACAATCCCTTCTCTTGTCTCCGGGGCCTGACGGAAGCCTGGGGAAGCCATGGGAGAAGCAGATAACATCTCCGTGGCCCAAGACTATGGTCCTAGTTGGGATCTTAGGAAACACTGACATCCTGTTGGAGGAAATGTTTCCCATGAGTGACTTGGTGTGCATGTTGTGTTACTACAGGGCTGCAAAGAACACATTTTACTTTGCTCTCTAAATAAAACTCAGAAGCAAATTGCCAGAAATGAGGAAAACATCAGCAATCTTGCCATTTTATGCCAAAGCTCAATGGCGGTCAGTGTATATGTGTGAGTGTGTATGTGTGCAAGCATTACGATGCACGGTGTTTCCAGTTATATCAAAATCAGGACTTTTGGTTACCAGGATGGAGGTGACTGACTCTGTTGAGGGTTGTGCAAAGCTCCTTTGTCTCCAGGAACAGGGGGGAAGAAATGGAGACTTATTTCACGAGGAAGAAATTCATACGCCATCTGGGGATATTTCTCTCACATTCATCAAACCAAATAGGACATTGGCAAAAATATCAATGAAGGTGAGGTGGATTTGGGGTTACTACACACTGTGGCCCATTTACCTCGCTGAGAGGGGAGGACGCTCTCTCAGCCTCTGGTGCTCCCTCACAGGATGCTTCATCATGTCTGAACTCCAAGGGAAGGTGCTCAAATGCCCAACATGTTGAGCCCAATTCTCAATTATAGGGCCGAGGAGTATAGGGCATTAATCAAGAAATACCAAAAGAAAAAAAAAAAAAAAGGCTATTTTGAAGTAACATTCTGCCAATCACGAGGCAAATTCCTCGTGTCAGGAGAGCAGCAGGAACCATTTTTCAGCTTGTGAGTATCTTCAAATGTGTGAGAATGAAGGAAGCTGGGAGGGAGAGGAGTCCATGCTTCTGGCTTCATTTGTCTTGACTGACAGCCACGCTCAAGAAGGCACTTTTACCTTCATCCCTTTACATTTTTCAGGAAACCAGAACTCAGGCTGAAGGTAATACCACATCTGAGCTGCTCTCAGTTTACAAAACATGTTCATATATATTACGCTTTACATCATTTAATCTTACGTTTCCAAAGATCAAGTGAAAGAGAACTTATCTTCCCATTTGTGTGGTGGAGGGCTGGACTGTGAGAACGTGGCTTGCAGAGCCCTTCTCTGAGCAGGATAAGAGCATGCCAGACAGCCTCGACTTAAATCCCAGATCCCCTAGATACTAGCGGGACAATGACTTGGCTTCTCTGAGATGTGTTTCCAAGTCTATAAAATGGGGACAAAATCTTCTCCCCAGTGGGTCATTGGATGCATTGAGGAACCGTGTAAAGCAGTCATGGTGCTAAAGAAAGAGCATTGGATTTGGACCTGGGAATCTCAGTGTGAGTCCTGGCCCTGCCTTTTACCACCAATGAGACCTCGGGCCAATCACTTAACCTTCTGGGTGTCAGTTCCCCCATCTGTGGAAGGAGGGTGATGATAATCCTCACTTTCACTGGGTTGTTGGGAGGATGAGAGGATATATGAGAAAGTACTTTGTAAACTGTGAAGCACTGAACAGATGTTGTTAGATTCATGTGAGAAAGCGAGTTGGTTCTAGAAAGGCACAGCACATCACTGTGAATGTCTGGGCAACTACCCAGCCGGGTCTATTCTTATTTCCCTTCTCCTACCCAATACCTACATTTACAGGATTATCTACTCTGAATTAAACAACTCAGCAAAAATGCAGGCAAAATGGTCTGGACTGAGGTGCAACCTAGCCTCCAAACCTGAATGGGAAGGGGGTGCCTATGGGGGCACAGCCAAGACCCAAGCTCTGGCACTGAGGAACATGGAGCGATGCCCAGGGTCAGAGGAAGCTATTGCCCACTCAGGGTCCTGGGATAGCTGCCATGACTGGGTGAGAGAATCAGCCAGCTGGGATCACAGAGTGGTTGGGTGAAATGGCTTACCAGGGTTTAGAAATCCTTAAGGGCATCGGCAGGCTAAGTGGAGAACATGCATTGTAATGCTGCCTCCTCACCTGTTGAATAGTCCTGTTATTTCCACAGGCACCTGCTGGGTCCCAGCTCTGGGCCAGAGGGGCCAATGGGTCCAGCACATGCCTGACCTGAGAGAGCTCACAGCTTTGTGGGAGCAAATGCAGTGACACAAGTTTTAAGTGTGATGTTAAAGGAACTTTCGAGGTTCTCGTACTGTTTCATTCTGTTTGGGGGATTGTACAAAGGATATTTGAGTTGGACTTTGGAAGATAAATAAGAGTTTGCCATTGGGCAAAAGGGCCCAGGTCATTTCAGTGCTAGGGTGGGACAACACACTGACTTACAGTGTTACAATGACAAGATACAAAGAGCCACAGGGTCAAGGGTTGTGGGGAGGGCACAGAGAGTACTGCAGAGGTGGAGTCATGAGGTGTGTAGACCAGGGGTGGCTTTCAGGGTGGAAAAAAGGAAGAGACTAGATGATAAGACCTTGAGGGTCAGGCTCAAGAGCATGAGCCTTATCTGGGAAGAGATGAGTCTTGGATGAGGCAGGGGGTCACGTGGCCTCTGTGGTTCTCCAGTTCCTTCTAGGTGGACAGGGACGGAGGAAGGCTGGCAGGGAGTTGAGTGGCAAGGAGACTGATGAAGTCCAGGTCAGAGATGATGAGTGTGAGGTAAGGTGAATGGACAGAGGCCTAGAGGAGAAACAAGAGGGGTCTAGGGGCTTGTTTGAGGGATGGGGGCTCCCGTCTCCCGGATATGAGGAGGGGCTTATGAAGGCAGCACTTGCTAACAACCGCACTGAATCTAGGCGGTCTTCATCAGCACCTGCTGCAGGCTCCATTCTGTCCCCTGGGAATAAATCTCCTGCCCATAACAACAGAGAAACTGCTGAGCATATCGGACCAGAAAGACGGGAGCAGGGAAAGCCCGTGAGGCAGGGAGTGGTAAGGAAGCTCTCCAGGCGCACAAGAAGGGGCAAGACAAGCATGGCAGGAAAAGGTGGTTGGGGCCTGTGGCCCAGTTCTGCTGATCTGCCCTGTTCTCTGGAAGAACCTTCCCTCCCAAGCTTGGCCCCACCAACTTTTGATAAACACGAGACAGAATGTTCCACCTTCCAGGCACTCAGCCAGCGGGATACACACGTGTGGATACATTAGATCACTGTGTGGTCTGCGCTCTGGTGGAGCCATACACACGGGGCTGCCGAAGCTAGGAGGATGACGAGCCTGATCTGGCCCTGGGGACAAGGTCTCAGAGCAGAGGACAACCAGCATGGCTGTGGAAGATTAAGCAGGTGTTCACTAGACAAAGAAGAAGTCAAGGAGTATTCCAGAAGGCAGAAAACATGTGCAAAGCACAGAGGTATGAAGAAGTGTGGCCTGCTGTAGAAACAGCGAGAAGGCCGGCGTGGCTGGAAGGGGTTGTGCCTCAGTAGGAGAGGGAGCGAGGGCAGGATGGAGTGGGGGAGAAGAGGCTGGGGGTGAACCCTGGGCTCCTCCTAAGAATGGACTTACCCACAGGCAGAGCACAGGGAGCCGGCTCTACGTGGAGCTGTCTGTGGGTCTGGGTGCCCTTGCTGTGGTCTCTTCTACGAGGAAGGAAATGCCTGCTTTTGCTATCATTTCAATTACACCATGTCCAGTGTGGGGCCAATCACCAAAGGGGGAAAACACAGAGGGCTTCCTGTTAGGAGTCCCCCCAGTGGGAGAAGTCTCCTCTCACTCATACTGGTAACACAGCCACCTCTAAATTCTTCCTGCTCAATGATATTAAGAAAAAAGGGTCCAATTTGTCACATACTGGCCTCTTGTAAAATGGCAGCCTCATTTCCTTAACAATCACTGCTCTGTGTCTTTCTGGGGGGCCAGGGCCAGGGGGCGGGGCTCACTGTAGTGGAGGAGGTCCTTTTAGGAGAGGGAGTGACACCCCCCCACCCCCCCCACCCCCGCCAGCGACCGCATGCTGTGCACACAGAGTATGGGAGCATGGGCTGAGAGAGGGCGTTCCTCCCTGTGAGAGATGAAGTTTACATAAGTCCCAAACTATGTGGCTGGGAGTCAATCTATTGACATCATTTTTTTTTTTTTTTTTTAATTCAATGTGCTTAGGGTCTCTGGCATTTGACTGCTAACCAGAAGGCTGATGGTTCAGACTCACCAGACACTCCTTGGAAGGAAGGTTGGGCAATCTACTTCCGTAGTGATACCGCCTCGGAAACCCAAGGAGGGGTCCCTATGAGCCGGATCCCACTCAATGGCAGTGGGTTTGGTTGGTTTTAGACCTGAACATCGCATTCTGTTTTGGCACGTGAATAATTCCTGAAAACCAACTTCTAGAAATGGTGTTAAGTTAGAACTCTGTTTAAAAGATGTATTGCTGCTCCCAGCTGATGACAGACGTGCCAGAACACATTTACTGGGGCCTCTCACTGTGAAATCCATTTGTTATGGCGAGGGAACTGGAGGAGCAGGCTAAGAGTCATCACGCTGCTTCTAACAGTGGACCATTTAAGAACATCAATTGCCCTGCCCCATGCCAGCAGAGTGTGTGAGAGTGAACAGAGACCCGAGGGCCACAGCCAGCCTAGCCAGAGCAGGCCGGACCCACGGGCGGTTTGCATCTGGAGCCATGGTCTCCAGTGGGGCAGCTGAACAGACCTGTGCTCAGGAATGTAGAGCAGAGGGGCTGGGAGTCGACAGGCAGGCAGGGACCAAGTCCTGACCCTGCCATGGGAATGGACCTCCCAGTCCTTTCTTCTCGCCCCTGAAAATGGAAACAGCATTGCCAAACTGCTCAGGGTGACAGGAGAATCAAGCTGATGACATTTCTAAAATGTCTGCACGTCAAAGGCATTCAAGACCCACCAGGCTCCTCCTGCCCTCTCAATTTTAGGCCACGTGCCCTGCTTTTTGCTAGGAAAATAAACTCATTCCGAGGTTCTCTTGTTGCCGAAACAGCCCTGACTGGGCTGTGCCTGGTCTGGTAACAGGAGCCCTCTCGCCTGGGGAAGGGCTCTGTGTTTGGGCTTTGCCCTGTGTGGGGGGGTGAGGGGGGCAGGAGGGAAGAGGCTGGGCTGCAGCGGGCACGAAAGCGCTAGCAGAGAGTCCCTTGTTATATAAAAAAAAATGAAAACCAATCCCACTACCATTGAGTCAATTCCAACTCACAGCGACCCTATAGGAAAGCATAGAACAGCTCTATAGGGTTTCCAAGGCTGTAATCTTCATAGAAGTGGACTGCCATACCTTTCTCTTACAGAGCAGAGCGGCTGGTAGATTCCCACAGTCAGCCTTTTGGTTAGCAGCCAAGCCTTTTATTAACCACTGCATCACCAGGGCTCTACAATGTCTCACCAACAATTGCAGAAAGCTTGGGTTAACACTCCTCTGGTGGCATAGTGCCTAAGGCATTTGACTGCTAACCAGAAGGCTGGCAGTTCAAACCC
>NW_006921624.1:3226414-3228828 GCF_000298275.1 Orycteropus afer afer | reverse complement strand
GTCTTTCAAAGCGCAGCTCAGCGGAACATGAAGATAATTCGTGGGAACCTCAGAGAAGAATTCTCAGCACCCCGTCATTTCTCCATAGGCAGGAAGCCAGGGCTCTGTCTGCAGCCCTGAAGGGCTCGCTCCTTTTAGAAGGTCAGAGAAGCCCTCAGGACAGAACGTGTTTGGACTGGGAGAGCTTATTGGCACTGTTTGGGTGGGGAGGGTTGGTGCCCTCCGGCAGCTGGGCCAATGGGGTGGCTTCCTGGGGGGTGGCACTGAAAGTGTGCCGGCACCCCAAAGTGCCACTCCGGCCACACATCAGACGCTTTTCATCCATCTGGGACAGATGGTATTCACATAGGTTGATCAGCGAGGCCACCTGCTCGTGGAGTGGCAGCATCTTGAACTTCCTCTGAGCCAGGTAAAAGAAAGCCTCTATGAATGCCTGCAGACACATCCCTGTGGACAAAGAGAATGGCGTTAGGGGATATATGAAGGAGCCCCCAGCACACTGCCCTTTAAGGGCCCAACTCCAACAACAAGGCTGGTAGCAGGAGGCAGCCTTTCTCCCCACCACCATTACAACTGGAAACTACCAACAGTGTGATGGTTAACTTTATGGGCACCTTGGCTAAGCTATGGTCCCTAACTCTTGGTCAAATGATAGTCTAGCTACTGCTATGGAGGCATTTACATGTAATTAACATTCAAATCAATTGTTTATTAAAGCAGATTGCTATCTACAATGTGAGTGGGCCTCACCCAATCAGTTGAAGTCCTTAAGAGCAAATACTGAGGTTTTGGAGACGCACTGCTGTTGGATCTGACTCCCAGTGACCCGATTTCTACCTCGAGGCCATAACAGAAATCCTGCCAGCTTCCTAGTTTCCAGCTCACCTGACTATGGATTTTGGATTTGCCAGCTCCCACAATCTCATGAGCCAGTTCCTTAACATCAGTCTCTCAGTCTCTCACAATACCTTAGTGAGGTCAGTATTATTATGAACTTATGGATGAAGAGACTGACACTCAGAGAGGTTAAGTGACTTTCTTAAGGTCACACACCTAGAGAATGGTGGCCTGAAAATTCAATCTCTGACTCCTAATTCTTTTAACTAAATTAAGCTGCATGGAAGGCTCTGAGTCTCCTCAATGTCAAAGTAAAAACGAAGCTTATGATCCAAATTCATCAGATTCCCTGGGCTCTTGGGGAAGGTGACACCAAGACTGGACTGAAATGTCACACAGCCTTTTAGTGGAGGCTGGCTCTGGCTACGCTAATCTACACCTTCCGAGTGGCCTGGCTTCCCTGGCTGAGCAGTGTTACTCATTTCAGTGTTATTCACAAATCTGGCCTGGGGTTTGTAAAGACTGGATTATAGATGGACTCTTTTTGCCTTGGGAACTTGAGCTAAGCAAAGTTCTGTTTTTTTTTCCTTCCAAGTCCCTCAAAGCTTTTTGTGCAGTTTCTCTTGCCTCCGGATGCCCTGCAAGTCCTCTGCTCTATCTGGCCCTCGCTACAGGAGGGACTGGTGAAGAATAGTGCTCTGGTGTAAAATGCTTTTAATGCAAACACAGGCCTGGTGTGGTGAAGACATGGGCAAATGGGGCCTCATTCTGACTCTAGAGACATTTCCTAACATCTCCTCTAGGCCAGGGCTCTCCTAGCGTGGGTGTATGTGCACGCGTGCCTGTCTCTGTGTGTGCACACGTGTCTGTGTGTGTGCATGTGTCTGCGTGTGTGACTTCTCAGGGAGGATTCGGATATAACTTGCATCCATCCCAGGTTGGTGGGAGGTCAGCTCTACGCAGAGTAGAAGAGGCCAGGATCTAAAGCCAAAGTGACCCCATACCTGTCTCAGCCCCTTTACTTCCCAACTATGTGATCTAAACGGCACTACTTCAAGTGTGGTCAACCCAGTGCCAAGTCCACACTGTGTGTCCCTGGCGGCATAAATCATGCCGGCCGGCCGCCACACTGTTAAATTCGGCCAACGTCATTTGGAGTAGGTCTTTTTCTACCAAGGGACCAGCTCATTGTTTACATTCTGGTTCAGGCCTCTTGTCCCGGCGACAAGAGCTCACGGATCCAACTCTGAGAAGCACTGATCTCCTTAAAGCTCCTCGGCTGTAACGTGCACACCAGTCACATCTGGTTAAAATGCAGATTCTGGGGTAGGGATGCATTTCTCGCACACTCCCTGCTGACGCCGAGCCTGCTGGTGTGGGGACCACACACTGCAGGAGCAAGGATAGAGCAATGCACTGCAACTTTTTACTCAACAAGTGCTAGTTTCATTCCCTCGGCTGACAGCAGACTATGATTAGAGCTGCAGTGTGCAGAACAAATACAATGTGGACCTTTTGGGGGAAAAGTAAAGAAATGTGGTAAATCATCTAGGGGAAGGTATTCTAAAATAAGAAGC
>NW_006921624.1:3198208-3225784 GCF_000298275.1 Orycteropus afer afer | reverse complement strand
GGCTAGCCGTTCAAACGCACCAGTCACTCCTTGGAAGGAAGGTTGGGCAATCTACTTCTGTAGTGATACTGCCTCGGAAACCCAAGGAGGGTTCGCTATGAGTCGAGTCCGACTCTATGGCACATAACAACAACAACAACATATATATATATATAAGGAGCTCTGGTAGCATAGTGGCTAAGGCACTTTATTGCTAACCAGAAGGCCGGCAGTTCAAACCCGCCAGCCACTCCTCGGGACATTGACTAGTTTTCTTGAAAAGCCACAAACACTCTGCCAGGTACTCTGACCCTTACTATAGCTCTCATTGTGTAGACAAGGAAACAGAGACCCAGAGAGAAGAAATAACTTGCTCTTAGAGCACGCATTAGTAAGTGGCAGTGTTGGGATTTGAATCCAGGCTTTGTGAGTGGCTGATTCTGTACCTTATACCCAGAAACTTCTCCCCACCATCTGTACCTAAAACACTCTAGGGGTAAGAACATGGTTGTGGAGAACAGACAGACTTAGGAGGACATACATAAAACCTGCAGGAAATAATGAAGCCCACGACTGGTGGTGCCTGCAGGGATCAGAGGAGGCTTGTTGGGAAGAAGCATTTGGGTCGGGAAGAATGGGTAGGGCTTTGCAGAGCAGAGATGAATTGGGGGCAAGGGATGAGTATGGGCAGGGAGGCCTCGGCAGCCAGGCCATGAATAACCTTGGGTAACTACAGCAGGGTCCAGGAAGAGTGCAGCTGGACTCGACTGCAGAGTGGGCCCAGCGGCCATGGAGAGGCTGGCTCGAATGCAAGAGTGAGGGAACAGGGTGCCACCAAGGTTGGTGGGACAAAGCTGTGGAGCCAGATACCTCTAACAGCCTGATCATGTTTTCCTGTCTGGTATTTTTTTTTTTTAATATAGTGATAGAAACTTTATAAAATTATTTTTTTCTTGTTTTGTCCTCAAGTGAAATCTCACGAGGGAATCTAATATATCAGACAAATAAAGTGTTCTTCCCTGTTCAAGTCAGGTGGGTTGTGGCTCAGAGCCCTGTCCACACAGGCCCCCTCACCCCTCAGGGCTCCTGGATCTTTACAACTAGCAGGGCTGTCATGCCCCCATATTCTAGAATCCTTGTATAACAGCTTCATTTCACAGAAGGGGAAGTGGAAAAGTCACACAGTCAGTAAATGACAGAAGCAGGGCTAGATCCCAGGTCTCTTGAGTTGAGCTCAGTATACCTTCAAACTGCACACTCTCCCTCCTCCACCACCAGGAAAGACTGAAAGCAAAAACAGGCACACTTGTCAGGCCAAGGGCTGGGAGCAAGGGCTGTCTACACTGACCTGAGACTGAGGTAACCTGAAGGGTGATGAAGGTTGGGAAGAGTGGATACTCCATCTCTACACCACAATCCTCATAAACTGCTTTTGTCTGGCCTGCCAGAGAGTGCAAGGGCCTCTGGCCAGCCATCTAAGGGGCTGTACCAAAAAAAAAAAAAAAAAACCACAAAACTTCACTGCTGTCTAGTTGGATCCGATTCATAGTGATCCCTCTCTTGGGTTTCCGAGGCGGTATCACTATGGAAGTAGATTGCCCAACCTTCCTTCGGAGGAGTGGCTGGTGGGGTTGAACAGCCAGACTTCTGGTTAGCAGTCAAATGCCTTAGGCACTGCGCCCCCAGAGCTCCTAAGGGGCTGTAAGTGTGACTTTGACAAGAGATTAGTTTTGATCCTCGTTTCATCAGGGCGGCCCAGGAAACAGTGGCCCATTCCACATCAATATTTACTCAGCTTCTTCGGAGCACTTAATTTTTTTAAGGTTTCAAGGTAGTGGGAGGAAGAGGAGAGCAGGAGGAAGTAAGTGCACTCAACGGGTCTCAGGTTTGTTCTGGAGTCAGGGCTGCCAGGGTTCCACCTGAGAGGCCTCTCCTACCTGGCTGGAGCCTCTAACCTTTTCCAGATCTTCCACAAGTAGTCAAGTCATGCTATGAGGCAGAACAAGTTGTTTTTCCTTCCTTATTATTATTTGTTATAAAATACAATGAGATTGTTAGCAGAGTGTGGTAAAAAGTTTATGCAGTATCTTCCCTCTAGAACTCAAGTGTCCTAAGTAACTGATCTTCTGTCCCCTCTCTACCCACAGGAAGATATGTTTTGGTTAGTTGTCACAATAACATACACAGAACTTTGCACTTATTTGGCTGGGAATTGTATTATTTTGTTAAGCTCCTATGTAGCCCTCTTAACAATTATTTTAATGGTTGCATAATATTCCTAGCCCAGGAGCCTCTGTACCACCTAGGAACTTGTTAGAGATGCAGATTCTCAGGCCCCCTAAGGCTTTATGAATCAAAAGCTGTCGAAGCATGGCCTGCAATTTGCATTCAAACTGATTTGAGGCCCCCTAAGGTTTGGGATCAAAGACTATACAGCATTCAGTATAAATTACACCTCAACATAAAGAAAACAAAAATTCTTACAAACTGAACCAATAAGCAATATCATGATGCCAAACCAAACCAAACCCACTGCCATTGAGTCAATTCAGACTCATAGCAACTTCCACTGGGTTTCCAAGGCAGTAAATCTTTATGGAAGTAGCTTGCCCCATCTTCCTTCCATGGAGCAGCTGATGGGTTTGAACCATCAAGCTTCTGGTCAGCAGTCAAAGCCTTAGACACTGCACCACCAGAGCTTTTTAATATCATGATAAATGAAGAAAATATTAAAGTTGTCAAGGATTTCATTTTACTTGGATCCATAATCAATGCCCGTGAAGACAGCAGTCAAGAAATCAAACAACATATATCGCATTGGGCAAATCTGCTGCAAAAGACTTCTGTAAAGTGTTAAAGAGCAAAGATGTCACTCTGAAGACTAAGGTGAGCCTGACCCAAGCCATGTTATTTTCAATAGCATCATATGCATGTGGAAGCTGGACAATGAATAAGGAAGACCCAAGAAGTATTGATACATTTGAATTATGGTGTTGGTGAAGAATATTAAATATACCATGGACTACCAGAAGAACAAATAAATCTGTCTTGAATGAGGTATATCTGGAATGCTCCTTAGAAGTGAGGAAGGTGAAACTTGCCTCTTGTACTTTGGTCATGATGTCAGGAGAGACCAGTCCCTGAAGAAGGATATCATAGTTGGTAAAGTAGATGGTCAACAAAAAAGAGGAAGACCCTCAATGAGATGGACTGACAAAGTGGCTGCAACAATGGGCTCAAACACAGCAACAATTGTGAGGATGGTGCAGGACTGGACAGTGTTTTGTTCTGTTGGACAGAGGGTTGCTGTGAGTTGGAACTGACTTTACAGCACTGTGGTGTAGTAAATTACATAGTGTGGCTTTTCTAGCCATAAGTCTTTGTAAACTCCACTGTGGGCTTTGCAGTGAGCAACTGAGTAGTTCCTGATTGTTAAAGTTATCCACCTGGGGTATTTCTGTTGTGAGCAGCACAAAGTAATTTTCTGGGAAGTTTGCTCTCTCTCAGGTGTATAGAATTCTGATGTTGGGATTGGTTAGTTTGGCCACTCTCCCAGGCTCAAAGAGAGCCCTCCTAGAGGCAGAAGGAATCTCACTGCCACCTGAGAGATGTGATAGACAAGCACTGCTGAGAGAGACATGCACTGGTGGGAGAGAGACACTGAGAGACATGCACTGCTAGGAGAAAGACTGAGAAAGTCTCGGCTGGGAGACGGTGAGCATGTTCCTGAACTTGAATTGTAGCCTGTTGCTTCTCTAAAAAACCTCATAATCTATGAGTTCTGTGTGGCCACTGCAGTAAATTATCAAACCAAGAAGAAAGGTGGTGAGTGCTGTGGGAGGAACGGTTGGTGTCAGGGTTGGTGAAAGGGTTGGAGGGAGGCAGCATGTCTGGTCTCACAGGAATAGGCCTTGGGTCAGTGATGGTGATTCTGTCTTCCTCTTGTGGGGTTAGAGGAGGTCAGAAGATGGTGCCTCCCTGCCCCTTTTGCAGGCATCTAACAAGGTTTGGGAGCCTCTGGTCTGAACCATTTTGGTTTCTTAAGTCTGTACGTCACCTAAGAGAAGAATTTTCCTAGGCCGCTTGCTTCCTTTGCCCCTTGGCATGCCTCCGTGTCCTGGTCCAGGGACCCTACTTTGAGAGCCGGCCCCTCCTCTTCCTTCCCACTGCTGAGGGCAGCCTGCACATGTTCCATCTGAAAGCCCATATGCAAAAAAAAAAGCCTAGTTGCAAAAGGACCTGCCCCTAAACTGAGAGAAGCTTGACTTTGCCTGATTGCAAGCAAATACAGTTATTTTTAAATGACTAATGATGGAACTGAAAAGCCATGGAATCGTTCCAGCATTGCATTAGTTTCTGAGAAACCACACAGCCCTGGTTTTCTTGCAGCATCATTGCTTGACCACTAAGTGGCGGAGCACTCTGTCATCCTCATCAAGGCCCTGCCCTTCTCTATGGGTATCTGTCCTATGCTAGGTGGTCCATTTGTCTCATGGTAGGTAGGTTAGAGCAGAGTAGTTCTAGGCAGCCAGGCCCCAGAGGGCCCTGTAGACCACAATCAGGTTCTAGATTTTATTCTGAGGAAGATGGAAGGCCACTGGGGAGTTTTGAAATGATATGATTGGTGTGGCTATAGGGTGGTGTTGTTGTTGTTACGTGTCGGCGAGTCGGATCCAACTCATAGTGACCCCTCCTTGGGTTTCCGAGGCAGTATCACTACGGAAGTAGATTGCCCCATCTTCCTTCTGAGGAGTGGCTGGTGGGTGGTAGAGGACACATGTGAAAGAAAGCCAGGAAACCCATTGGGGGGTACTGCATTAGTTCAAGTGAGAGCTGAAGTAGCCTGGGCCAGGTGGCAGTCGGGGTGGTGGTGAGGGGTGATCAGATTCTGGATAAGTCTGAAGGTAGCACCAATGCCATCCATGATCTGCCAATGGCTTGGATATAGATGGGGAGGCAAGTCAGGGGTCTTTATAAAGGAGGCCCTCTAACACCAGGCCAAAAAGACTGGACTTACCCTCAAGGCCAGTGGTTTTCAAACATTTTAAGCATAAATGTATCTGGGGACTTGACCAGAAATGCTCTGGAGATTCTGCCAGTGGGCAAGGAGGCCTTGGAAACTACATTTGTAACAGCAGCATGGGGGATTCTGCTCCGGTGGCTGAATCAGGCCGCCGTAGGGCATCAGGAGCCTTTGGAATTAACACTCCACCTTTAAGGGCTCTCAAGGAGTAGAGAGGTTGAGGGAATGGCCTTTGAGAAACCTTATGCTGGGTTAGGAGCTGGGAGTGAGCCGGAGCCTTGGTGGCCCCACACGGAACTCGCTTTCCCCTCTGAAATTCCACCCCCTCTGCTCTGCTGAGGTGCCCAGCACTTGGGGACACTCTCCTACCACAAGCTAAGTCTCTGAGATGACCTGAGCCCTTTAGGAAAAATGTGGGAAATTCTATCCCTGTCCCCTGTTTCTCTGCCAGACCATCCACCCCTGGGACAAACCTTCATAACTCTGACTGGGAGTTGGGAGCATGTCTTTGATCACATTGCTTTAACGACCTGTTGAAGTGAAAGCAATAAAAGCAAAACAGCTAATACTTATTGAGTCCTCAGCATGTACAAGGCCCTGGGCTAACGGGTCACGTGCCTTATTTAACTTAATTGAATAAGAACCTTTGGAAGCCTTTGGTATCATTAATCCCATTTTAGTTTAAGAGACCTGCCAATGTCACTGAGCTGGTAGGTTTGGACTCCCAAGCCCATTCTTTTCACTTCTTTACTCCACTGCTGCATCGAGAACGTTTAAAGAGATGGCCAAGCTGGAGTGGTAATTCCGGTCATTTGGACTGAGAAGTGATGCTGGCCTTGAGGCCGAACGAAGGCTGGGGCCTCATCCCTCTCTGCTGGGTGTCAGCAAGAAGCTGCAGCTGAAGCTCTCAGTCTTTGCCAGCAGACTTTCCCTACCTGCCTCCTACGCCTGAGGAAGATAAGCTGTTGAGTATTTTTTTAAACTTCATTTGGGTTTGATGGATGTCGCTGGAGAGAGCAGCCTTTGAAGTGTTCCAGTAGCAGCCAGACGCATGTCTCTCACCCAAGACTGCCACGTGGATATTGGGATACGGCCCCTGACAGACCACGGCCTGATTCTGTCAATCCATAGGGCAAGGGTGGGCCGATGGGCTCCTTCCGGCCCAAAGTTCTCTCCTCTCCACTCCTTGGGAGGAAGGCTTGCACACAGGACTTAATGAAAGTGCCCGTAGCTGCTCTATAATAATCCCATCATCTGTTCTGGGGCTTAAGGATGGAAAAGAATAATACTTTACACAAAGCACTTTCCAATTTACAAAGAATATCCCTTTTCTCATCTGGCCCTTGCAGTAATGTTCAGAAGAGGGCATCGTTACAAGCATTCCCCATTTATAACTGAGGACTATGGGCCCAGAGAAGCCAAGTAGCTTGTCAAGGTCACCTGGTACGTAAGTGGCCAGGGCAGCATTTAAATTCACGTCTATCTGACTCTCAAACCCAGCTCTTATCCGTACACCTCACTCCTTCTTAACATTTGACACTTATATGTTATTTTATACTTTACAGAGCACATTTACATATGTGATATAATTAAATCCAAATCATTGTTGACAGCCAGGGATATTATTCCACACTGACATAAGATTTTTTTCCCCTCTGAAAAATACCTGAGCTTCCCTGCTAGTAATTCTATTTTTGAGGTATTGATGTGCTCAACTAGGACAGCTACTTGCCAATTCCTTCTCTCCCCAACCCTTACATCTCTTTCTTATTACTCACTTAGAATAGATGTTTCTGTCTCATAGTGAAATTCTCAATGTATAAGTATACACGTTTTCTGTTTAGAATCACTGGTAGGAAATAAAGCTGAATGATCTTGACTAGAATTAGCTTAGTGATTCCTATCTGTACAGTGAAACGGTTCCCAGAAGAGCTATATGTGAAGGCTGCATGAACTCCAAGACGGTTAATCACAAGAACCTCAGTCTCATCATTCACAGGGCCCCTTGTAGCCTGGCCCCCTGTCTGTCACTGCAAAGTCCCACCAGATATTACCATGGACACTCCATCCTGGGGGTAGAGTCTCCAAGGACTCCATACATAGTAGATCAAGCCTTATGGCCATTTCCCATAAGGTAACACTCAACTTTGTGGAATAGTGCCTGGGTATCCAATGAGCTGGTTCTGGTCCCAGCCCTGCCACTCACTAGCTGTCTAGTTTTTGGCAATCATTACATCTCTCTGGGTCTCAGTTTCTTTATCTGTAAAGTGGGAACAATAATATTTGCTGTGGTTTGTACAAGGTACCACCCAGAAACAAACAAACAAACGAAAAAATCTAATCTAGACCTTAAAAACAGTAGTACAAATGCTCTTGGTCATCTCTACTGTTGGTCTCTGCACCCACACCCCACTTTGCCTGGGATGCTATCACAGTGCTGGTTGCATTCTCTTCTTTTATTAGCTTATCACTGTCTCCCCACTAGACTGTGGATCTCATGGTGCTGGGGAGCCTTCACCCCTCCCTTCGCCCCAAGCTATAGTTGGCTCTCAACAATTATTTGTGGAATAACTGTGTCCACTGACTTAAATTACAGAAGGAAAACTTATGCAAGATGTCAGAACACCTGGACCCTCATACGGTCTCTTTCCCTACATAGTGCACAGCTTTGGGCCCATTGCTTCCCCTCCATGAGCCTCACTTCCCCCTTCCCATAAAATGGGGGGCAGGGCTAGGTGGTCTCTTAGGATTCCAGAAGGTTTGGGAGTGATGCTGGCTTCTGAATGTTCTTAAGAATGGTTGTAACCACAAACAACATGTATCAGGGCTTTCTGCCCTCCAGGACTCAGATGGTGCACTTGCCATGCCCATGCCCATTTAATCTCAAGACAACCCTGTGAGGCTGGTATTGCTCATATTCACACTTGGCGGATGAGCGGGCTGAGTTCAAAGAGGCCCAGTGACTTGCCCAGGTCACGCTGCTGGAGAGGGATGGCGCGAGATCCCCACCCCTGTGCTACCCTGCCTCTCCCTCCAACCAAGCTCCTCAAGCTTCATCCTTCAAGAGAAGAAAAGGGTTGCCTTGCTCCTGCTCTTCCCCACACAGCTCAGGAACAGAAGCTACATATGCATAGTCCTTGTATTTAAGAGTTACAGCAATAAGAAGTCACTATCACCTTTGTCCTTGGCTGGATGGAGAAATTAGTAAGTGTCAGGACTGAACCATAAATAGACCTTGCAGAAAAATCATTACCCCCAGAAGCCTGCGGCGCCCGTGCAACCAACATCATCAGGGAGGAAAGTAACCATTTCATCATTTCATGAATCACAGGTCATACCACTGGCTGGGGTGGAATGGCCCAGAGGTCCCACACCAGTGTCATCCAGTGTCACCCCTGATTCCACCAGGACACAGGCACCAGTTCCTGAGTCACCGTCTGGAAGGATAGGACTACAGTACTGGACACTGTTTCCTGCAATGGCTTCATGCTATCTCAGATATTTCTCATGGGATTAGTGGCTCCAACGCAACACTTCGATGCTCAATACTCGTTTCTCGCAAGTGGCCATGCCAGAGGCGTACCTATGGAAAATAGCCTGTGTAGCTGTTAGTTTTAAATTGCTGAATGAGCTCTCACAGCTGGCCGTGGGAATTGAGATGGCAAATAGACACTGTTCATTAGTGCCCCACCTCAAGTGACACCTGGCACGTGCCATAACTGCCATACTCTAGATACGCCTCTGTGTCCAGATGTCAGGCTTGGAAAGGAGTGCAGAGAAAACAAAACCCAGGCCCTTTCAGCGTGATAATGACGCTGAAAACAATAAGTAACAGTAGTTGGTATACGGTTGTTGCTGTTACGTGCTGTCGAGTTGGACCTGACTTATAGCGACCCCTCCTTGGGTTTCTGAGGCAGTATCACTAAGGAAGTAGATTGCCTCATCTTCCTTCTGAGGAGTGGCATACAGCAGGTGCTTAATAGGTATCAGGCACTGAGGTGAATGATTTATGGACACCTCATTTAATCGTTAAAACAAAATCTGGATGGTGCATGCTCTTATCACCACCCCTCTCATCCTCTGGCCGTTCACCTGTGTTTGACAACATAGCGAAGCATTGCTTTTGCCTTGGATTATGTTTGCTGGCTGGGCACTGCAGACTTCTGGAGGTGCAGGGAGGGAAGGCCATTTGCCCAGAGTCTAAACTGCAAGTGGTGGTGAGGATTTGAACCCTGGGCTCTGCTCTCTCAGCACACTGCCTCCTGGTGGCATCAGGTTACCTCAGACAGGCAGGGCAGTAGCCACAAGTCTGGAGTTTGTAGAAAAAGAATGGGTCCTGGTATTGTCTCTCCGGCTTCTCATAGTTTCCCTGTTAGATTCTGGGACCTGGACTGTCCTCCCTGACACTGTTAGTAATTGTCATCTGGGCCCCACTTGGTTATCTCTAGTGACCGGGTGCACATCACCTCCCCAGAAGGCCCATCCTCTCTGTGTGTTCTCTGCTTTTAAATGAAATGTGTGTGTAAAGCCTCTCCATTGGTCCCACATTTCCACAGAACAAATCTCTTCTTCCTCATGACAGCCTTTCTGAGAGGATTCATAAGGCAGCAACCCCATCAATTCAATTCTACAAACATTCACTGACCACCTATCAGATGATCCAGAGATGAATAAACCCCAATTCCAGGGGTGGGCAGGGTGGGAGGAGAGGATGGGGGTGGGGCAGGGGGGAGTGGGGAAGGGAGGAGACAGAGTAGGATGGACCAGTGTGAGAGGGGAGTGTGGACTGGAGAGCAGATAGGGTTTAGTACACAAAGGAACTAGCAAATGACTGCCTGGGAGAGGCAGGAAATGATACAGGGACCACAGGGTGCACGTGGTAAACACGCAGATGGTAGAAACGTGGCTACGGTGGTAAATGAGAGTCCTGCTCTCCCCTCTGCCCCATTTCCCTCAATTTCTGTGCACCAGGAGTTTACACTGTTTGCAGTCTCTGGCATTTATGCATAAAAATGAATAAATGTATAGAGATACTTTGCACATCCAGATGTACATATAATTTCTCACACGAATAGAATCATACTATGTGTATTGTACTGTGCTTCTAAAAATTTAACAGTATTTCTGGGACATTTCTCTATCAGCATATATAGGTCTACTGCATTTTTTATAGACTACATAGAATTCTATAGCATGGATGTACCGTAATTTTAAAAAAATCCTTCCCCTACTTGTGAACATTTAGGGTATCTTTGTGGGTTTTTTTTTTTTTTTTACTTTTACAAACAATACTACAATGAACATCTGGGTACATATATGAGCACATACTTGAATGAAGGGATAACATCTTGCCAGTGGAACTTCCACATCAAATGGTAAGTGCATTTTGATAGCTCTTGCCAAATTGTCTTGGAGTTGGGATCTTGGAGGGTAAGCAGGCAGAAGTTTGCTAGTCAGAGTTGGGGAGGAAGATTTTTCTCAGCAGAGGACCTACATTGGGAGACAGAAGCTGGTGCTAGGGTCAGCCTAGTAGGTAAGTTTTAGGGAGTGATGAGAGAAAAGGCCAGAAAGGTGGTCTGGTGACTGTCCCTTTAATGCCCCCAGCTTATCAGTTTCCCCTCTTCCCTATCAGTCACCAAATGTAGCCTGGGATCTTACACATTTGAAAAAGGTTGCCTTGACACCACATCTCTTTCTCCTTACTACTCTATTTCTCTGCTCCCCAGCTGAGCCGGCCTTCCCAGAAGCACACTCTCCCCATCCTTCAGCAGGGTGGGCCTCCGTTCCCTACTTCTCCACTCAAACTATCTTGCCAACTGCACCAGGCACCTTCCGTTCCCATCTTCTTAGCTCTCTCTCTGGGGTATTTGGCAGTGGGAAGCCCCCTCCCTGAAGCCCTCCTCTCTTCCCTCTTCTGTAATACCCCACCTTCCCGCTGCTCTCTTTCTCTTTCTGGGAACTCCTGGCTCAGGCACTCATCCCCTTTGCTGGCTCCTCTCTGCTTCACTCTGTGTTTGACCCCCGCAGGGCTCTCCAGCCATGGCCCCCTTCTCTCTCATGCTGTCACTCATTCATGAGGCTTTGACTACTTTCAATGAATCAATGACATCCAAATTCTTATTTCCAGGCAGGAGTGATTTTAGCCACTGGAATACCTCATCAGCATCTCAAAGAGTCTGTTAAAAATGGATCTCTTGGTCTTTGCCCAGTCCTGCTTTTCTTCAAGTCTCACCCATTTCAATAAATGCATCTCTACCTACTGGTTGCTCGAGTTGGAAGCCTAGGAGCCATTTTGGAAAGTCTTCTCCCACAGCCCCCACCTCCCCGCAGCATCCTCAATATGACCCCACTGCTTCACATCCTCCCTCTGCCCAGGCTGAGCAGCCACCACTCACCTGGACTCCCATACAGTCTCCTCACCAGTCTCCCTGCTTCCACACTGCCCCCGACAACTCAGCACCCAGAATGACCTTCTAAACACACAACCAAATCATGCCACCTCCCTTCATGAAGTTCTTCAACAACATTCAGGACATGACCTGGCTCCTGCCTGTCTCTCGCTTTGTTTCCTGCGTTCCATCACCCTACTGGCTGTCATGTCCTAAACACTGTCACACACCTTCCCTCCTCAGGACCCTTGTCACTAGCTGTTCTGTCTGCGTGGAACACTCTTTTCAACTTGGACTTCACCAAGTTGATGCTGAGGTCTCCACTCAAATGTTATTTTTCCTGACAGAGCTTCCCTGACCCAACTCCTGATATAAATCAGGCCTTCTCCGTTACTGTTCTTAAAACTTTATCAAAAGTAGTAACACGTTTACTTCTGCGTTTCTGTGCTCAGTGTCAGCCTCCACTATAGATTGTCAGCTGCACCTGGGGGTTCTATTCCTCACTGCACACACTAAGCACTTGCCTGGGGCCTGGCACATGGTAGGTGCTTGTCAGATATTAGTTGATTAAATGAATGTAATCTACAAAATAGTGTATGGAACATAGTAGTTGTCTGGTAAATGTTAATTCTCTCCTCCCTTCCCCCTGCTCTGTCACTGATGGGTTTTATTAACATGTCTTCAGCATTCACTTAGAAGAGGAAGAACCCCAGCTCCAAATCAGATACACCTAAGTTAAAACCCAGGCTCTGCCTCTTGTGTGCTACTGGGCGACCTTGGCTGATTGGCTTCACCTCTGGGAGTTTCTGGGTGGGGTTAAGTGATAGGACACGGATGTCAAATGTCCAGCACCAGGCCTGGCACATGGAAGACGTCATGTGAGTGTGAGCTTCTTCTTGACTGTCTTTAAGTCATCAGAGGGGCCAAGCCTGGCAGAATAAACAGTGTGCTGCCCTGGAGGCCAGAGGCTCAAGGAATCCCACCCAATTTAAGTTGTCTTTTGTTTCCCAGAGATTGGTGATTTTGGGGAAGTCAGACTACCCTAACTTACCTGCAAAAAGCAACCCTCTTCCCCACTCCTCCCCACATTTGCTTTCAGTTAAGGGCCTGGACCTACTGGAATATACAGAAGGCTAGAGCCAGCCACCCTGGGAGTGGGGCATGGTGCCCCACTCCCCAAGGGGTCTGAGCCCTGTCCTCAGGAGAGAGCCCTCTGAGGAGCCCCTCAAAGCCAGCCTGTCATTTGGAGAGGTGGCAGGAGGCAGATCAGTGTCAAAAATAAGACAGAGCAGTGGGTTTCAATTTGACTCACATTACGAATGTCACTTTAGAGCACAAATGAGAGAGAAGAGAAATGCTCTTTTCTGCAGGAGTTTATTTTTGTCATTTTGTCAGAGAGAAATTGTAGCCCTGAGGGCATTGGAGCTGCACAGAATTACCCAAAACATTAACATGCAAATTGCCTTCTTTAGAGGAGGTAATTTTATTAGTGCACGAAATGTTTCTTTCACTGTACTCATGCCCAAGAGCAGAGCTGTCTGGGGGCCAGTTAGGGCCACGGCAAATGGAGAATTAGGGAGAATCCTGTGCTTGGTTAGGGATTTTCTTACCTCCTCCACTTGAGATCACCCTGTGCCCTAGGATGCATGGCATGCTACAGCGTCATAGCTGGAAAAACCCTGAAAGGTCATCTGATAATAGCCAGTCTTACAGTTTACCAGTGGGAGCCCAGAGTATAGAGGGCAAGTGATTTGTTGAAGATCATAGAGCATTAATGGCAGAAGAAGAGGTAGAGTCAAGGCCACAGTCCTGTCTCAGATAACCAACCAGATGAGCAACCGGGAACCATGAGGGGTCCTAGAAGTAGCTATTGGGAGAATAAGGAATGGAATAAGATTCCATTCACCTAGTCTCTTCTTTCATTCTTTCTTCCAATAAACTTTCACTGAGTTCTCTCTCTTGTGCCAGGCTCTGGTGCCCAGACATGAATCCGGTACTAGCATCAAAGCTCAGTATCTACTGGTGGAAAGTGGGGAGGGGATATAGACATACACAAATACTTATGATCCAACGAGGTAAGAACTACTAGAGGGGTGTGCTAAGAACTGTCAGAGCACACAGAGAGTGTGCCTAGCTGGCAGGGAGAGCAGAGCAAAGGGCCTGAAACGTCACAAAGGAGGATCTGCCATGTGGGCATTGTCCAGGCAGTCCAAGTAGGTGTGTTAGGAGAGAGGGAGAAATGTGAACACAGAGATGCTGCCACAGCCTAGAGTAGCTTGTTCTGGCTGGTGTCCAAGGTGTGTGGGAGAATACGGGGCTGGACTGAACTGGGGGAGTTCGCAAGGGATGGAGAGGAGGCTGGCAAGGCCAATCTCGAAGGCTCAGGTTTCACCCTGCAGGAGACAAGCAGATTCTTCAGGGCCTGTTCCTCTTGGTACTTCAGAATGGAGGGCGTTTCCCAGGCCCTGAGGTGCAAAAATGACAGAAGGTTGTATGAGGCTGCTCTTACATAAGGCTTCCTCCTCCCTCACAGACGTGATCAGTGGAGAAGTGTGGGCAGAAACACCCACCCGCTACCAAGAAGAAAGCACCTCAGTCATGTAAGGTCTTGCTGAGCGTATTAAGTGTGCACCCACCCTTTCCCCAGAGGCCCACCTGGGGACTCCCAGGCCCTGGACACTACTCCTGGCCCCGAGTTGGTTGGTATCTGCATTATATGGGCATGGTGAGGCAAGGGGAACTACTGCTTCTTCAGGGAGCTGGAAGGAAAACTTGGCTCTTACAAGTACACAAAGGGCTACTGTGGAGGTTCTGATTGGACATATTCTATCTCAAGTTTCCTCAATCTTGGCACGGTTGACATTTTGATGACTTACTGTCGTGGGGGACTAGCCTGTGCTCTGTAGGACATTTAGCAACTTCCCTGGCATTTATCAACCAGATTCCAGTAGCATCTCCCTGCCCCCAGTTGAGAATGACTGTTCTATCTAGATCTCAGGAAGACTTATAGAGGTCAAGTTTTCCAGCGAGGAGCGGAGAGCCCCATGGGGCAAAAGATAGGGAACAGCATAGGTTTCATCATATTCTTGTAGACTGACTATCTCAAAAAGAAAAGTGTCTAAGTTACTCTCAGAAAGATCTAGGACAAAGAGGAGGATATGAGTTAACGGACAGTCAGTGGACAGCAGGTGACTCTTCCAATAACTTGCTAGGGTCTCAGAGTCTACCATCTGTAAAATAAGGCCAGTGGAATAGATGGTCTCTAAGGTCCCTTCTAGTTTTAAACACCATGTATAGTTCTATGATGGGAAGATCAACACACATTGGAGAATGCAAAATAAGGGATAATGAATGTGGTCCTTTGTGAGAGATGGTGAGGCTGGACAAAATTCTGTCTTGGTTACTGGAGACATTTTCTTGGCTAGTGGCAGAGGACATGAGATTCTCACTTAACTCTGGATTAAATGATTATGCCCAGATTTGACCAAGAGCTCCACAGAAAAATCTCTGAAAGTAGCCGTATGGTAAACACTTCTGGAATGTTTATGACTAGTGCAGTTTCTCAAACACCGTTAGTATTTAACAATAAAGAATTTTGGTGCTACCACTTATTAGCTGGGTGATCTTGGGAAAATTACTTAATATGTCTAAGCCTCAGCTTTCTTCTCTGCAACCTGAAGTAGAAACCTTAACTTGAAGAGTTGGTATAAAGTGTGTAAAATGCTTAGAGAAGATGTTGGCTTCAGCTCTGACATGTAAAGATATGGAAGTTATCATGCCCATTCTCCTAAGTAAAAAGCTGAAAAAAATGAAAAGTAATTATTTTTCTTAGATCTATCAGAGAATTGAGGTCAGGGAAAACTATCACCCCACAAGTAGGAGGGATAGGCAAATGCGGAAACTCACAGCTGAGATCAGTTTAACTGGTTGTTGTTGTTGTTAGGTGCCATCGAGTCATCTCTGACTCAGTGACCCTACGTACAACAGAACGAAACACTGCCCAGTCCTGTGCCAGCCTCACAATCCTTGCTGTACCTGAGCCCATTGTGGCAGCCATGTGCCAATCCATCTCCTTGAGGGCCTTCCCCTCTTTCGTTGACCCTCCACTTTACCAAGCATGATATCCTTCTCCAGGGAATGGTTCCTTCTGACAACATTTAACTGCTAGGAACACTAAAATGGTAATTGATGAATTGCTGGATGGTGGACATGGACTAACTTGAGAGTTAAAAAAAATTCCTAGGGGCTTGGTCTTAGAGGGGCACCCACTTTTGCAGGAGGACGAGGAGCACCACCAGATTCTCCTGGTGAAGACTGGGGAAAATCCTGAAGCATGGGGAGAGGATGAGGGGAAAAGCAACCATTTTGAAATATGTTCAGGGCATTCTCTTTCAAAAGGCCTGCCTTCAAGGGAAATTACCTTACCAGCGCCTTAGCTGACCCGGGGGAAGGGAAATTAGATAACTTCCGCCTCTCTAGCCTTCTTGACTCCCGTAAGGGGAGGAGAGGGGAAAAAAAAAAAAGCTAAGAAATGCTTCTGAAAGTCACAGCCCAGGGACTCAGGACCACTGGAAAACTGAGATTTAATCACAAGTTTATAGAACACTTCCCCTTTCCAGACGTTGCAAGACACAGATTCTATTTAAGAAGGAGTTCTTAGGGAAACCCAACGACTACCATGGATGGAAACAACAGCAACAAGGAAACTAGAGGAAATAGAAACTTCTGGCATCTAAAATCATAGTAAGTATTAAGCACAGCCCAGGTCCTAGCCAAATTAACACAGAACCTTATGCTGAAATTTGATTACCTTAGTTCCTGCTACCAGATAGATACAGCATGCCTGGCTTTCAACAATAACAAAAAAATTTTAAGATGTGCTAACAGGCAAAAAAAAAAAAAAAAGCAACCAAAACAATGCAGACAAAGCAAGCATTCATGCTGACTCAGATATCATCCAGATTCTGAAAGTATCAGATAATTTAAAATAATAATGACTAATACAATAAATAGGAGCTTTGGTGGTGCAGTGCCTAAGGCACTTGACTGCTAACCAGAAGGCTGGCAGTTCAAACCCAGCAGCCACTCCTCGGAAGGAAGATGGGGCAATCTACTTCCGTAGTGATACTGCCTCGGCAACCCAAGGAGGGGTCGCTATGAGTCGGGTCCGACTCGACAGAAAACAACAACAACAACAACAATACAATAAATAACATGTTAAGGCCTCTAATGGGGAAAGCAGGCAATGTTCAAGAGCAGGTAAGAAACATAGGCAGAGACATGGAAACTCTAAGAAAGGTTTGAAAGGAAATGCTACGAACGAAAAAAACCCACTGTCACAGAAATGAAGACTATCTGTGATGGGCTCATCAGGAGACTGGACACAGACAAGTGCAAGATTAGTGAGCTGGAAGGGGCAGCACTGGACTCAGACTCGGGACTCGAGTCCCGCTCTGCCACTGACTACTGTGTGAGCTGTCTCTACTCTCTGAGCCTTGGTTTCCTTCCCAGTAAATGTTTCACTGTGGTAGTAAAACCAAGCTCACTGGGAGTGTGAGCATTTAGTGAACACATGGATTTGAAACAGTTTTGTAATCCATAAAGCATATACAAATGTCAGGAACCAAGATGGTGGTGACTAAAAGAGCTACCACTTGAGCCAGGCATATCCTTCACTACTACTAAATCCACATGTCACGTGGTAAATCCTCACAACAGCCCAAGGTGGGTGTTAGAGGCCCCCAGAGGTAAAGTGCCTCACAGAAGGGCTCCCAGACAGCAGGTGGCAGGGTATTAAAACTCAGGCTGTCTGACTCCAACGCCCATGCCTTTTCTACAAGGCAGAATCCTGCTGTTGCTATTCTGGAAAGATCTGAAGATGGTAAATAACAAATACAAGAAAAGGGGAGGCTGAAATGAAAGGTAATACAGCTTTTTTCCCTTTTGTCTCTTTTTTGGGGTGGGGTGGAACAAGACAATTGGCAGGTATCCTGTTCTCTTCACCCTGGAGGTGGCTGGGAGAACGAGGAACAGGCATTCGCCTGTCAAAGGGGCAGGAGGTGTGAATGCATATTTCCTGATGAAGAGGAAAAGTCATTATATAAAACGCAGCCTGCACTTTAGCGGCCGGAAGATAAGTGCCTGTGCAAGGGAGAGGACGAGCTGGCATTTCTGTTGGCTCACTTGCTTTTATTAAAAATAATTCTGACGCTGACTATTTAGTAAGCGTGTAGGGCACACATCCAGAGAGGCCCATCTGACTGTGAGATAATTTCAAGGCTGAAGAACGTCATTTGTGCCAGACACAGCGTGTGAGGCGCTGCGTGAAACCTGCCTAGTTAGACGCGGCCTCACATATTTCAGAGGAGAGGGTGCAATCTATGTATATGTATAAGTGGGGCTTCGATAAACATTCCAAGTAAAAATACTTTTAAATATTTCAATACATTGTTAACCAAATACATTTCAACTGGGGCTCATTCCAGCTGCCGAAAATATAGAGAAGTCAGATGATCTGCATAAGTCAACTGAGGAAATTTGGTGAGAGACTTGGGAATAAGACTCAGCCACCCACAGGATCAACTGGTTGTCAGGGTCTGTGTACCTCTGGGTACTATTCCTCTTTCCACCCGACATATGTTTATGGAACACCTACTGTGTACCAGGCACAGTGCTAGGCACCGGATGCACAGGTCCCCGAGGCCGAAGCCACTCTGCCTTCATGGAGTTAGTCTAGTTTAAGGGGCAAGTGTTACACACTCTTCTAAAGTATTTCATTAGTGCTATGATCAGCATCATCAGTGAGCAATGGTGGATGCTGCTAGAACAGACATGAGGAGGGGAACCTGGCCCAGCTTGAGGGCAGAGCAAGGATCCTAGAGAAGAGGGCCTGGCAGTGGCACAGGAGGGAAGGGGTGTCTGGCAGAAGCAAACACCTTGAGGTGGAGGAACTCTGCAGGTGGCTGACCACTCTGGCCCAGTGAGAAGTATGACTCCAGTAACGGGAATGGCGGCTGCAGAGGAGGAAGGGAGTCCAGTCTGTGAGGCCCTCAATTACTCAGATGCTCTGGCCTTCAGAGCTGTAGGCAGTTGATAGCGGGCTCTGAATTGAAAAGTCCTGCAGAGGGAGAGATGGAGTCTGGCACAGCCGGGCAAAGGCCGTCCGAACCAAAGTGAGGGCAGACTCCGTGATGGTACGGAGGCTGGCAGATGTAGAAAGACACTAATTAAAGGGCCTGGGGGCCTGAGAGTCAGGGAGCATGCCTGCCCCCCACCCCGTGAGTGCTGCATTTCCTCTGCAAAGTCCTGAGAGTGACTCTCCAGCCTTACCTCCCTTCCCCTTTCTGTGAAGATGTGTGAGTTTCTTTTCCCAACTATTCTGCGTTGAATTGTCTCCCATCAAAAGACATGTTCCAATTATAACCCTCAGTTCTTGTGAATGTGACTTTATTTGGAAAGGGTCTTTGCAGACACAATCAAGTTAACATGAGGTCATATTGGACTACAAGAGGAGAGAAATTTGGACACACAGACATAGGGGAGAAGGCCCTGCGAAGACAACGGCAGAGACTGGAGTGATGTGTTTATAAGCCAAGGATGGCTAACAATCACCAGAAGCTGAAGGGAGTGAGGAAAGATCCTCCACATAGCTTTTGGAGGGACTGTGGCCCTACCAACATCTTGATTTTGGACTTCTAGTCTCTAGACTGGGAGCTCTGGTAGCATAGTGCCTAAGGCACTTGACTGCTAACCAGAAGGCTGGCGGTTCAAGCCCACCAGCCACTCCTTGGAAGGAAGATGGGGCAATCTACTTCTGTAGTGATACTGCCCCAGCATCCCAAGGAGGGGTCGCTATGAGTCGGGTCCGACTCGACAGCACATAACAACAACAAAACAAGTCTCCAGACTATGACAGAATAACTTTCCATTCTTTTTAGTCACCCGGTTTGTGGGTATTTGTTATGGCAGTCTTAGGAAATCAATAAAGCAAGCACACAACCCAATGACATGGCATAAGCAACTGCTGGGAGAGTTGAACGAAGGTGGGGCAGCCGAGCAGGAGGCTGTTTACAGTCTCAGTAACCCCATAGGCTGGGGAGGAGGTCATAGAGGGAAAGGAGGGAAGGATCTGGCCATTTGTTGGAAAGGAACAGAGTGTGTGTCAGTTGAGAGCACACCTCTACACTCCCACTAGTCTGTGAGCCCCTCGAGGCAGGCACTTCTCCCTGTTCCCAGCACCTGCAGAGGACCTGCCATGAAAGGTGCTCAGGAAACGTGTGCTGAGCTGAGAAATGAGTGCAGTGAGAGCAATGTGGTAATAACTGTGTTGTTGTTGTTATGTGCCATCAAGTCGTCTCCAAGTCATAGCGAGCCCTCCTTGGGTTTCCGAGGCAGTATCACTACGGAAGTAGATTGCCCAGTCTTCCTTCCGAGGAGTGGCTGGTGGGTTTGAACCGCCAACCTTCTGGTGAGCAGTCAAATGCCTTAGGCACTACGCCACCAGAGCTTCTTGGTAATAACTGTATCAGCTCCTATTCACTGCACATTTCCTTCAGGGCAGACCTTCTCAGATCGCTTTCCAGGGATTGTTTCATTTCATCCCATCAAGGTTTGATAGGTATTATCATCTCCATTTTACAGCTGATGGCCGTTAGGCTCAGAGGAAGCTGTATGACTTGTTAGAGGTCATATAGCTAGCAAATTATCCAGTCTGGATTCGAATGCAGGTTGGTCTGATGCCACAGCCCGTGCTCTCTGTTGTTGTTAGTTGTCTAGTCAGCTCTGATCCATGGCACCTCGGGTGTGACCGAAGGAAGCGTTGTCCAGTCCTGCACCATCTTCATGATCCTTTCTATGGTGGAGTCCATTATTGCGGCTATCGTGGCAGTCAGTCTTACTGAGGTGCGCATTTTTTACCAAACCTTAGCCACTAGGTTATACTGCCAGTCAAACCAAGGCAGGCCCAGGAAGGGGAACATAACCCAGGCATTTAGTAAGCAGTGGAAGGGATGCTTCTTATTTTGGTCAAAGAGTAGTATATCTCAAACATTAAGTACACCATTACATGTGTGTATGTGTCCATGCACATGCATGTGAAGAGAGAATGGGGCAGGAGGTTGAGGAAGACTATCCAATCTCTCCTCGCTTGTTTTGTTTCCATTGGTTACTGGGAGGGATCCTTTACCTTATATCTTAAAACAGTGAAATACCTGGCTGCAGAGGGAAGTAAGCAGTCAAGGTTCAGAAGCCCCCAGATGGTGGTTCTGTAGGATGGACAAGATGCCACGTGCTGGGCTAAAATATTCCATTTGCAAGTGAAATGTTTTTTCTCTCATAGTTTATGCCAGTAATTATTACCTTTTATGGCCTAACTTGATGCTGTCCTCACTTCTAACCATGGAGAACTGAAATTCCACTCTGGCAAGAGTTGAGAGCAAAGACTCAATGATTAGAAGGAGCTCATAAGTGCAGTGTACATGAAATAACTGCATCTTCTCTGACCATGGGTTTCTTCATTTCATTCTAGGCAGTGAGAGGGCTACTTCACCCCAGTTTCACTGATAACACTCTCATTTAGATTTCTGTGTTCTGCTGGAAATTCTACAATTGGAAATTAAAACTCATTGTTTAATTTTTTTTTTTTTTTAAATAGAAAGTGGCAATTACATTGGCATGCTGGAGAGTGTTAGATTGCATATAACTAAATTCCATCAGGTTCCTGAATAGTCATTTGGCATTCTAACAGAGACGAAGACAAGCCTATTTAGGGAACCATGAGAACAGGATGCAAGATGAGGGTTCCCTGGTGGAGAGGGCTGGAGGATGGGCTGGTATTGAGAGAGAACCATGTGTAGAAGGTCTGTTATTGTCAAGGTCCTAGCTTTAGATTTGGGTAGTGAGTTTGTGGATATTTAGTCCTTTATCAAAAATAACTAATTCAATAAAGGCAAGCTATGTATGGACCAAAGATGAAAGTGTCTCATGAACCAAGACTTATGATTAATCCAATTCTCTGCACCTGAGGGCCAATTAAAAAGATGACACCCCCAAACCAAGCCTATTTAAAAGGATGGCATGAGATTTAGATTCCAGAGTACATATGTTTTCTCTCATGAGTTTTGGCTTTCTCTTAGGTCATCTTTTTAACATCATGATTCTTCTCTGTTTCCATAGCTGGGTCTCTTCATTCAGGTTATCTTTGCTTGTGAAAGTCTCAAGCATCAGGGATCTGATTAACCCCTTTGGTGGGTACTAAGGTCTTATTAGGGCAGCCTGGGCAGGAAAGGAGTCAGTGCATTAGCCCTTTGAATCACTGGGACTGGTGCAGGGTGAAGATTTTATCTGGATGATCTGGTATTTTATGCTAGGCATTAAGGAGAAGAAAGGGAGACCTTGTCAATGAGACAATCTCTACTGTAAGCCAGGGTTCATACATCACTTGTATGACAGTTAATGTTATAACATCAACTTGGCTAGGTTATGATTCTCAGTGGTTTGGCAGACACTGTGTAATGATGTTCCATTTTGTGATCTGATATGAGCAGCCAATCAGTTGAAAGAAGAGTTTCCTTAGGGGTGTGGCCTGCCTCTAATATATAAATGGATGTTCTGGCAAAGCTTGCTCTCCTTCTTGACCCTGCCCTCTTTTCATCACGTGACTTCCAGTTCTTGGAAAGAGAAGTCTTTGGCCTGCTGCCTGACTGGAAGATTTTGGATTCATCAGCTCCTGCAACCACGTGAACTAACAGAGGTCTTCAGTCTATTCCCTGATCCATGGATTTGCCAGCCCCCACAACTGTGTGAGCCATTTTCTTGGAGTAAATCTCTCTCTATACATATTTATATATGCTTCACTGGTTTTGTTCCTCTAGAGAACCCAGACTAAGACACTTTGCTTTGGAGATTCAGGGTATTTCTCATTTTGGTGTTCATATGTTCCCCCAAACACTCATTGTATGTTGGGCAAGATGCTTTTGCACACCCTGGGCCATAGACTAGGCACTTGGGGATACAGAACACACAGTGGGTGCCTTTTCTGGGCCCCACACTGTGCAAAGTGCTTTGCATATCTTCCCTTTCCTAACCCTCATGACAACCCTCCTCTGGTGCAGCCCCAGCTTTCTGGGCTTCTCCCATAGTAGCTGATTACACCCTATTGCAATTGTCGACTATCTTCACATTCATTGATGTGACTGAGAGACACTGGGTCTAACAAAAGGACATGGGCTCTAAAGTCAGATCCCAGGGTCCCCACTATAATACTTGTCACTTCTTTAAACCTCGGGTTTCTCATGTATCAAATGGGAATAATAGCCACCATCTCATAGGGTAATGTGAGAATTAAATGAAATTATTCACAATGAGTATTTTTCATTTCTGACACATAGTAAAGGTTCAGTAAATCTCTCTCTCTCTCTCTTTTTTATAAGGAGGATAGGATCTATAATAATTTACATTTATAACCCCACAGGGCCCAATGGTAGCACAGTGCCTAAGGCACTTGACTGCTAACCAGAAGGCTGACAGTTCAAACCCACCAGCCACTCCTCAGAAGGAAGATGGGGCAATCTACTTCTGTAGTGATACTGCCTCAGAAACCCAAGGAGGGGTCGCTATGAGTCGGGTCTGACTCGACGGCACATAACAACAACAACAACAACAGGGCCCAATACCTGGTAAAGTGTACATTACCTGTTTGTTGAATGAATGAATGAGTACGTGCTCTTTTGAGAATGAGAACCCATGCTCCATTGCTCTTCAAAGATTTCTTGTCTGTCCCATAAACCTGTCTCCACCTGACATGGCACCCACACCTCTAGCCAGGACTCAACTAAATGGGGGTCCTGAGAATCCCTTAAGAAGCTCTGATGGCATAGTGCTTAAGGCATTTGATTGCTAACCAAGAAAGTTGGTGGTTCAAACCCACCAGCAGCTCCAAGGAAGGAAGATGGGGCAATCTACTTCTGTAAAGATTTACTGCCTTGGAAACCCAATGGGGGTTTCTATGAGTCGGAATCGACTTGATGGCAGTGAATGAGAATCCCTTGGCTCTGCACCATGGAGGGAAGGAAAGTTCAGACTCTGGTCTTTCTCATGACACTTGTCAAAAGGAAGGACCAACATCCAACCATAGATTTCTTCTTTTGCTGTTCAATATAGCTTCCTGAATGGTCCTAAGATTCTGGCTGTCTTCAGATGCACTCTCTCCATGAGGCTCAGTGGTCTGTGACCAGCCTCCTCAGGAGGTAAGACCTGGACCCCGGCTTGCACCCAGCTGCGAGATAGCAATGGTCCTTGAGAACTTGACCACAGATCGGCTCCCCCTTCCTGGCTTTAATGCCTAGCCCCTACTTCCTAAATGTCCCAGGACCTGTTATTTCCTTTCAGGAGAGAAGGAAACAGGAGTATAAGATCCAAGGATCAAGAAAGGGGAGACAGGTAACTTGGACAAGGCACCAGCTCCCTCTGTAGTTCTGTCTTCCCAACAGGCCTGGGTTCCAAGCCTTCAGCTTTCCCTCGGACTGCAGCTTCACCAGCCCCACACCTCCCCATCATTCAAGTGAACAAGCACTACTTGGAGCCCTGGGTGGGGAACAGAGCCCTGGGTGAGAAGACAGGAGCCTTCACTTCAAACTTGACTTTAGCTACTCACTGGCTGTGCTCTCATAAGCCTGGGGCACTCCTCCTCTATAAAATGGGATACAATTACCCCTCTTGGAAGCCCGGTGTAAAAATGAGCAGTGGTATATGCACATACGAAGTAATCTCAAAGTTGCAGTTTTTACTAGCAATTATTATTTCATATATTCTGGGGCTGAGATGTGGTGGAGTCCAGCCCAGGATTCGCTCATCAGGAGGAGCTAAAAATAAGTATTTTTCTCCTCTCCTTAGCTTGGTCAGCAGAATGAAGTGATGCTGGCAGACCCCACAAAACCTCACTGAACCTGTATTGTGGACAGCCCCTGTGGATTCCGCTTACAGGGAGCTATTTAAGAGGCAAACAAAACATGAAAAGCGACTCAGAATTAACAATGGGCCAGATGGTAATGCTAGTTTGAAGCAATAAAACATGATAAATAGCTTCCTGCTGTGACTCCTGATCAATTTCAATATTTAATAAATCCACTGCCACCCCCACCCCCTCATCTGGCCCCCTCCACCGGATCCTGCGGTGACTCCTTGCATTCAACTCACAGAGTAAACACTTCTTCACTTTCTGGAGGCGTCAGCAAAAAGTGCAGAAGCTCGACTGTCACGTGAGTGCTCTCAGTCCTCGAAATGGTAATTAATCTGCCCACTTCTTCTGCAGACACCCATTTCCAGCCTCTCCTGGTTGCCAGGGAAGGCTGTAATGGAACTGCCCACTGCAGAGACGCGACAGAAGCGCTCACCTTGTTGATTCAGTGAGTGCTGGTATTCCCCGAGCTTGCCTTTTGAAGAGAGAGGAGTGGCAGGGACCTGGGTCATCTTACTCCACACCAGTTAGTAGGATAAAACAACACAAGTGATACATGGTGGCCCCACGTTAGAGCCTAATCCACTAGCCATGCCTTTATGCCTCAGTTTCCTCATCGATTCCGTGGAGATAATCATACCGACCTTGCAGTGAATTCTAGTAAGGATTGCACATGTCAAATGTCCAGGAGAGTGCTCGGCACACAGGAAATGCCCAGCCACTGTCAGCTAGAAGCATCATGACAGGAAGTCAATCCTCAACAATGCCTGAACACTGGTACCTGCAGGAAGAGCCTGCTGAGGCCCCGTGGACAGGAAGCTCTAGCCCAGGCTGACTGTGGGTGTGGGGCGGGATCAGGCAGGGGAGTGCCCTGCCGTCAGGGGCACCCACCCATGGGACATCCTCAGTCACCAAGAGGGCAGGATCTAAGCACCCTCCTGTCAGACAGACCTCGCCAGGGTTCTCCCCAAATGGTGCTCACTGGTAAGAGTGATGCAAGCACTGTGGTGGAAGAGTTCCAGATGCTTGTACCCCCACTGACACGTGAGACCTCAGGGCCACCTTGGAGAGTAGGCATTATTAGTGCCATTTTACACATGAAAACATGGCGATTAGGAGGGAAAAGATTTCAAGCTTGTACCAGTAGGAAATAACTTGGTCAATTCAAATCTGGATTGCTCAACCTCTGAGTTCTTGTCCTATCCCCTGAATCATAGGGAAAGCTGCTTCCTGAGGGGTCCCCCCTCAGCACATCCCTTTTGAAGGGAAGCAGCCGAGTGGAGGGAGCACTGGCATCAGGCTGCTGGCTCAGACCCACTTCCTGTGTGACCCTAGTCACCTGATCTGCAGTTTACCTATCCATGCAATGAGAACTATAATACCTACTGCATTGGCTCTCGGGGCAGTTAATGAGGGAACATGCATGAAAGGACCCCACAATTTTGTAATGAGCTATACAGATGTCAGTTATGGTTACTACTGTGTTTTTTTTTTTTTTTTTTAAAAAAAAAAAAAAAACCACCACTCTCTGTGAAGGAAAAGGTCAGAAACACATCCACCCAGAGATGGACTCTTCTAACAGAGCCCTTCACTGGCCCCATGTAACCTAGAGGATCAGAATCAAATTTTGTATGGTGTTCAAGGCCTTGACAGCTCCTGCATCCTCATCTTTGCCCCTTCTTCCTTCTCTTTTTTGCTTTAGCCAATCTGAGCTGCTTGAGGGCCCTGCGCCCAGCAGCCTTTCACAGGTGTCCATGCCTAGGCTGGGCAACAACCCCTGCTAAAGATGTCTGTCCCAGAGGTACGTGATAGCCTGCCCATCTGCTTATCTCACCCTTCAAATGCCAACATAGCCAGCACTTCTCCAAGAAGCCTTCCTTGACCACCACCCCCCTTGATTAGGAGCTCCTCCTTTTTGGTTCCCCTGTAACCTCCATGGGAGCTCTGGTGGCATAGAGCCTAAAGCACTTGACTGCTAACCGGAAGGCTGGTGGTTCAAACCCACCAGCCACTCCTCAGAAGGAAGACTGGGTAGTCTACTTTCATAGAGATATCACCTTGGAAACCCAAGGAGGGGTTGCTACGAGTTGGATCTGACTCCACAACAGTGAGTTTGGGTTTGTTTTTTTTCTTTTTTTTTGGTAACCTCGATGTGCTTCCCTTCATCCCGGCATGTATCACACTATGCTAGAGGTTTCTTATCTGCCTCTCAAGTCTGCAACTGAACAACTGCAGGGGAAGAACCAAATGCTGTTCACTGTAGTCTACCCAGTGCCTAGCACACAGCATATGCTCAAGAAATGTTTGCTGAGGGAATGAATGACAGGATGAAGGAATCCTTGAGTATTTCCAGGACAAAAAGAATCAACACCTTAAGCAAAGACAAGGAATTCTCATGGTGGGATTATCATTTGGGCAGGTACAGCATTACTGGGAGACAGTGCCCTTGAATTCAAGTTTTAGATCAATTCCTAGAGAGATGTCTAGAGCTAATAAGATCATCTTTCTCCTCCCCACATCAGGATCCTTAAAAAAAAAAAAAAAAGAACAGAAAAGGTACCACCCACCTCTGGCTGGGCTCCCACAGGACATGGCAGAGGCTAGTCCTCAGGTACCTGAATCCCGCTGGTCCAGGGTCACAGCGTTCCATCTCCTTGTGATGTCGATGTAGAGGATATCCACTGCAGCCATGGACAAGCTGCTGCTGCTGAGCTTGCAGGTCCTGCCAAAGACGGGAGGGAGCCACGTTACCACTGGAGCCCATCCTGTTCAGTCCTTCCTCCATGCCTTCCCTTGGGCTGGGTTCCCTGCCTGGAACGCCCTTCCTTCCCCCAGCTGAAACTAGGGAATGGAGGGAGAGAAGGCGAAAATTTTAAGGTGGGGGTGGATCACGTGGGCTCTGGTACATTCAGCCATTTCATTAATAAGGGGTCCAAAGGACTGGGAAGAGCAAGGCCTTTAAGGATAGCAAGGCTTGAGTTGAGTCCTGGCTTTTCCACTTAGAAGCTAGGCATCCTCTGGTTAAGCCCTTTCACCTTCCCGAGTCTCCGTTTCCTCACCTATAAACCAGACAGATAGTCTTTGTCACAGTTGCTGTGTGTCAGCCTGTCTTTACACACCTCAATTTAGGTCCTTGCCTATGCCGACAAGTAAATGAGAACTCCACATTTCGAAAATACACCTGATGCATTTCACTGTACATAAATTATATTTCAATAAAATGTGTGTGT